>NW_026596046.1:32940098-33040402 GCF_907164565.1 Psammomys obesus
ATCTATCTATCTATCTATCTATCTATCTATCTATCTATCTATCTATCATTTTAATGCGAGTGCTCTGTCTGCATATATACCTGCAAGCCAGAAGAGGGCATCAGATCCCTTTATAAGAGGGCTCTCAGCCCTCTATCTATCTATCTATCTATCTATCTATCTATCTATCTATCTATCTATCTATCTATTTTAATGCGAGTGCTCTGTCTGCACATACACCTGCGAGCCAGAAGAGGGCATCAGACCCCTTTATAGAGGACACAACTATGTGGTTGCTGAGAATTGAACCCATGATCTCTGGAAGAACAGTACTCTTAAGTGCTGAGCCATCTCAGCCCCCTTATCTGTTATTTTTTTAAAAGAGTCTTACTATGCTGTAGCACTGTTTGACCTTGAACTCCACCTCTTGCCTCAGCCTCCCAAGGGCTAGCGTGGCAGGAGCATGGCAGGAGCATGGCAGGAGTGTGGCAGGTGCGTACCACCACCATATCTGGCAACAATGTTTAACCGTTGAAGAGCTGCCACACTGCTTTCCAGAGCACGGAGACAGCCCACCCTGGAGTGGGGACACCCATCCATGCCCCTGTCTCTGGCAGGTAGAACAGTATCTCTCTAGCCTGGACTCTGCTCTGTGTGAGTGCCTCACTACTCTGAGGTAGGTGGTTTCATGGGGTGCTGAGGGGGTTGGAGTGGTCCTTAAGGGCTGTCAGGCAGAAGTGGATCTGGTGTCCCTTGAAGCTTGGGGATAGTAAGGTTCACTTGAAGAGGAAGCCTTTCAACCCCACAGATGTTTCCATGCCAAAGGCATGGGGTAAAGTACTAGTTCACAACACTGGGCCCCTGGGACACACAAGTGAGCTGGGGTTAGGGGGCTGCTCACTGGAGTCTCAGCACCTGGGCAGCTGTCCTCATCTCTGGGTGTGGGTGTCAGGGAATTCCACGTCCCTTAGGAGCTTCCAGAGTCTCCGGAACCCTTCAAGCTCAGGTGCCTGACGTTCTCTGAGCTCTAGCTCATAGGGCCTGCCTTCTGGATCTCACATCTTTAGTCATAATGCCAAAGCCAAAGCCAGCCAGCCTGTGTCCCTGGCCTGTCAAGCATCTGCTCCCCACCATGCCTCCTTCCCCCCAATCCCCAGCATAACCACCATTTAGGAATCAACCTCACTTTACTTGAAGCCCAAGGACACTTCCTCCCATCCATCTGACAAGGCCCCAAGTTCCTTCTAATTCTTAGAGGCCTCCTCTTCTTCCTCCCTCAGGTCACCATTCCCCCACTCTCTCCCGTCCGTCCTTCCTTCTGCCCCAGCAGCCAGGGGCCACAAATCTCCACTCAGTCTTCACTCTGCTTAAAACTGTTGAGGGCGAGAATAAGAAGCAAGGATGGCATTTTAAAAACTGATGCCATCCGAGTTCTTGGGAGCCTCAGGGTTAATCTGGAAAGACAGCTCTTGTATTGAGGGAAGCTGTGTTGATGGAGTTGTCAGTCGCAGACAGTGGGAGAAGGGCAGCCTGCACCCAGCCAGGGTTAGTCTGAAATGACTGTCACAGGGCAGAGAAGACCTTTCACTCCCAAGAAATTGTTAACACGTTGATTTAAGGCAGAAAGATTGGCAGTTCTCCCAGCACTACAGGGCAAAGGGAGGGTATAAAGATAACGAACAACCAAATTGCTGCCTGCTTCCTCTCTGAAGCTCCAGGCTGGGATCTGCAGCTCTCATCTCAGGGACTAAGAGACCAGCAGGTGTTGGGCCTGGGGTACTGGTCAGAGCCCAGGGGCAGGCAGGAGGTGGGGTACTTAGTCCCTGAAGAGCTATATACCCTGTGATCTTGAAAAAGCCTCCTCCCTACCTGGTGCCAGTCCTCATCGTAGCCAAATGGAGGCCATGACAGTCTAATAGTCCCTGTTTCTGGTGATGAGAAACCAGTGAATCAGATTTAGCTGTAACTTGATGACATGCTGTCTCTAGACATTAACTTACATATTTAAAACGATCTTAAGACAGTTTACTGTCTTTGTACAAGTCTTCTCATAGTCAGTCCCCACCCAAGTACCTTTGATTTCTCTTATACGGATGTTTAACAATGTTTTGTTTTGTTTTTGGAGACTTGCTCTGTAACCTAGGCTGGGCTAGAACTCAGGCAATCTTCCTGGCAATCTTCCGGCAATCTTCTTGAGACCAGCCTGGGCAACAGGGCAAGACCCTGCATCAAAACACCAAAATAAGCAAATGAAACCAAACCCAAACAACACCAACAAAGTAATAGCAAGCTTTTCCTTCTTGGCTTTTTGATAGAGGAACTACATTGATTTTGCATTTGCAAAAAGACATATTTTCTTACTAATTTAAATCAGTTATCTATCTGTGAGGGTTTTCTATATTTGGCCTAACCATTCTCGAGGAGGCATTCTGTCCTCTAGAAGAATATTTGAGAATATATAGAGAAGGTTTTTTATACGTCCAAGCTATACTTATTTTAATGCATTTTTCTTTTATTTAGATTTTATGTGAAATTAAGCAAAATATTGAAGTTTAAAAAAATTGTGTGATTACATCAGGTAAGATTTTTATTTCAGAATGGGAGGAGGAGCTGAGAGCCTTACAGAAGAATCTAGAAAAGCAGCACTTGGAAATCTGGGACAGGAGATAAAAAATTCAGGGCCATCCTCAGCTATGCAGGCAATTGTGGGCAATAATAATATCATGAATAAATAAATAAGTAAATAAAAAATAGATACTTTAAGAAAAAGTTAATTTGATTTAGCTGTAAACTTCTGAGGCTTAAAAAAAAAAAGTATATGTACCTGGGTGAGTTCATGAGCACCACATACACAGATGCCTCGTGATCCAAAGGCCAGAAGAGGGCACTGAATCTCAGGAACAGGAATTCTAGACCATTTGAGCCACTGTGTGGCCTGGGACAGAACCCTGGTCTTCTGTAAGAGCAGTAAGCCTCTTAAGCACAGAGTCATCACTGCTGTCCTTTCTAAGACAAAAACAAAAACAAAACAAACAAAAGCGCCTCATACCTTGATTTTTTTGTGTATATGCTGTCTGGATGAGTGAGCAAGCTTAGCAGCAAGGGTTTTTACCTGCAGAGTCATGGTTCCAGCCCCAACTTCTGAGACTTTAAAAATAATTTTGGGGGCTGGCTATGGTGGAGCCATTTTATAGTCCCAGGAATTGGGAGCTGGTGGCAGAAAAACCAGTATTTCAAGGCTATCCTCAACTCAACTCCAGTTCCAGGCAAGCCTAGGTTTTTCTTTTTCCTTTCTTTTTGAGAAAAGGTCTTGCTATAGGAGGTTTAGCCCAGGCTCAGAACTCAGGACCCTGTGTGCCTCAGCCTCCTGAATGCTGCGGGTTTTGGCAAGTATCACCACACCCTTCTAGTCGCTATCATATTTAAGTAGGATTTTTGGATCTATTGTCTTGAGTCAGAAACATCTCTCCTTTCCCAACTCCTGAGGTCGCTGGGATATCAGAGTATGTTGAGCTTTTCAAAGGAGCCGGGAGCATCAGAGGGTGGCCTCCCCCTGAGGTGACTGGGTGAAGAACGAGGGCGGATGACACGAGGTATAGAGATATGATCCAGTTCCCCAGTCGCTAATCTAACGATGCCCAGAGCTCCATGCTTTTCTGGATCCCAGTTGGAACTGGCCTCTCGGAAATCTCAGCCCAGCTGACCAGCCTAGCACCACCACGGAGAGATGGCCAGTGGGGCAGGCTCGCTCCCTGGCGGCGCATGGGCCCAGAGGAGGCGGCAGGCATGCTTGGGGCTCCCTGGACCCAGGGGTCTTTCCTGTTCTTGGACACCAGAGCAATCCAGCCTCAGAGAGGAGTGGCCAGGCCCCACAGTCACATGATGCACTCAAATCTGCTGCCTTCCTACCTTTCTAAGCTATGAAATGCCAGAATCTTAATATTTTTATCCTCAAATGAAGACAACTTTTTGTCAGGGGGCTGAGAACAAGGCATCAAAGCAGGGAATTCGGATTTAATGATGCTCACTTGTCCTCAATGAGGGCTGGCATCAGGACCGTTTGCTGAGGGCCAAAGGCCTCTGTCACGCATTCATTTCCTTCGTTTTTTATTCCACAGTTTATATTGGCATCCTGGTAGACGGAACCAATTGTCCTCCAAGCATGTCCACACCCTAATCTCTGGAACCTGTGACATGTGACTGAAAATATGAACAATGCTATTGCTAGAGAGCCGGGTTTACAGCCCGTAGATAATAGCTGGGTGTGGAGACAAACCTGTAACGCATACTTTGGGAAGTGAAGTCAGGAGGCTCCGGAGTTCAAGAGCATGCTTGACCACATAGCAAGTTTCAGGGCAGCTTGGGCTACATGAAACCTTGTCTTAACAAACAAGATGGGAAGCTAAGCCTGGATAACCCAGGTGGACTCAATTTTAGCTCTAGGGAAGGAGAGCAGTGAGTGGAGAAATAAAGAGTCAGGGAGATATCTGGCTGTAGAGAAGTATAGCATTGCTGGTTTCAGAGATGAAGGAGGTCTCCCTCTAGAAGGTAGGGAATAAGGAGAATCTATCTTATTGTTCTCCAGCTAGGTTCTCCCCTAGAATAATTAGGTAGGTAAGCAGTCTTACCAACACATTGACTTTAGCCTAGTGAGACCTGTGTTGTCAGAGAACTGCAGGATAAGTGGGTTTGTCCCAGGCTTGGAAAGCTGGAAAGGGAATTTGTTACAGCAGCAACAGGCTAATACAATGTTCTCACAGATCTAGTCCACAGCATTGGGACAGATTGCCACTGTCCACTCAGCCATGCCCTTTCTAAAGCATTTGGGGAAGCAAGGCTGAAGTACATACAGTCAGGGCTCCAGAACGGTGGCTGCGATGGCGCCTCCTGCTGCTGCCCTGAAGGACCTTCACTTTTCACTTTGCCCTCACATAACACCCCTTAGTTCCGAGTGTAAACTGGCTTCTTGGCGCTCTGCTCTTTGGTGGAGGAAACGGTGGAAATGGCAATTCATAACTGTGCTGCACTTGACAGGTGACACTGAACTTGGCCGCCATACCTCGCTTGCTGCCCATAATGAATGGAGAACGGAAGGCTGGAAGGCTGCTAGGTGAGGATGAACAGATAAATATCCCCAGCCCAGAGGTCTTAGGAGTTGGCTTAAAACAAGAAAAACACCACCTAGATATGTCTGAAGCCACCCCTGACCAAAATTGGACCAGAACCCCTGAAGTTGAGGCCAGAGACATGCACTAGGATAGTGTTTTCCAGATCCGTCCTCAAGGTAATATCAGTGTGCATCAGGGTTCGGCTCCCCTCTGCCCTCGGGAGACCCCGCATCGCGTCTGTGGCTACAGTGCAGCTCCGGGTTGTGCAGCGCCTTCCACATGAGCAGCATCTCATAAGGCGCGAAGCGATGCACCAGCAACAGCTCGCGGTACACGCAGGGGTCGAAGGACGAGCGTTTCACACCGGGCAGTTGCACGCCGAAGGGCCGGATGCCTTCGTGGCCGCTGGGCGCCAGGCCGGCCTGCTGCAGACACATGCCCATGTAGGCGTCGTCGATGGGGAAGAGCGGCACGCGGCGCGCCGCCCTGCGCAGGTGGCGGGCCGTGAGGCTGGACAGAAGGAAGCCGCCGCCGCTGCAGTACACAGGGTAGGCCTTGCCTGGGAAGAGCTGCGGGGGCACGAAGTACTTGCTCCCGCTTTCGCGGATGGGCATGGAGCCATCCATGAGCTGCCCGGCGAAGAGGTGGCGCTCCGGCGGCTGCACCTCCAGGAACTGCAGCACGTTGGCGGTGTGCACGAAGACGTCGTCGTCGCAGCTGAGCAGGAAACTGGCGCCGGGGCAGCGCTCCGCCGTCCAGTCGAGCAGGTGCAGATGCTTGAGCGTGAGATTGAGGAACGTGTCCCAGAAGTCCCACTGCAGCACGTCGCCGCTCTCGCGAGCCTCCAGGCGCAGCAGGTCCGCCAGCTGGGGCTCGCGCTCCACCTCTTCCGGGGGGGAGGTCCCCAGCAGGAAGAGGCGCCGAACCTGCCGGCCGCCATAGCTGCGCTCCTGGCCCCACGTGCGCCGGATCAGCTCCCGCCGCTCGAAGTTGGGCGGCGACGACTTGATGGCCAGCAGCAGGAAGACGCCGCGGGGGCCCGCGCACTTGTGGGGCGTGTCCCACAGCTGCGGGAAGCGGCGGCAGTGGCGGTAGCGCAGGAAGTCTTGGATCCGAGCTGGCAGCAGCTGGAAGCCAGCAGTGAGGTTCGCGGAGGCGTTGGCCACGCACGCCGGCACCGGGAGAAGCGGGGAAGGCTGCACCGCGGCAGCAGAAGACCAGGGAGCAGCCCTGGGTTCCTGGGGTTGCTCCCGCGTGGGCTGCTGAAGGAGCCACTGGTGCAGCACCACGAAAGTCACCCCCGCTAGAAGAAAAGCCAGTGTGTTGGGATTCTTGGACCTGCGGCTGGGCAAAGCCATCGGGGGGATTGGGGAAGCAAATCAAAGATGAGCCAGGAATCTTTGATACTAGTGGAATGCCTCTCTCCTCATCAGGTCTCTCTCAGAATCCAGTTCGGCCTCTTCTCAACTCTGCTAAGGGGTTACACGAAGCCGAGACTTGCGGTGCATGCCTGTAGTCTTTCAGTACACAAGATGAAAGTGGCTGGAGAATCCAGAGTTGTGCTCATCCTTCACTACGGAATGGGTCGAAGACCAGGCTGGTTACATGTTTGTTTCAAAAGCAAGCAAGCAAACAACAACAACAAAACAACCTAATGACCAACCAAGAAAACCAACAAAACAAAAGGGCCTGCTTCAGTTGTCACAATGCTGTCTAGCATGAAGGCGGTTCTGGTTTGGGTACCCAGCAATACATAACCTGGGTATGGTGGCTCAAACTTGTAATCCCAACATTCAGAGAGGCTGAGGCAGGAGAATCAGTGAACCAAAACAGAACAAGGAATGGGGCTGGGGTGGAGCCCAAATTCCTGTGGACAGTGAGCTTCTTAGGTGTCCCACAGTTGAGAGGGCTCTCGCCCTCATAGCTGTGTTTATCAGGGCTGATGCATGCCCTCCTGATGTTACCCAGGACGACATATGCTCAAAGTCAGTCTCCACCTTCTTTCCATCCAGCCCTTTCTCTGTCAGTGGTACCACCGTTCACCCATTTGCTCAACCAGAAGCCCCATGCCTCTCACGGTTCCTCTTCAGGGTATATCTGCCCACTCTCTGCTGACTCTACATTTCTCTCAGGTTTATCCCTTCCTCTCCATCTCTGTCTAGCTGGATCCAGTGCTGGCTGGGAGGACAATATAGTGGAGCAAATACTGCTTGCTTGGGTTTAGATTCAGCTTCTGGTCAATAAACGCTATGCAGATGATCGATTAAGGAGGCATGGGGCCAGGTCATGAACTAAACTACATTTCTTGGTCACTGCTTAAAACTGCACCGCAATGAAGCCAGTCAGACCTCTGGCCCCACTGTTTTCACCTCTAATGAAGGGTTACATTACTGGGCCCCAGAAGCGTGGTGAGACTTGAGTATCCCACGGGCACCAAATGATATCAGATTACGACTCTTTGCCATCCTCCTGTGTCTACCTGTTGGTATTCGTTATTTTCCAAGCCTTCAAGGTCAGACCCTTTCTGGCAGCTAGCCTGCTCAAGCCTTGCCAGAAAAATTTCACTACTTGATTGTGCGTGTTGGCATTGTCACTCTTTTCGTGTGTACATTTCTTTTGTATACATGGTCAAGGATGTAGTCAAGGATGTAGTCAAGGATGATGAGCTTTAAATTCCGGTTCTCTTCTGTGCTGGCTGGTTTTTATGTCAACCTGATGCAAGGCATCTGAAAGGAGGGCACCTCAGTTGAGAAAATGTCTCCGTAAGATCAGGCTGTGGGGCAGCCTGTAGAACATTTCTTAATCAGTGATGGATGAAGGAGGGCCTGTCCGTTGTGGCCGGTCCTATCCCTGACCTGGTGGTCCTGAGTTCTCTAAGAGAGCAGGCTGAGCAGGCCAGAGGAACAAGCCAGCAAGCAGCACCCCTCCATGGCCTCTGCATCAGCTACTGCCTCCAGGTTCCTGCCCTTTGAGTTCTGGCCTTGGCTTCCCTCAGTGGACTATTCATGAAATGTAAGCCAAACAAATCCTTTCTTCCCCAAGCTATTTCATCACAGCAATAATAACATTAAGACATCCTTTTCTCTTTCTTCCCTTCCTTCCTCCTTTCCTTTCTCTCTTGGTTTTCCAAGACAGGGTTGCTCTGTGTGACCTTGGCTACCCTGGAACTTGCTCAGTAGACCAGGCTGGCCTTGAAGTCAAGTAAGATCTTCCTTCCAGCCTGCTGGGCCACCACCATCTGGTCTTCCTTCACTTTTTAGTTCTAGGATTACTGGAATGGCCAGCTGCCACTCCCTGTGTAAGGCAGCGGGAGTAAACTTTGAACACTGAGGGCGCATACACCATCCTCCCTCACCTAGCTATCTGTCTCATCTCTTCTTGCCCTGGAATTTTGTCCCGCGCTGTTTACCAACCTGAGCACTCCTACCCTACTCATCTTGTGGTACACTTGAAGAAGTAAGACCTTGAGAACGCCTCAGGGGGGATCAAAGGAGAGCAGGCATGCTGTCATTCCTCTCTGACTTCCCTTCTGGCCCACCAGCACCTCTGGGGCAATGATGGAATCTGTGTTCTTCACCATTATAGTCTTAGGAGATGGTTTGGTGTGGTGAATGCTGTCTATCTGGGTTCAAATCCTACTTTCCAGCTGCATGGTTAAGCAAGCAGATATAGGCTTATTTCATACCTAGCCCTTAAAAGTCTTTGTTTTTTGTTGTTAATTCTAGTTTGAGACATGGTCTCACTCTGTAGTCTAGGCTAGTTTCAAACTCCGGACCTTCTTGCCCCAGCCTCCCAAGTGTTGAAATTATGGGTATACGCCACGATATACCTCTGAAGAGGATTTTTGTTTGTTGTTTTCTTTCCTTTTATTTCTTGGTGTCTGGTATAGGGAAATCAAACCAAAGGCCCTGCACACACTGAACAAGTGCAGTGCCACGGAAGTTACCTGCCTGGTCCTCCTGGGACTTTTAATGACAAGCAAATAGTAATATATATAAATAATTCAGTACAGGAGCCAGAGATGGGAGTTCATACCTATAATCCCAGATTCAGGAGGCTGAGTAGGAAGATGACGAGTTCAGAGCCAGCCTAGGCTACAGAGTGAGACTCAAAGAGGGCCAGTGAAATGGCTTAGTGGAGTAAGCTGTTCACTACTAAGCCCGATGTCCTGAGTTAGCTCCCTGGGATCCACATGGTGGAGAGAGAGAGATGGCTCCCAGAGATTGCCCTCTAACCTCTACACCTATGCCATGGCATATATATTACAAATACTCTTAAACAATAGTGACAATAAATATTTTTTTAAAACCAAAAGGAAAATAATAACAGTATAGTATTTGGCACATGGTAAGTGTTCAGTAAACGTTACTATGACCGTCAAGTGCTGAAGAATGTTCTAGAACATGTGCTCAGCATGCATTTTCATGTATATGCATATACATACATGCATACGTATCGATGCTAGTGTTGCGGGGACGGACTATGCTCCAGCACTTGTGCACTACAATCCTTACAGCGTCTAGCCGAGTGAGCACAGAGCAGGTGCCCAGGGCAGAGGGGCAGCGGCGAGCTGCTGCGACAAGTAGAGGAATCTAACTCCTGATAACTTAGAAAAACCAGCTGTCCTAACTGGAAGTCTCCATGTAGAAAAATACAAATAGACCCATACTTATCACCCTGCACAAAACTAAAACCCAAGTGGATCAAAGACCTCAACATAAAACTAGACACACTAAACCGCTTAGAAGAAAAAGTGGGGAATACCCTTGAACTCATTGGCACAGGAGACAACTTCCTGAACAGAACAGCAACAGCACAGGCTCTAAGAGCAACAATCAATAAATGGGACCTCATGAAACTGAAAAGCTTCTGTAAAGCAAAGGACACTATCCTCAGAACAAAACGACAGCCTACAGATTGGGAAAGGATCTTCACCAACCCTATATCTGACAGAGGGCTAATATCCAGTATATATAAAGAACTAGAGAAGTTAAACAGCAAAAAATCAAGTAATCCAATTTAAAAAATGGGGTACAGAGCTAAACAAAGAATTCTCTGCAGAGGAATATCAAATGGCAGAGAAACACTTAAAGAAATGCTCAACCTCATTAGCCATCAGGGAAATGCAAATCAAAACAACCCAAAGATTTCACCTTACACCCATCAGAATGGCTAGGATCAAAAACTCAAGAGACAACACATGCTGGAGAGGTTGTGGAGAAAGGGGAACCCTCCTCCACTGCTGGTGGGAATGTAAACTTATACAACCACTCTGGAAATCAATCTGGCACTTTCTCAGACTACTAGGAATAGCGCTTCCTCAAGATCCAGCTATACCACTCCGGGGCATATATCCAAAAGAGGCCCAAGTACACAATAAGGACATTTGCTCAACCATATTTGTAGCAGCTTTATTTGTAATAGCCAGAAGCTGGAAACAGCCCAGATGCCCCTCAGTGGAGGAATGGATGCACAAATTGTGGTGTATTTACACAATGGAATATTACTCAGCAATAAAAAACAGGGAAATCATGAAATGTGCAGGTAAATGGTGGGATCTGGAAAAGATCATCCTGAGTGACCTATCCCAAAAGCAGAAAGATGCACACAGTATATACTCACTCATATAGACATATAATATAGGATAAACCTACTAAAATCTGTACATCTAAAGAAACTAATCAAGAGGGAGGACTCTTGCTAAAATGCTCAATTCCTATCCGAAAAGGCAAAGAGGCTGGACATCAGAAGAAGGAGAAAAGAGGGAACAAGTCAGAAGCCTGACACAGAGGGCCTCTGAAAAGCTCTGCCCTGCAGACTATCAATGTAGATGCTGAGACTTATGGGCAACCTTTGGACAGAGTGCAGGGAATCTTAGGAAAGAAGTGGGAAACAGTAAGATCTGGAAGGGGCAGGAACTCCACAAGGAGAGCAACAGAACCAAAAAATCTGAGCACAGGGGTCTTTCCTGAGATTGCTATTTCAACCAAGGACTATGCATGGAGATAACCTAAGACCCCTGAACAGATGTAGCCCATAGCAGTTCAGTATCCAAGTGGGTTCCATTGTAATAGGAACAGGGACTGTCTCTGAGATGAACTGATTGGCCTGCTCTTTAATTACCTCCCCCTGAGGGGGAAGCAGCATTACCAGGCCACAGAAGAAGACACTGCAGCCACTCCTGATGAGACCTAATTGACTAGGATCAGAAGGAAGGAAAAGAAGTCCTCCCCTATCAGTGGACTTGGGGAGGGGCATGCATGCAGAGGGTGGAGGAAGGGAGGGATTGGGATGGGAGGAGGGAGGGAACCACAGGGGGGATACAAAGTGAATAAAGTGTAATTAATAAAGAAAGAAAAAAGAAAAGAAAGAAAAGCCAGCTGTAGATTTCCACTGTTTTGCTCACAGCCCTGACTCAGTGTTGATGCACTAGAGGAGAGGCATGTTACGGTCATAGCCATTAGTGCATACTCCCAGGTCTGGCAAATTTGGGCCAGTGATTTTATTTTATTTTTTTTATCTTTCTCTCTCCTTCTCCCCCAGCCTTCCTTCCTTCCCTTTCTTCTCCCTGCCCCTTTTCTTCTGACAAGGTCTTAAGTACTCCAGCCTGGCCTTCAAACTCATGTATCCAAGGTAACTTTGAACTTCTGATCCCTCTGCCTCTCCCTCCCAAGTGCTAGAATTACAGGCATGTGCCACACTGGCCAGAGTATGTGGTACTGGGAATGGAACCCACTGCTTCATACATGCTGGGCAAGCACTCTACCAGCTGAGCTATACCGACAGCCTATAAAGATCTTTTCAGTGAATAAAAGAATACAATGAATGAACGTAGGATCTGGAGTCTGAATAATTGGGCTTAAGTCTCAGCTTTTTCCGTGGGTTAGTTAAGCTCCCAAGTTTGAGTTTCCTCCCTGAAAAACATTAATCACACCTCTCAATGATCATACAAATGTTTAAATGCCTTACAAATGCTAATTAACTATTAAACGTTAGGTTTACTTTTATTTTCTGAGACTGGCTGGTCTGAAACTATGTAGAAAAAGCTAGCTTCAAACTCACGAAAAGCTGGGATTTAAGGGATGCACCACCAAGCCCAGATTATTTTAGCTTTTTTGAGACAGGGTTTTATATGATTTAGACTAGTTTTGAACTTCTGATCTCTGTGCCTTCACATCCTTGGTGTTGGGGTTATAGGCACCTACTACCATTCTCATTTTAAAACATAATTTAAAAGCATTTCTCTAAACCAGGTGGTCATGCAAATCAGCCTTCAGGAGACTGAGACATCCTATACATAGCAAGACTGGTTTATTTTTTCAATTCACGTTTTTCACTTTTTTTGGTGTCAAGTTATTTCTAGAAAGAAAAAATTTCACTGTTTCAATGTATCTTTGAACCAGTAAATCTTGTTTCAACGAAGAGAACACTTACATAAAGCTGAAGAGCCTGGAGCTTAGCCAACTTTCAGTGTAAAAGGAGGGAAGTAATGAGTGGGGAAGGGCAGGCCCTTTCTGAGGGCGGAGCTGGCTCTCTCCAGGATGTACAACCTCTGACTTGGCTCTAACTTAACACCAACTGTCCTCTCTTTGGCCATTTTTGCTGGACCTCCCTTTTCTAAAACTACTCTTCCAGGTGCCTGGAAGCACTACACCTAAAGCTGCTCTCTTTGGGCCCTTGCTCCCTTCCCTCAGCTTGTTCTCAGCTCCAGCACTAGCTCCTCCAGTCACTTCCTGGTAAGTCCAGGTCAACAGATCTCTCCTTCTTGATGCTGTGGCTACTGAGCTTGGACGAAAGAGGGCAGTCTGTCTCTTGAGCCTTGACTGTGGGACTGGGCAGGTTGTCTCAGCAGCTCATGCTGTGAGTTGATGTGACTAAGTATTTAGAAGTTTGGCTGCCATGGGTTGAGCAGCACAGTAACGTCAGTGCTAATAGGTGCGCCTTGTGAGGCCAGGCTGGCCATCCTCCTTTCCACTGGCATTTTGTGGTCCTCTGGCTGCAGCTCACTGCTTAGTGTTCTGCACTCGTAATACAGGCCTATCTGTTCTGAATTTACCCTCTTCCTTCCTAAGAACTGCTTTGGCTATTTCCTCCTCTGGTTTGATGCCCAGATGGCAGGGCCACCCTCCAGCACCCAGCAGCATCCCATAATGTCCCAGGGGAGCATTTTTAACAGAAGACATGACAAGCAAAGTAACTTTTGCTTTCTCGTTGCCTCTCCCCAGCACCCCATGAGGCCCTTGGGGCTGCATGGACTATGCAATTTTCTTCTCTAAGAAGGGAGTGCAGTGAGAGGAGGGTACAATTAATCCCCCAAAAGTATAACCCCAGGTTTTGGCAAGATGCTTCAGTAGATGACCCTGCTGTCGAGCCTGACAGCCAAAGTTCAATCACCAGGACTTACATGGTAGAACTAGAGAACTAACTCCTGCAGGTTGTCCTCTGACCTCCACATGTTCTCTCTCTCTCCTTCCCCCTGACCCCTCTCTCTTTCATACACACAAATAAATATGTCCCTTCTCAATAAAAGATCCCACCCACTCCATCTTACCTTGTGTGTTTGAGAAAGGAGAATCAGGCCTGTGAAATCCCAGACTGGCTCAGCTTGCTATACACCGGGTTCCACCCCTCTGACAGTGGCTTAGTTTAGTGTTTTTCATTTGACCAATCCCAGTCCGTCACTCCTCCTCCTCAGGGTAGGGTAAAGGTAGCCACATGCTTCCTTAATCCATGAAACCAAGTGCTTGCTCTTTCAGATCAAGCCTGGATGTTGCCGCCCCTGGAAGTCTCTCCTCCGACCCCTCTACCCAGATTTTTGCTGTGTATTCTTCCAGGGACTACAAACAGGATGAACAAAGCATCTTCATGCTCACTGTCACAGTCAGGGCTTTTTGTTAGATTAGAATCATTCTAGGTATAGGACCTGCTGTTAACATAGGGCATTCTTTATTAGATAAATTGCATATAGGGGCTTGGGAGATAGCTCAGTAGGTAAAGGGCTTGGCATGGAAGCATAAAGGTTTGAGTCCCTAAAACCCTTGTCGAAAGGCAGGCATGGTGGTACATGCCTGTAATTCCAGCTCTGGAGAGACAATGACAAGAGTAACTGGGGCCTTGCTGGTCAGCTTTAGGTTAATGGTGAGAGACTGTCTCAGAATTTAAGGGGGAGAGTGATGGAGGAAGGCACTTTGACCTCTGATTGGCACATATACCTGCACATGTATACACACTTTAAAACACAAAAATGACATTAGAGTATACTGATTTTAAGAGTAGGGATGCTGGAACCTAGGGCCTTATGCACACATAACCCCAGCCCTCAAGAAACTCAGCATATCTTGGGAGACAGAAATCATCTGCAAAATGAAAATGAAATTATAAGGCATGAGTAGAATGGCAGAGGAAGATTAGGGAAGGGCACCAGAGTGAACCCAGAAGACTTCCCATTTGAGCTACAGACAGCCACAGTCAGTATTTCTCAATATTCTGTGGTTTGACGCAAGTGTCTTACGGTGGACCCACCAGCTTCTTCCTGTGGCCATCTGTATTCAGTGAGTGGTAAGCTAAGAGCTGGCCCAGCTGGCACTGCTGAATTTCATGGCACTGTGGCCTCTGGGCACTGGAACGTGCATAAAGTCATTCCAAACAGCTCAGTGTCATAGAGCAGCCCAGATGAAAGGGGCAGAGAATCCAGAAATTCATGGTGATATTTAACCTATCACATTGAAGTCTGAAAATGGTAAGGGGTTCTTAGAGCAGACAAGGAGGTGTAGAGGGGGAGGAGGCACTCGGTAGGGGAACATGCTGTGAGGCACTCCAACTGTACCAAGGGTGGAGGCCCATTAGGCCTGACGATGGAAAGACAGGTGAGAGGGCTGGGGAGAAGGGCCTTGAATGTCATGTCTAGACTTTTGCTTGATTCTCTAGAACTTTCAGAGGTCCTGACTATTCGCATGGGTCTTCTCTAGCAGCCTACACTGTAGGTAAGATTAACAGATGGAGATAATCTAAGGTTCAGGGGACGGGGATAATGCTTACTGCTGAGGCCTAAGTAGGAAGGGGCTCTCAAGGGTAGAGGGGGCATCTTCATAGCTTGGTGACTTACTGGAGGGTCTGTATGAACGTTCACTTCTCGGCTCCTTGTTTTTCTTACCTAGAGGGTCTGTTAGGGTCTGCATGAGATGAGTGAGGGGTGAGAACAGGGGGAGTGGAGGTGGGAGGGACAGAGCAAAGGTTTCTAATGGACTGGTCATGGAACTCTGAAGACTTAATGGAAACTTCATGGAAGGGTGAAGTTCTGAAGGGGCTGTGAGCACCAGTGAGATCTGGGTAAGACCAGTCCCAGGAAGGGATTTAACTACATTACTCTCCAGGACTAGAGCCTACCATGTTTGAGGCCATAGCTGGGTGGCTGACTGGATTTGAACCCATTTTCTGTAAACCCCCCCCCCGAAAACTTGAGAGTAAGTTGAAGTAGAGAGAGGGATTCTTGGGTGCAATGTTATTAAAATAAAATAAAAACCTTAAAGGTGAACAGTTATGACCTCTCTAAGTTTCTGGAGTGGCCAGAACTAATGGAGGCAATGGTGTGGGAAAGAGTACCTTTGAAAATATATGTGCTGTTCAGAGGGGTTATTAAAGCAAGCTCAGGTCTTTCTTAACCTTCTCGTTTATAGCAGGTGGTATAAAAAGTCTTGGTCCAGTGGCTATTCTTCCACACCTTAGCGTGAAAGACAGGAGTGTAATTTATTTCTTACTTCTTACTTACTTCTTTATTTTTCCAATACAAACAGGGTTTGTGGGCACAGGCCAGCCCTGATATTTGTTCTAGGCCACACAGATCAGTGAGAGGGAATGGGGACAAGCACTGACTCTGTGTTTGCCCAGAAGTTATGAGATACTCAACAGTCCCAGGCCAGGCAATCTATGACAAGGATACTGTTTAGAAGCCACTATTGGATTTATGTAACAGAGTGCCATTTCACAGATACAGAATCTAAATATTAGTTAAGTGACTTGGCTGCAGTTACACAGCTCTTCAGTGGAGGACCAGGATCCTAGCCCAGGTTTTCACACAGGAAGCAGGGAAAGGATGTGTCTAGCAGAGGATGACCTGTGCGCTAAGCCCCCTCATGCCAATTATGTAGCTAGCTCTGCTGACAGCCATTCCCTGCTCAGCCTCGGGGCTTCTCCAGGCTGTCCTCTGAGTGGCTGGTGTCTCTTTGAGTTGAGGTTCTGTTGACTTTGATCAACCTATTCATATCTGTGTCCGTGAGAAATGGGATCTAAAGACCTGAAAGAATGGGGTGACTGCAGACTGTAGACAGCCTTTTTGCAGTTTCAGTGTATTTTTATACAGGAATGAACAAAGAAAGAAATGATACAAGGAAGGCTGAGTTCAGAAAAACATGTAAATAATGACCAGTAAGCATATACCAAATATTAGCCGAGCAGAACTTTCTCAAGCACAGACCAATTTAGACACAATTGTCTGGTACATACTGCACCTTATATCCAGGAAAGCATGGAAGCAAGGAAGAAAGCCATATCCAGATCAGTGAGAACAGTGAAAGGAAAAGTATTGGCTCAAGACCAAGTTCTCAGCAAAAAGATTTATGTGCCCTAGAGGGCCAGAGGGCAAGGATAAGGGACAAAAACAGGTGACAGAGGAAGAGGGAGCAGGGAGGGAATAAAGGAGAGAGGAGAAAAGGGGCAAGGGAGAAGGATAATGGGTTATTTGTCCTAGAGTGAGACAAAGGACTTCCTCTAGATAGAGAGGAGACAGACGTGGCACTCAGCATATCCTTTTACCAGACTGGTTTCTACAGCTACTACGATCTGACATCCAACAAGAACACAAACATATCTCATAAATTGAATGCAAATATTTGTCACAGGAGGTAAGAAATCATGTCCAAAAACAATCCAGGAAACAAAATGCACTTGAGGGTAAAAGGCCTTCTGCCTTTTTTCCTGGAGCCTCTCTACAGTTCTCTAAGCCATTGCTCACTATGCATCATTCTTTTGACCTTGTTCTGACAAGGGTCCCTTATCCTTCACCATTCCTCTACTGCAGTCTGGGGTGACTCAGTTTCCAGGACTCAGCCAGAAGTTCCTTCTGTGAGCTCCCTTATTTCCATTATTAGCTATGTTCTTCGAGTTTGTGACTTCAGCCCCAATTTCAGCTAAAGGTCAGACTTGTTTATCACTATTCTACTTCCCACCAGCATGCTCATACTGTAAACCCAGGGACGCCTTCTGGGGTGGTGGCCCATGCCTGTGACTCCCACACTTGGGAATTTGAGGCTACTCTGGGCTACTTGTCTTACACTTTTTATTGATGTGATAAAACACTATGATCAAAAGTGACTTAAGGAGGCAAGGGTTTATTTCAGCTTACAACTTTCAGGTCACATTCTACTGATGAAGAAAGACAAGGCAGGAACTTAAGATAGGAACCTGGAGGCAGGAGCTAAAGCAGAAGCCATAGAGGAACGCTGTCCACTGGCTTGCTTTCCCATAGTGAAGGTGAAAAAAAGGGTCACCTGCCAAGGATGTTACAACCACACTATGCAGGGAACACCCACGTCAATCAGTAGTGAAAACAATACTCCACAGACTTGTCTACAGGCAAATCTGATGGAGGCATTTTTCTCAACTAAGATTTCCTCTTCCCAGATATATTTGGTCATTGTGGAGCTCCTATCCTTTCCATGTCACTAACTCCCCTTCTGCTGAAGGTTTGGTCATGAGTCTTAGTATCTGTTTTGAAACACTGCTAGGTAGAGTCTTTCAGATGCCTTCTGCAGTAGACTCTTGTCATACGTCCAATCTCCACCAAGGACCATGTATGGATATAACCTAGAACCTCTGCTCGGATGAAAGCCCGTGGTAGATCAGTAACCAATTGGTTTCCCATAGTAAGGGGAACAGGGACTATTTCTGACAGGAACTCAATGGCAGGCTCTTTGACCTCCCCACCTCCCAAGGGAGAAGCAGTCCTGCTAGGCCACAGAGGAAGACTTTGCAGCCAGTCCTGAAGATACCTGATAAAACAGGGTCAGATGAAAGGGGAGGAGGTCCTCCCCAATCAGTGGACTTGGAAAAGGGCAGGGAGGAGATGAGGGAGTGAGGGAGGGATTGGAGGGAATAAGGGAGCGGGATACAGCTGAGATACAGCATTAATAAAATGTAACTAATAATAAAAAAATAGAATTAAATTAAAAAAAGATTTCCTCTTCCCAGATATGTCTAGGTTTTTGTCCAGTTGACAAAAGCCAAACAGTATAACTGAACCCTGTCAACTTGACACACAAACACATATCTATTCTATATTAGTTACTTTTCTATCACTGTGGTAAAACACTGTGAGCAAGGCAACTTAAAAAATAGTTAAAAATAGGGCAGTGGTGATGCATGCTTTTAATCCTAGCATTTGGGAGACAGAGGCAGGCATACCTCTGAGATCAAGACAGCCAGGGTCACACAGAGAAACCCTGTCTGGACCCCCCTCCCCAATAAAGTTAAGTTGGGCTTACAATTCCAGAGGTGTAAGTCAAAGAAAAATGGGAGATCAAAACCTTTAGTGCACAGGACTGATACGGAAGTCACAGTCTGCTTAGCTTTTGCTCTGAATTCTGGGATCTGTTTCTTCTTGTAGTACACCTTTGGTGGAAGGCACTGTCTCTTACAGTTTCCACATTTTCTTCAACAGTGTCAAGATTTCGAAGGCAGAACTGCACCTTTAATTTGAACATCAAGAGAAGCAGTGTCCTTACAAAGCTGACTGCACTGACTGTTTTGAATCAGGAATGTCTAGAAGCATGCTCATGTAGGCCTCTACAACACCAACAGTCCACCCACGTGGAGCTACAATCAGACCTCAAAAAGAAAAGCTGGGCAATGGTGGAGCACACCTGTAATCCAGCTACTCAGGAGGTTGAGGTCAGGAGAATCATGGGTTTGAGGCCAGTGAAATAGACAGGTACACAAAGCTAAACAAACAAGCAAATAAAATAATTTTTTTCATTTTTCTAAAATTTTATTTCATTAATTACACTTTATTCACTTTGTATCCCCCATAAGCCCCTCCCTCCTCCCCTCCCAGTCCCACCCTCTCTTCCCCTTCTTCACGCATGCCCCTCCCCAAGTCCACTGATAAGGGAGGTCCTCCTCTCCTTCCTTCTGATCTTAGTCTATCAGATCACATTAGGAGTGGCTGCATTGTCATCTTCTGTGGCCTGGCAAGGCTGCTCCCCCCTCAGGGGGAGGTGCTCAAAGAGCAGGCCAATCAGATTATGTCAGAGGCAGTCCCTCTTCCCATTACTATCTAACCCACTTGGAAACTGAACTGCCATGGGCTACATCTGTGCAGGGGTTCTAGGCTATCTCCATGAATAGTCCTTGGTTGGAGTATGAGTCTCTGGGAAGACCCCTGTGTTCAAATTTTCTGGTTTTGTTGCTCTCCTTGGGGGGTTCCTGTCCTCTCCAGATCTTACTATTTCCCACTTCTTACATAAGATTCCATGCACTCTGCCCAACAGTTGGCCACATGTCTCGGCATCTGCTTTGATAGTCTGCAGGGCAGAGCTTTCAGAGGCCCTCTGTGGCAGGTTCCTAGGTTGTTTCCTGTTTTCTTCTTCTTTTGATGTCCATCCTCTTTGCCTTTCGGGATGGGGATTGAGCATTTTAGTCAGGGTCCTCTCTCTTGATTAGTTTCTTTAGATGTACAGATTTTAGTAGGTTTATCCTGTTATATGTCTATATGAGTGAGTATATGGTGTGTGTGTCTTTCTGCTTCTCGGACAGCTCACTCAGGATGATCCTTTCCAGGTCCCACCATTTACCTGCACATTTCATGATTTCCTTATTTTTCATTGCAGAGTAATACTCCATTGTGTAGATGTACCACAATTTCTGCATCCATTCTTCAGTTGAGGGGTATCTGGGCTGTTTCCAGCTTCTGGCTATTACAAATAAAGCTGCTACAAACATGATTGAGCAAATGTCCTTATTGTGTACTTGGGCCTCTTTTGGATATATGCCTCGGAGTGGTATGGCTGGATCTTGAGGAAGTGCTATTCCTAGTAGTCTGAGAAAGCGCCAGATTGATTTCCAGAGTGGTTGTACAAGTTTACATTCCCACCAGCAGTGGAGGAGGGTTCCCCTTTCTCCACAACCTCTCCAGCATGTGTTGTCACTTGAGTTTTTCATCTTGGTCATTCTGATGGGTGTAAGGTGAAATCTCAGGGTCGTTTTGATTTGCATTTCCCTGATGGCTAATGATGTTGAGCATTTCTTTAAGTGTTTCTCTGCCATTCGACATTCCTCTACAGAGAGTTCTCTGTTTAGCTCTGTTTCCCATTTTTTAATTGGATTACTTGGTTTCCTGCTTTTCAGTTTCTTTAGTTCTTTATATATACTGGATATTAGCCCTCTGTCAGATAAAGGGTTGGTGAAGATCCTTTCCCAATCTGTAGGCTGTCGTTTTGTTCTGAGGACAGTGTCCTTTGCTTTACAGAAGCTTTTCAGTTTCATGAGGTCCCATTTATTGATTGTTACTCTTAGAGCCTGTGCTGTTGGGGTTCATTCAGGAAGTTGTCTCCTGTACCAATGAGTTCTAGGGGTTTCCCCACTTTTTCTTCTAACTGATTTAATGATGAGGTCTTTGATCCACTTGGACTTTCGTTTTGTGCAGGGTGATAAGTATGGTATCTTTTCCTCCTTCTTAAAGGAAGTGCAGTGGAGCCCTGGAGCTTCTCAGTGAGATGAATAATGACAAGTTTTTGTTTTTTCTGCTTTGCAGTTCCTTATAAATACCAAGGGTATTGGCCTCTTGTAACTTTCAGTACTTGGGAGGTGGCGGTAGAAGGGCTTAAGATCAACTACAAGTCTATCCACCAAAAGAACATGACACAAACAACTGCAAAAACAAGACAAAATGGCTCCTTTCATAAACATTTTAAAGTACATTTAACAAAATTTTAGTTTCTTGCAAATGGTGACTAAGCTCTAATTTTAGACAAAAAAAAAAAAAAAAAAAAAGACAAAACCCCCATTACATCACTGATATGATGCAGAAAAGACAGAGGTAAATCATTGGCAATTATAGTATCAATTGGCACCACCTTCCTCTGTTTTTTTTATTTATTAATTATTATTATTATTTTCAGACAGACTCTCACTAGCCTATGCTGGCTTTGAACTCACTATGTAGCAAGGATGAGCTTGAGTTTCTGATTCTTCTGTTTCTACTTCCTGGGTACTAGGACTAGAGACTGCATGACTAGGTTTTATAAAGTGCTGGGAGTAGGATTCAGAGCTTCTTATATGCTAGGCAAGCAGTCTCCCAACTGAGCCACATCTCCAGCCCAACAGGCAAAAAATAAATAAATAAAGTGTTTTTCCTGTCTTGAAAATGTGGATTTGGGAATTAAAACTGTAAGATTTAACAAATAATTGCTTTCAAGGGCAGAATAATATGGAACCACAAGATTCAGAATAAATCCTAAGACAAATGATTAAGACAGTCTTGGGGACAGGCCAATTTCAGGAGATGTTGGTGTTATAGACATTTGTAGAGGTATGTAGAGATTTTTGTGTACTATGTACTAAATAAAGGTTTTGCTCTCCCATTTTTTTTTACTTACACCTCGTCTCAAAAAAAGTTTCCTGTGTAAGGAAAACACAAACTGACTTGGAATTTTGACTAAGGCTAAATTGTAACATCTGATCTACTTCTGTTAGACTCCATACTAGCCTTTCAACTGTAGATTGTAAAACACATGCTTCTCTGTGATCCCCAGCACATCACAAAGGGGGACAGGATTATGTCCTCTGATGGAGATGTTCCATGAATGTACCAAGGTTAGGTCTGCAAATATAGTGATTAATCTGATACAATACCTTTCATGTAGGTTTTTTCCTCTTAAAAAATTTAGTTAATTAATTAATTATGTATACAGGGTTCTGCCTACAGGCCAGAAGAGGACACCAGATCCCATTATAGATGGCTGTGAGCCATTATGTGGTTGCTGGGAATTGAACTCAGGACCTTTGGAAGAGCAGCCAGTGCCCTTAACCTCTGAGCCATCCCTCCAGCCCACTAATTTTTTTTTAAAGGGAATTGATTTCTATTTTCTAGAGTGAAAATGGCACACAGGATATTACCACGTGCAAATCATCACAAAGTACTTGTGTTTACCTTGGTGAGACACAGACAAACCACTCCCTAGGTATTTAACACTTTGGGTAAGAGGAGGTCAAAGGAAGGGAAGGGAGGGTAATACTGTCCAAACCTTGTAATGTTCACAAAAGAAAGACAAACAAAGGCATGGAATAAAGGTGAATTAGCCACAGCCTATAAATCAGCAGTGATCTCCACACAAGGGGAACAGAAACCTTTGTACTGTGTGAGGCCTGACTTTGGAATGGAAAGTACCTGGCTTTCCGATGTCCATTCCATTTGCCTTTCTGAGTGAGGACTGATCATCTTACCCAGGGTCCTCCTCCTTGCTTAGCTTCTTTAGATGTACAGATTTTAGTATGTTTAACCTTTATTGTATGTCTAATATCCACTTATAAGTGAGTATATACCATTTCCTTTCTGCTTCTGGGTTACCTCACTCAGGATCATCTTTCTAGTTCCTACCATTTGCCTGCAAATTTCATGATTTTCCTGTTTTTAATTGCTGAGTAGTATTCCATTGTGTAAATGTGCCACAATTTCTGTATCCATTCCTCTGTTGAGGGACATCTGGGTTGTTTCCAGATTCTGGCTATTACAAATAGAGCTGCTACGAACATGGTTGAGCATATTTTGGGTATATGCCTAGGAGTGCTATAGCTGGATCTTGAGGAAGTGCTATTCCTAGTTGTCTGAGAAAGCACCACATTGATTTCCAAAGTGGTTGTACAAGTTTACATTCCCACCAGCAGTGGAGAAGGGTTCCCCTTTCTCCACATCCTCTCCAGCATGTGTTGTCACTTAAGTTTTTGATCTTAGCCATTCTGATGGGTGTAAAGTGAAATCTCAGGGTTGTTTTGATTTGCATTTCCCTGATGACTAAGGATGTTGAGCATTTCTTTAAGTGTTTCTCTGCCATTCGATATTCCTTCATTAAGAATTCTCTGTTTGGCTCTGTACCCCATTTTTAAATTGTATTACTTGATTTGTTGCTTTTTAACTTCTTGAGTTCTTAATATATTCTGGATTTTAGCCCTCTATCTGATATAGAGTTGGTGAATATCTTTTCCCAATCTGAGAGTAAAAACTGGGAACAGGACAGGAGCCTACCACAGAGGGCCTTTGAAAGACTCTACCCAGCAAGGTATCAAAGCAGATATTGAGACTCATAGCCAAACTTTGAGTAGAGTGCAGGGAATCTTATAAAAAAGGGGGAGATAGGAAGACCTGGATGGGACAGGAGCTCCACAAGGAGAACAACAGAACCAAAAATCTGGGCAAAGGGGGTCTTTTCTGAGACTGAAACTCCAACCCAGTACCATGCGTGGAGATAGCCTACAACCCCTGCACAGATGTAGCCCATGGCCGCTCAGTCTCCAAGTGGGTTTCCTAGTAATGGGAACAGGGACTGTCTGTGACATGAAATCAGTGGCTGGCTCTTGATCACCTCCCCCTGAGGAGGGAGCAGCCTTACCAGGCCACAGAGGAAGACAATACAGCTAGTCCTGATGAGACCTGATAGGCTAGGGTAAGAGGGAAGGGAAGGAGGACCTCCCCTATCAGTGGACTTGGGGAGAGGCTTGGGAGGAGATGAGGGAGTGTGGGAATGGGAGGGGATGAGGGAAGGGGCTACAGCTGGGATACAAAGTCAATAAACTGTAATTTATAAAAAATAAATTTAAAATAAAAGAAAGTGTCTGGCTTTGGCTTTCACACAAAAGGTCTCCAAGATATTTTGAATTAGGATGGATTTTTTTTGTATGATAATTCCTGTCCTCAAAACAAAATTTATGAAGGATAGGAATTAAAAATGATGCTGTTTAATAAGATATTAAAGGTGCACCCTCATGTGTTCAAATGCAAGAACACTACCTTGCTCTGGCAGCCAAACTTTGTAACACAATGGTATTGGTTTTAAAGACATAAAGAGGTCGTGGAGAACAGCTGAGACTTGCCAGTGTGTGACAGGGTCAGAGTTCCTAAAGAGGACTAGCCACCAGAAACAGCAGCTACAATTAGTGGAGCTGGCTGGATCCTAGATGGCAGGTTAAGTTACTGCCAAGGGTGGCGACAGAGAAGTGACCCGAGCCCTTCGGGAAAGCCCAAAGGATTGTGAGTGAGTCTGATATTGAGCATTGAATTGTTTGCACTGTTGGAGCTTGTTTTTTGCCTTGTGCAGATTGTGGTTATGTCCTGCTTTTTCCCTCTTGAAGTAAAAAAGGTACTTTATTTTTAATATTGCAGGAACACACAGTTGAGAGATTTTGAACTTCTTTAAGAGGAAATGTTGGAGTTTTAAAGAAAATTTAAATTAAAAAACTGGATATTTTTAAAGAAATAGCTTTTAAAATATTTAAATTTGAGGTTATAGGACATTTTAAGTTTATAGCATGTCTTATATACGTGATCATCAATCAATCACTCAATCAAAGGAAGGTAGGCTAAAGAGTTAGGGCCACAGCTATGAACAGCAAACACTAAACACCAGAAACCGGGATATTTCTCTCTTATGATGCAGCAAGACAATGACCTAAGCAGTCTGATAAAAATTTTGAAGCACTCTTAGCTATGAGTCTCAGCATCTCCTCCAATATCCTGGTAGGTAGAGTCTTTCGGAGGTCCTCTGTGGAAGGCTCCTGTCCTGTTCCTTGTCTTCTTCTACTTCTGATGTCTATCCTGTTTGCCCTTTTCAATGAGGATTAAGCATCTTCCCTAGCATCCTCCTTGTTGTTTAGCTTCTTTAGGGCTATAGATTTTAGACTCTTTATCCTATATTATATGACTAAAATCTACTTATAAGTGAGTATATATCATTTGTGTCTTTCTGCTTCTGGGATACCTCATTCAGGATCATCTTTTTTAGTTCCTACCATTTGCCTGCAAATTTCATGATTTCCCTGTTTTTAATTGCTGAGTAGTATTTCATTGTGTAAATGTGCCACAATTTCTGTATCCATTCCTCTGTTGAGGGACATCTGGGTTGTTTCCAGATTCTGGCTATTACAAATAGAGCTTCTATGAACATGGTTGAGCAAATGCCCTTATTCAATGGTGGGGCATCTTTTGGATATATGCCTAGTAGTAGTATAGCTGGATCTTGAGGAAGCGCTATTCCTAATTGTCTGAGGAAGCACCACATTGATTTCCAAAGTGGTTGTACAAGGTTACATTCCCACCAGCAATGGAGGAGGGTTCCCCTTTCTCCACAACCTTTCGAGCATGCATCATTCCTTGAGTTTTTGATCTTAGCCATTCTGATGGGTGTGAGGTGAAATCTCAGGGTTGTTTTGATTTGCATTTCCCAAATGACTAAGGATGTTGAGAATTTCTTTAAGCGTTTCTCTGTCGTTCAGTATTCCTTTGTTGAGAATTCTGTTTAGCTCTGTACCCCATTGATTATTTGGTTGTTGCTTTTTAACTTCTTGAGTTCTTTATATTTTCTGGATATTAGCCCTCTGTCAGATATAGGGTTGGTGAAGAGCTTTTCCCAGTCTGTAGGCTGTCATTTTTTTTTTCTGATGACAGTGTCCTTTGCTTCACAGTTTCATGAAGCTTTTCAGTTTCATGAGTTCCCATTTATTAATTGTTGATCTTAGAGCCTGTGCTGTTGGTGTTAGGTTCAGGAAGTTGTTTCCTGTGCCAATGAACTCAAGGCTCTTCCCCACTTTTTCTCCTAACAGATATAGTGTGTCTGATTTTATGTTGAGGTCATTGATCCACTTGGACTTTAACTTTGTGCAGGGTGATAGGTATGGGTCTATTTGCATTTCTCTATATATAGACATCCAGTTAGACCAGCACCATTTGTTGAAGATGCTGTCTTTTTTCCATTGTATGGTTTTGGCTTCTTTGTCAAAAATTAAGCTTCCATAGGTGTGTGGGTTTATTTCTGGGTCTTCAATTTGATTCCATTGATCCACCAGTCTGTTTCTACCCCAGTACCATGTCGTTTTTTGACAAAGAAGCCAAATTTTGGGCAGAGTGCCAGAATCTTTATGGAAGAAGAGGAAAGTCCTGGAGGGGTTCAGGAAATCTACAAAAAGAACAACAGGGCCAAAATACTTGGGCCCAGAGGGTCCTGTAGAGATGGACACTCCAACTAAGGACCATACATGGAGAGGACCTAGACCCCCTGTTCAAAGGAAGCCCATTGGCCACTCAGTTTCCAAATGGGTTCCCTAGTAAGGGTGGCTCTTTGATCACCTCCACCTAGGGGATGCTGCCTTGCCAGGCCACACGGGAATATGATGCAGCCAGCCTTGATGAAACCTGATAAGATAGGGTCAGATAATAGGGGAGGAGGTCCTCCCTTATCAGGGGACTAGGGAAAGGGCACAGGGGGAGAATAAAGAGGGTAAGTGGGACTGGGAGGAGATGAGGGAGGGAGCTGCAGCGGGGATACAAAATGAAGAGATTGCAATAAATAAATATATATATAAAATTAAATTAAAAAAAGAAAAAAGTTTGGAGCAGCAACCTATGGGTCACAATCCTTTTGGAGTTGAAAGACCCTTTCATTCGGGTAGCTTAGGACTGTCTGTATGGCAGATGTTTGTACTGCAATTCTTAACAATGGCAGAATTGCAGTTGTGAAACGGCAACAAGAGAGCTGCCTAGGTGGCTACGTAGTAAAGGGTTACAGGGTGTGGTATTGAGCAAATGTTGGAGCTGTGGTGTCGGAGCTGAGGCTCTAGCTGCACAGCGTTGCGATATACGGGGCACCTGTCTGTGGGCTTCCACATGGGCTGGGGCTTTCCTTCAAAGCAAAATTTGTGTGGAATGGTTTTTCATTTCACTGGGCCTCCAAATGTAAAGCCAGAGATTTGCAAGAAAAAAACCAGCTCCACAATTTTGAGCCAAATTTGAAGCAAGCTTTAGATATTGGTCAGAAAAATGCACTCTGGCCAGGTCCACTGCTGGATTCCCAAGAAATGGCCATGAGTCACATTTTGCAGAAGCCTTGAAAAGGCAAAACCCATAATTCATTGCATTTCCTAGCAGGTCCAATAAGGGGCAAGAGTACATCCTGATGTATTTCCTGCCTATGTAACTCCTGCCCACATGTGCTCAAGCACATGCAGTGCAAACAAATTTGTTGAGAGGATCAAAATATATGGCTCATTATTTTCCAAGAACCATAGCTCCCAACATTCCAGGAAGTTATCTTCCCTTGGGCATGTGGGGCTTACAGGTTAACTTTGGCCCTTAGACATACTCCCACACAAAAACTAAACAAACAAAACTTTAAGAAGCACATAATCCTTTCCAACTTTTTTCCTTACCAAGATTCTTTATGGAATCTATTCCTGTCTTCCATCCCTCTCTTACTTTCACCTGGAGCACTTGGAAATGATGGGCAAGCTCCCAATTAGTAGGCACCAGCTCCAATCTATCCCTTTCCCCTTCCTTCCTGTCAGTGGTTTATGGTAACCTGTGGTGGTTTGAATAAGAATGGTCCCCATAGTTAATATATTTGAATGCTTGGTCATCAAGGAGTGTTAAATTAAAAGGATTAGGAGGCATGGCCTAAGAGAAAATATGTCACTAGAGGTGGGATTTTAGCTTTCAGAAGCCCAAGCCAGGCCCAGTGACTCTTCCTGCTGCCTGTTCCTGATGTAGAACTCTCACCTACCTCGTCTGCTTGCATGCAGCCATGCTCCCCACCATGAGGATAATGGGCTAAACCACTGAAATTTTAAGCAAATCCCAACTAATTCTTGCTTTTAGTAAGAGTTGCCATGGTCATGGTGTCTCTTCACGGCAACAGAACACTGATTAAGACAGTGCCCTAGGGCCACAGCTCAAAAAGCTCAAGTTAAGACTTGGAAAGTTGAGAGTGGCTTTTTGAGGCAGGCCATTATGTGGATTAATCATTGTAGCACTGGCTACTTAAAACGATCACAAAAACAATTAAGGTTCCCTACAAAAGACTTGACTTGTGGTGTACATCCCTCCCAGGCTGATAGCCTGCTGGGTTTCAAGGGACAGGTCCTGGGGCAGATGAGAGACCATCCTTCAGCAGCATCTAGCTGTAGTCAAGTACATTTCCACAGCAATGAGCCACAATTGGTTCCAGGACAACTGAAAAGGTCCATGTTTGAAAAGCAGCTCAGGTAAGGTGCTCTGCCTCAGGCCCTAACAGCACAGACCCTTATTTACCCAACATTAACTACTCCCCCATTCACACATCTTAATTTGCAGTCTGGAGGGACAGACCTATTACTGTGCTTTTAGCAGCCCATACTTCCCCTTGCTGTGGTTTCACAGTGGTATCTCTGGGAGTAGGCCAAGCCACCTCTCCTATGGTATAGCCATTCTCATTCACTGCTCATGGAAAGGGTTGGAGGCAGAATGAATTCTTGCCACTGTGCCTGGGCAAACAGAGCTGGTAGGACCAAGTGATGGGGGTAAAGGTTACTTTAGAATCTGTTATGGTGGGTTTGATCAGCGTAGGATTTAGGTGAGATCTAAGTGTTCAAGTTTAAACTTGGCCACCTTTCCCAATATGCCAGTTAAACACAGTAACAGGGAGGGACGTTTTTAAAAACTAAACTTATTTAGTGTGTAAGTATATGCCATGACACATTAGTTGAGGTCAGAGAACTGACCTCAAGAGGGTCGGTTCTCTCTTTCCACCACATGGATCACATTCAAGGATTAAAGTCACGAGGCTTAGCGACATGTGCTTTAACATACTAAGTCATCTTCACAAGCTCAGAAGAAATTTAAACATGGTCATACTGGGAGAATAGATGAATCTGATGGTCCCCAAAGCATCTTGTACATACTGGCATGAGCTTAAAGTTTGAATAAGAATTGAAAGAGACAACACATTATCTGGCTGGTGTTTTTCTCAATTCTGGTTCTACAAGATGGTTTAAGAAATTCTTAATGCTTGAGGAGATTTGACCTGTGTCTGTAACACATTTGGCAAGCCACCAGCCAGGAGTTAAGAAGAGGATATAGATTTCATGAACTGGGGTTACAGGAAGTTGGAGCTGCCTGATGTGGGTTACTGGGAAGTAAACCTGGGTCTTTTGCAAGAACAAAAAGTGCTCTTAACTCTCCCCATGTTCTATTCCTATAAAAACTTTATGAAACTGTTACAAGGTGGGGATATAATATTTGGGCAATCTGGATCTGTTCCTAGGTCATGGTTATTCATGTTTGGTTCCAGAATAAACTTAGTCCCTTTGTATAAACTTAGTCAGATCTGTGTTGTGTTGTGCATGCGTATGTGCATGTGCGTGTGTTTCTGGGAATCGAACTTAGGGTTTCACACATGCATGATGGGTACGTACTCTACCCACACGTACTCTATCCACTGAACTATCTTCCCAGCCCCATGTACATATGTTTGGCACTAAACATGGTGCTCCAAGAATGATACCCTTTCACCAGAAGAGTAGCCTCGCTTGCTGTCAGGTACCCAAATGTGCCCACTCTGCCCAGCTGCTTGGTGTTACCTCCTCAAATAGATGCTATTAAGCTTTTCCAGGGAGTTGGAATTGCTTGGCTTAGGCCACAGTCGGCTGGTTTATTTTGAGTTGATGCATAGGAAGCAGTTACGGTGCCATTGTGGCTGTTTTCAGGGCAGAACATTTGGTTTAATTTTGTTTTCAGAATGTTTGGTTGTTAACTTCCTAGCATCAGCCTTTTGTCTCTTTGCCACTCCTCTGTTGTCTGATTTACAAAAGAATATTTCCAAAGTTGTCATTTATCCCAGATGGTTTTGTTTCATAACTGTGTAAATTCAACTTATTATTTAAAAATTAGATAAATATAACTTAAGATAATTTTATTTTATGCTTCCCAAAATAGGGAAATTTCACACACACACACACACACACACACACTTGGAAGACCTGGGCAACAAGAATTAAAGATCACAAATGGATAGCCTACTTTAATTGAAGTTTTAAAACATCTAAAGAAAAAACTGAAATTTTAATTTATAATTAATAAGAGTTTTAAAACTACATCTAAGGTAAATAAATGTTAAAATTAGTAAAAAATTAATAAAAAACTTTAAAATTGTATAAGAACTAAAGACAAATTCTCAAAACAAACAAACAAACAAAAACCTTAAGCATTCTCAAGTTGTGTTTTTTCTCTATCAAAGAAAAGAACTGTTGCAGTCTATTTTAGGATAAAGCCTAAAGAGAGAAGAGACCCCATCCTAAAAATTCCCATCCTACCTAACAGCTTTACCTTGATGCTTTCTCCTCTCACTAGACCTTTCTTCCATCTCAAAGAGGGAGTCTGAATTCTTCCATATGGGTTCTATTTGCTGCCTGAAACCTGCTCTAATTGTGTCATGTCTGTTCATGGTAACTGTTTTCATGTAATCATCATAATTTTACATTCAGAAAGAACTAAATGACAAAAGTATGTGGCTATTTCATTCATACATTAAAAAAAAAAACCCCTACTTTATTATGTTTTTCTCTTAGCATGCTTAATTTTTTCAAGTTTTATTTTCTGTGCATGAGTGTTTTGTCTGAATGTATATGCATGCACCACATTCATGACTGGCGCCCTCAGAGGTCAGAAGAGAGCACTGTATGCCCTGAAACTGGATTTATGAATGGTTGTGAGCCACCTCTGCTGGGAATTGAACCCAGGTCCTCTGCAAGTGCAACAAGTGTTCCTAATTGCTGAGCTGTCACTCCACGCAACGGCCATGCCTAATTTAAAACATGGCAGTAAACATGAATGTCTAAGAGATACATAAAAGGCCTAATAAGCACACACTGCCTTATAATAAACAGGGACCATCAACTCCCTGAACTTATTAAAATTATACTTCTTGCCTAACAAATGTTTTATGAAACTTTAAAATGCTACTTGTATATATAAGATGAACAACAATAATTGGTGTCACAAAACAAAAGCTCTATTAAGCTACTAAATCTTATACTGGATTCACAGATTTTCTTCCAAAATCAGTTCTGAGAAAGATTAAAATTTTATTTCATTTTTTAAATCAAGGTAAACAAAAATAAAACAGCATCAAAATGATTTATGTTGATCCAATTTTCTGAATGTTGAGTTAAGAATTCTTCTGTTGAGGCATGTGGCACATGCCTGTAATCCCTGCACTCTGGGAGGCAGAAGCAGGCAGATCTCTGTGAGTTTGAGACCAGCTTGGTCTACAAAGCAAGTCTAGGACAGCTCGGGCTTGATAAAAAAAAAAAAAAAAAAAAAAAAAAAAAAAAAAAAAAAAAGAATTCTTTTGTTGGATTCATTCCTTCATAGGATTGTTCTTAGTGTACAAGTGACTGATGGATGTAAGATTTCAGGTAAGGCTGAGATACATCTAGAATGATGGTTATGTTTGCCAAAGATCTTTAAATTGAACTTCCTTTCCATAATGAAAATTATAGGAGTTATAATACCATCAAGCAGTAACATCAGAGTGGGTGTACTTTCCCTGTATGTTATAAAAAGGACATACTATTAAGTCTTACCAAAAAAGGAAAGTCTCTCTTATTTTGGTTACAACTCAGCACACTGCTAGAATCTTATTTCTCAGGAGATACAGGACAGGGACATTACACTGTGTCTGACACTTGGCTAAAAAGGGCACTGGATGTTTGGAGACAGGATGTGGACTGTAGAGGTTACTCTAAGGATATCAGTGTCCATAAGGCACAAGTCTCCACAGCCTCAAGAACACCTTAGAGACAAGGCCACCTACACCTAGAAGTCACTAAAAGGCTGAAGGACTTAAAAGATCTCTTCAGAAAACAAACAGGATGCTTTAACTTCATAAAGAAAAAGATAAACTCTATTACAAATCTATCAGTAATTATAACCTTATGTTTTGGTTTTTTATTTTTTATTTCTTTTGGCACAGTTGGTACTCAATGGATACAGTCCCATGCTATCTTCCCTTTAATCCATTCCACTACTAGATTTTTTTTTTTTCTAAAAAATTGTTCTTTTGCATTTTGCCATGATTTTAATGCATAACCACCATTGGGTATTTTTTGTTTGTGGGTTTTTTGTTGTTGTTGTTGTTTTTTAACAGTTTCAAGGATTATATCCATAACAATTTATACAAGCATAGCTATGGTTTTCCTCACTCTGGTCCTTTCTGGAGCCATTGGTTGGGCTGGCATAATCATATTTTTCTTGCTTATATTCTTACACTGACATTTTAAAAAAATTATTTAGTTTAGGTGCATGGATGTTTTGCTTCCGTATGTATGTGCATACCCCACATGCATGTCTGGTGTCTGCAGATGTCAGAAAAGATCATTAGAACCTTAGAAACTGCAGTTATGAATTTTTGTGAACTACCATGTGGGTGATAAGAATCAGACCCAGGGCCCCTGCAAGAGTAGTTAATGCTCTTAACTGCTAAACCATCTCTCCAGAAAAAAAAATTCTTGCATTTTTTTAATCATATAAAATGTATGTCTTCTAGGATATGACAGTTTCAAACTTAACTCATTATAACACAGGGATCAAACCAACTCCCACAACAAAAACTCCAAAGCCTCCTCTCCAACCAACAGATAAAAATAGGAAGACAGTTTTAGTCTCTCTTTGGCAAGGATTACACCTTTCATTAGCATGGAACTTATACAAACTATATTATCTCCCTTTAGCTCCTGAAAAAAGATTTTTGGAACCACAGCTCTGAGGATGAGGGTTAAAGTGAGGTAGGAGAATAGGATGCTCTAGAGGCCAACAAACAAAAACCAACCTAAAGGAAGACTGGTTTCTTATACACTCAAATATAAATTTGCCTCACAACGAGATTTTACTGCTATTACTTCGTATTCTAAGTCCTAGATGTTGCAAAAGTTACAAGTCAGCACTGTTTCAACTCTTGTATTTCTTCTCCTCAAAAAAAAAAAAAAAAAAAAAAAAAAAAAAAAAAAAAAAAAAAAAAAAGGAGTGAACCCCTATACATAACAAAACAATGTGCTTTAGAAAGCCCTACCTTCTCTAATTGCAGAAAAGATGGAGGGTATGGAAATGGCCTATAAAGGGTGGAGTTTCTCTTGGCCAGGGCCGTGGACACCCTTCCCAGTCTTTGGACCCACTCCCATTCTGGGGAATATTTTTCTTTTATCCTAATAAAAGGTCTCTATTTCTATCACTACCCATATGTCCCTGGTCCAGTTCTTGTTCCAGGACACAAGAACCTGGGAATCTCACTGCATGTACTGTAGACTCTGATTCATGCCTATAATGGAAGTACAACTTAGGTTCTTTTAGGTTTATGTTTGGTGTGTCTTGCTTTCCTAAAAGGTGTGTTTGTTTAATGGCCATCCGGGATGCTAAAGGAAGGAAACTAGTACTTGGGCTTTAAAAACGCCAGTGAGCAAAGGAAACATTTTTTGTTTTAAAAAATGTACCAAGGCTACTTAACTAATCAAACCTTTTTTTTTCTTCCTTTCTTTCTTTATTTTTGAGACACAGTTTCACTATGTACCCCTGCCTGGCCTGGAACTATGTTAGGCCAGGCTGGCCTTAAATTCACAGAGGTCTGCCTACCTTTGCCTTTTGAGTGCTTGGATTAAAGGTATGCATCACCCTGCTAGGCTAAGACTACTTAGATTGAAGATTGAAAAAAAATGAGAAGTTTTTTAAAAACCAATTTCGCATGAAAAAAAACAAAACAAAACAAAAAACAACAAACCACCTACTTTTCTTTTGAAGCCATAGCTCAGGATGTAGTTAATAGATATATGTATGATTCTTCATTTACTATTTTTGAGAATCAATTCAATTTCTTATATACTCAAATCCAAATTGGAACCATTTGCCTCACAGTAAGATTTTACTGCTATTACTTAGTATTCTAAGTCTAGATGTTGCAAAAGTTACAAGTCAGCACTGTTTCAACCCTTGTATTTCTTCTCCTGAAAAAATGAAGGAATAAATATTTTAGTACAGTTCATGCAGAACAGTCCTGACCATTTTACTTCTAGTTAACTTATGTGCCGGGGTATAGCCTTGACTTCTCTGAGAACTGGAAAATACTACATAATGCAAAAAGTGAAAATTTTACAACTTTCCCTGATAACTTAACTTAAACTATGCTGGCATACAGAATATGGGTAGGTTAGACCACCAGTTAAATTTGCTAGACACAAAAAGAATAATAGATCAAAGAAAGCAAAACACGAGCGTTAAACTGGTGAGAGGGGCTACGTTCCACAGGTGCCATGGAGAGCTTCTGAGGGGATGTTACACGGCCCACCCCTTGGATTGGCTATTGCCACAAAGCCCAAGACAAATTCTTGGAGGTAACGAGAACAGAGCCCACTCACTGGCAGGTCGGAGTTTGCTTATAGCACTCCAGCTAGCACCAAGGCAGACAGCGAGGAGCCACCTAGAATCCCACAGCCAGGACTTCCCCTTCTTTTTAATATTGGAAAACCATCTGTGAAGTTCTAAGTCAAAGCTGACACAACTAAGTGCTGGCTCACAATCAACCATCTGGATTTTGGATTTTGCCAGTCCTTAATGACTTTGTTCAATATTTAATCAAAATTAATAAAGGTATAATTAATATGCTACTCTTGTAAAAAAATAAAAAATATTAATTTTCCATAAATGACCAGCGCAAACTGTTAACCTGTTAAGAAAAGCCCAACCTTTCCACCATTCTAGAATATAAATATACACTATCTGTTTTTCTGTAAGCATCTTAGGTCCAAAACAAATGAGATAAAGCCAGGAGATAAACACCCAATAGACCAGTTGCTCATTCTCTGTGTAGCTGAGTCATTCATCTCTTTTGATGGGCATGTTGTCTTTGAATGGACAAGTCTTTGGGGATTTCTTGACCATCTTGCCAGAACCACAGTAGGTGCTTTGTGTTTTCTTGGTAAAACAATTCATCAGTGCTTCCTCTGAGGTTCAAACATGATCACTGGCCAGATTCCAAAGAGAAACTGTAGAAACAAGTGAGGACAAAATGAGAGAGGAAAAGATTATTCTATGCCTGAAAAGAAATGAGGAAGAACAATCCCTGGAGTGTGGATATAACAAATGTTAGGTTTGTTACTGTCAGTCGCCTGAACATATAGCAATGGCCTTCCTGACTTGCATCAAAAGTACTTTCACTTAATGTATTTAAGCATCTACTTTGTCAAGCACAGAAGTAGGCATTCAATCTGTATTTCTTAAAGAAAATTTAGGTGTGTGTGTTTATGTGTGTGTGTGTGTGTGTGTATGTGTGCATGTGTGTATGTGTAAATGCAGTGCTGTGGAGGCCAGAAGAGGGTATTGGGTACCCTAGAGCAGGAGTTAGAGGTGGTAATGAAGCACCTGACATGGGTACCGGGAAAGGATATTGGGTCCTGTGAAACAGCAGGACATGTTTTTACTGCTTACCTATCTCTCCAGCTCCTTAATTTCCAATTCTTAAAATAATGCTTTTTATTACATAAAATAATTATTATATAAATTATTATATGCAATTATTATATAAATAAAATAATGTAGACAGCTCCATTTTGTTGAAGTGACTCAGGCTTAAAGAAGAGGCTTGTCTAAGATCTCAAGAGTAGTAAACGGACAATGAACATTCAGATTTGAGGCCTACTGCTTCCAAAGTCTGTGCTGCCCCTCTACTGTTCTCCATAGCTCCCTGCTGCCTCTTACACCTGTTTGATCTTCTCAAGACTGCCGCCACCCTACCCTTTACCACATACACTTACCTTCACTTTTGGCCTGTACCTCAGGTAAAGTGTTCTTGTATATAAACTGAAATAAAAGTGGAAAAATTTCTCAGACAAATCAACTCATAGCCTGTAATTTCAGGATGTTTGTAGTTTAGAATCAAGCATGATATTTTAATTCCCCATATGGTTGGTATCACAATTCCATCTTTGAAAATGCAGCTGTAAGCATTAATTAAATAAAGGTATGAGAAATGCAGAGAGGTAACAGGTGCTTTGGTATCTCTCTTTTAAGTAATTCTCTCCGGGAGGTGAGATTAAATCAGCACATATGACAAACGTTGCTGAATTTGTCCCTGAAAGATAATAAGTTGTCTGTAACATATAACATATATAGTTTTATGTATACTACACTATTTAAATGTATTCGAATAGTAACAAAATATATCATGACATATACAAAACCTAATTTTCTAGTATTTCAAATAAGAATACAAAACTCAAAAGAACCTACTAGTTAAATTTCTAAAATTTAATATGACTATCCTACATTTTCCTGTCCTAAAGCTAGAACGGCAGCAAACGACAGTTTAGATGTAACCTGGACATTTGCTAGTTGTAAGACTTTGAACTTGTTAATTGATGATATTTTTAAGTATTTATCCAGCAAAAAGCCTACACAACTGCTTTTGGCAGAAAGTTTGTTAGCACAGTCTAGGCTGACAGTAATGCAAAGGTGGGTGTGGTGGCAGTTTCCTGTAACCCTGGTACTCATTAGAGGAAAGCAGGAGGGCCTTGAGTTTGAGGCCAACCTGGGACAGTTAGTGAATGTCAGGCCATCATTAGTCTACGTAGTGAGAGCATTAGCCACCACAGGGATACAATACCGGGAGTCTCCAGAGAACCTGCCCAGCCCATGGACTGACTGCAAAGCCAAGTGTGGCCAGCTGAGACTCTTGTTACCCAAAGAAGCTACTAAAATGAAGACAGCTCTAGTGAATCTTGACTAGGAGTCCAATATAGGTGCCTCCTGGGCATAAACTATAGCAAAGATGAGTGTCTACAAGCTAAAGTAGGCCCTCCCCTACCTTATGTCTATCACTGACCATCTACAAGTTTTGAGAGCATATAAATAAGCTGTTCTAAGGCTTGCTCTATTTCTTTTTCCTGTTTTTTTCTGCCTCTGTGCATCCTCCTTTTACTTCACTTTTAGTGGTATTTCCACTTTACTATATATATGTTTAAAAAGCAAGACTCATATTTTCACTCCCTCTCCTTCTCTTCTTGATATTTTGAGGAAGGGTTATATGTAGTTCAGGCTTGCTTGCAATTCACTATGTGGATGAGGATGCCTGACCTTTAACTTCTAAACATCTAGCCTCTATCTCAAGTGCCACTATGCCCCATTTTATGTGGTGCTGGGGACAGAACCAAGGCTTTGTGCATGCTAAGCAAGTATCCAACAACTGAGCTACATTCATATCCTTCTTGCCCTTTTTGCCTCTGTTTCCCTCCTTTCTACTATATTATATACTTTTACTTTACCTAATTTTTAAAGCTTTTATTTTTATTTTTTTTATCTCCCATCTTACATTTATCTAATTTTATTTTCAAACTTTGAATAATGGGTACTCTCTTGTTGCTGTTTTGAGACAGGTTATCATGTAAACAAAGCTGGTCTCAAACTCACCATGTACAGCTGAGAATGACCTCTGAACTCTCAAACTTCTGATCATTCTGCAACTGCTTCCCAAGGCATGGGATTACAGGTGTGTGCCACTGTGCTCAGCTCGGTTTTTTGTTTGTTTGTTTTCCTTTTTCTGACCTCTTAATCTTTTTCCTGTTTTTTTTTTTTTTAATCATAGAAAAATGCACTCTGCTTTTAATTTTGTAAAACCTGTTTCCTTTGCTACCTTAAATTTTTGCTCAGATATGCATGCAGACATATCAATTATTTAAGGACTATTGATTTAAAACTGGTAATGACGTATCATACAAGGCTGAATGGACTGAGGTAAAAGAAACTAAGGTATTGTCAAAGCTTTACATTACTAAATGGCCATCTTGTTACAACATTCCAGATAAATGGATGGAGACCTAGAAATCTTCAGTCACTTGCCCTAAACCTGAAGGTTTAACTAGTTCCATCTGTCCTTTCTGACTTTCTTTCCCTTAGTCATTCTCTCCTGGATCCCAGAAACAACAGTTCTGATCAATAGGCCTTATCTATAAACAACTTGTGATGATTTGAAACTAGACTCCCAACCCCAGTTCTTCATGGCCATCTGAAGTTAATAATAAGATCAAGATTGCTTACCTATGCATGTTTCTTGATCCTATTACCACCTTTGTTCCTTCCCATTTAAAACCAGAAGGTCTTCAGGACCTCAAAGACTGAACTGAAGACACTGGGTCTTGTGGTACTTTCTGCCTATAGCTATAATGAATACAGTCTATAACATATAGACTGGTATGCTATACCATACCAGAGATCTCCAATGAACATCCATAGTACTCCACAAGACTAAGGCACCCTCCTAAATCAACAAAATACAATTCTTCTAAGCAGGTTATTAATAATTAATATCATTTAAGCTACAGCCCTGATTTCCATTTTAATTGTCCCAAGGATTTCCTTTTCTTTCTGTGCTAGGCTCTTACCTAGGCAACATTACCAACATGCTGTACCCTAACAAGTTTGTTTTCCCCAGCTACAATAGTTCCTCAGTTTCGTTTCTCATGCACTTGCTGGTCTTAAAAAAACATGGTTTTCATTCTGTAGAATGACCTTCAGCCTCCATCAATTTTCCCTCTAGATAGATTAGACCAAAGCTGTGAATTTTTGGTTCAAAGAAAATTTTCTTTTCTTTTCCTTTTTAATTTCCTCCTCCTCCTTCTCCTCCTCTTCTTTTCCTTTTTCTTCTTTTGTTTTTGACAGGGTTTCTCTGTGAAGTCCTGGCTGTCTTAAAACTTGCTCTTTACACCAGGCTGGCCTTAAACTTGGAAATCCGCCTGCCTTTGCCTTCTGGGTGCTGCGATTAAAGGCATGCACCACCACTGCCTGGCTTCTTTTTTCTATTAATAGTTCAGTTTGTCCCCAAGAAGAATCTAAGGCTAAGTGTGCTACTGGTGAAAGATCAGAACGTACACATCACCCACGAAGGAGTGTCACATACTGGTGCAGACTACAGGCCAGGGTTGCCCTGCACATCTGGAAAGTGCCAGTGAATAGGTAAGCCCTGATCCGGATGAACCTAACCAGAATTTCAGACAAAAACAAGTAAATGCAAACACAACTTGTCATAAACACTTTGAAGGGATAGTTCAGCAGTTAAGAGCACTGGTGGCAGACTGGAGAAATGGCTCAGTGGTTAAGAGCACTGTCTGCTCTTCCGGAGGACCTGGGTTCAATTCCCAGCACCCACAGGACAGCTCACAACTGTCTGTAATGCTGATTCCAAGCGCTCTGACACCTTCACACTAATGCACATAAAAGAAAATCAAATAAACCATTAAAAAAAAAGGGCACTGGTGACTCATAATCATCTGCTGCTCTAGTTCCAGGGTATCTGATGCCCCCTCTTCTGGCCTTTTGCAGGTACCAGGCACACACATGGCACACAGAAATACATGTAGGCAAAACATATAAAACAAAAATAAATAAAATTTTTAGAAACAAACAAACAAACAAATAAATAATGATTTGAAGAAATATAAGGTCTCCTAAGTGGGAAAAGAGTGATATGTAGGCCTGACTGGATGGGTGACCAGTAAGAACTTAAAGTCCATTTTTGCCGTAAGTATCTAATCCTAAGAAGTCTCCTTAAAGGGAGCAAAGGGGGCAAAGTGATAAGCAACTTACTTCTTGAAAAGGGTCCCCCTGCCCCTAGAAGGTCCAGATTGAAAACTCTGAGATCATATACCATCACTCCCTCTTGCCACTCATCAAGGCTTGGGTATAACTGGGTTTCTTGGATATTAGTCAGCTGTGAGCCATTCACTTTCAGAATATATACGATAGAATCCCCAATTATCAGCAGCTCCATGATCCCATACACATGACAAAAATGTAGGAAAGGATTTCTTATGGTCACCAAATGGCAAAGGCAACACTGGAATATAAGTCCTGATTCTGTCTCCAACATTTTATATTTACACCTTCTCACTTGGTGTCAAAAAAGTGACATTCTTCCAATGCTAGGTTAAAAGCCTTTTTCTTACCTGAAAAGGATGTGAAGATAAGAACCCAGGCCAGTTAAAATATGCCACCATGCATGAAACTGTGTTGTAACACCTAAGAGAGGGTGCACTTTCTTTCGAAAGTTCCTGTGTGGAGAAGGGGGAAACCACAATGTTACAATTGAAGATACATTGGTGCTGGTATTACATTTTGAAATATTCTAAAAGACAGTAGTTACATAATTTCTTTATATCTACTTTTCTAAAAGTGTATTGTGAAAAACAGTATTTCCAGAAGTTTTATGAAGAAATGACTCAAATTAATGTATAAGACAATTTACTGACAGATTATTTTAGTGCATATTAATTAAGGGCCTTGAAAAATCTTACCATAGAATCTATCTTTTTGTTCCAAGTAACCACAGATCTATGGAAATTGTTTTTTTAGGTAATCCTTTATTACTACTCTGAAACAACTATTTCCTGGAATACACTATGAGAAACACTAATCCAGCCAGCCATCTGCTCAGGAGAGAATACACATGCATTTCCTTTCATCTCAGTATACCACTATACAGTCTATACATTCCTTTCATTTCTATGGTTTCACATCTTAAGTGCTCCGTTGAGGAAGCAGTCGTTAGCAAAACTATATATGGCAGGAACTTTAAAAAGGTAGATTAATTTAGGTCCCCAAGTTGACCCTAGTAGTTCAGGTGGGTCTCAAATTCTTTTGATTAAAGAAGTATATATCATACTAATATTTGTTAGAGAAGAATACCAATGTGAAATGCCAACCCGAGGCCATAATGTAGGTGGTGAGTGGATCAGATCCAGGGGATGACTATCCGCTTAGTACACATGGTCATTCTCTTAGGCATTCTGCTGGGTATTTCTAATTCAGAAGCACATATTAAGATCTTGGTTTCTTACTCTTCTTTCCACCCTGGACCCCAGGGTTTCATGTAGCCTAGGCTAGCCTTCAAGTCCTGCAACTCCTGCCTACAGTGCTGGGATTACGGGCATACACCACCATACCCAGCTAGATCTTAGTGTTTAAGCAAGGAATGTATTTACTCATTTACTTACACAACTTTTTACTACAGGGATCTAAGCAAAATATGTATTTACTTAGCTACCTTTAAAGTTTCACATTTATATATGCATCTTTTTAATACAGGGATCTATAGAGAATTTCAAACATATGCAAAGGTATGCAAACTACGAGCCATTTGTGGTGGCACATGCTTGTAAGTCTACTACTGGGGAGATGGAGGCAGAATGATAAGGAATTCAAGATCATTCTTGGTTACTTAGTGATCTCAAGGCCAACGTGAGACCCTGTCTCAAAAAGAGTCACCCTCGTTAAAAGTAAGAAAATAATAACACATCTATTATCAAGCTTCAGTAATTATCAAATTATGCTAAATCCATGTTATCTGAACCCTTGTCTATGTCTCTCTCCCACATTACTTTGAGGAAAATTCTATATATTTTATATAGAATTTTTATATTTTCTATATTTATATAGAATTTATATATATTTTATCACTAGATATTTTCAGTAGATGCCACTAGAAAAACTTCTTTAAACCATAGTTACAATACTATTTTCACATCTAAAATATTAATAATAACCCTTTAGTATAAAATATGTAATTATTAATCAAGTAAACATTTGTTTATGTTTCCACAGTGAATCAAGATCACAAATGGCTAAAGCACTGTTAACCAATGGTCCCTACACTCCTTGCTTTTGTTTTTTGGTGTTGGCAATCCAACCCAGGGTCTCACACATACTAGACAAGCACTCAGCATCTGAGCAATGCCCTTAATATTTCTCGTTAGTCTTACTGTTAGGTTATACTTCCCTCCTTCTCCCCTCCTGTAATTTATTTGCTACAGAGACCAGGACATTCAACTTCTAAGTTTCCAATAGTCTAAACCTTGCTGATTGGCAACTTCCATTGAAAGTTTTACATGTATTTCAAATGCTTATTACAAATCATTTGTGTTTACTCAATGAAGCAGACTAGACAGTTTTCTTTTCTTTTTTTTTTTTTTTTTTTTGAGACAGGGTTTCTCCATGTAGCCCTAGATGTCCTAGAACTCACTCTGTAGACCAGGCTTGCCTTAAACTCACAAAGATCTGCCTGCCTCTGCCTCCCAACTGCTGGGATTAATGGTATGTGCCACAATGCTGGCTTGTTGGGTAGTTTTCAAAGATACAGTAAATCTGTGATTAACTACATAGGTTTGTGATGCACACATAAAAAAAAAGGTTATAAAATATTCTGAGGTTAAACCTTCAGGCAATTTAAATAAGTATTTCCAGAGTTTAATTTTATTGTGCTATATAATATCAACATTGGTAAAAATTCATTTTAGGACACTTGTTTCTACATGCCTACAAATTCTCTGCTTAATATAATGCCGCCAAGATTATTTCTAGGAATGAAAATATATCTTACCTCAGTGAATCACAAAAGATGTTATCTACATTCCACAATAAAAATCCCAATAAAAAGATAGTCAAGGATGTATAGCCTAGTCCTCTAAGCCATGGATAAACCCTGTGGAGAAAAGAGAAGCAACATGACAAATCTTCAAGTCACATCATGATCAGAAGTAAGAGCTGGAAGTCATTATTTTTGTGAGAAAGGAAAGTCCTCAGGAGACCAAGAGCAAACTCATTTATTAACCTAATACCTTTGCCAGTCCTATGTTACATACTTTAAAAAGATTTTTTGAGATGGGTCTTGCAATGTTGTCACTCAGGCTGGTCTCAAATTTCGGGGCTCCTGCAGTCCTCTTGTCTCAGCCTCCCAAGAAGCTGAGACTACAGCAGTTCACCACTGTGCCTGGACATTTCCTGAACATTTAGCTATTTAAAGGTACTGAGAGAACATGACCCATCAAGACTGTTACGTAAAAAAAAAAGACTGCTAAGTATATGAAGTAGATAATCCAATATACTTGCCCAACAGTTTTTCAGTGATGGGAAGAGGTAAGGGGAAGGTGGGTTGAGGGGAGGGTGGTTCCAGCAGGGGAGGGCGCTACCCTTGACAGAAGACTGAAGACTGGTCCTCCTCTAGTCAGGAACTACCATCCACTTCCAGGGACGCACATGGCGCAGTGAGGAAGGGAACACCCGTATAGCCCGTGAGATCAGCCAGATCAACCCTGGTGATCAACTGGGTGACAAATGTCACAGCCAGATCAGCCTCTCATGCAGCAGCTAGCTGCTCTTCCAGAGGACCTGAGTTCAAGTCCTGACATTCACATGGCAGCTCACAACTGTCTTTTCAAGGGATCTAACACATTCTCACACTGGCAAAACGTCAATGCACATTTAAAAAAAAAAAAAAAGGAATTACCATACATTGAATCACTTTCTTTGCCACACTGGCCTACACACACACACACACACACACACACACACACACACACACACACACTCCTAAATCACAGAATATATACTGAGTTCTTAATGTGTCAGGCATAGTTCTAAGCATTTCAGTGGAAGGCAGTTAATATGAAAAGGGCCTGCTCTCAGGAAACTCACAGTACAGTTAGGCAGGACATGAAAACAGTATTGGTTATAAATGTTTTGAGGAAAGGTAATTTGCTGGTGATACAGAAGTGTTTGTTTGGATGGGGAACATCTCTGTCAAACCTGCATATATATACCTGTGAGGCAGGGAGTTTTTGCTTCACTGCTGAGGAAGCCAAAAGGTAGTGAATTGCTTAAAATATAACAGCAGCTTATTCATTTTGTATAGCTTAATAAAGTACAGTTATTTATTTGTTTGTTTGCTTTTTGGAGACAGGGTCCTGCTAGATAGTCCTGGCTGGCCTGCAACTAGGCTGATCAGACTAATCTTGAACTTGTAACTATCTTCCTGCCTCTGCCACCAACATACTAGGATTATAAGCATATACACTAGCATATCTGGTTTAGAACATACATATTTAAAAAGTACATCTAGGGACTAGAGAGAAGGCTCAATGTTAAGAGTACATACTGAGTTTGGTTCCCAGTATGCATGTTAGGCAGCTCACAACCACCTGTAATTCTAACATCAGCGGTTCCAACTCCATCTTCTAGCCTCTGAAGGTACTATCACTTACTTGCCCATAGTCACATACAGACACACCCACATAAACACAATTAAGAATAAAATAAATTTCAAAAAATGTACATGTGAATCCAGGCTTAGTGGCTCACATCTCTAATCTCAGACTTGGGAGGCTGAGTAAGACAGATGCTGTGGTGGGAGGCTACCCTGGGCTATGGAGAGAACCAGTCTCAAGAAGACAAAAACAAATTAACAGAAGGTACATGCAACTACCAGTGTGATAAAAAATAACATATTTCAGGAAGCTAGAGTGGTATGGGGAGGGGGAGAGGGCGAGGAAGACTGAGGATGGAATCATACTAAGGGTTCCCCTTATTTGATGACTTCTTTCATTTGGTATTGATACTTCATAGCATATACATAGCCCAATTTGTTTGGCTGTCCAAATGTTTTTTGTTTCCAGTTATTGACCATTACAAATAAAGCATCATGAACATTCCTAATTTAAGTATAATTTCATTTTATATTTATTATACTTAAATTGCATTTAAGTATAATTTCATTTCTCTTGGGTTAAAGGTAGGAAAGAAATGGCTTGATTGTATGAGATAAAATGCTCAGTTTTTCAAGACACTGTTCAAGCATTATCTCCCTTTTTCCCTTTCCCATCTCTTATCCTTCCTTTCCCTTTCTTTCTTGACATATTAGACAAGTTTGCTTCCACTGGGAAGTCCCCCAGGCAGTGGGGTTAAGAGATGGTACTGATTTACATTCTACCAGCAATGTACAAGTGGTTCCCGTTGTTCTGAATCCATGCACACCTGGCCTGTCAGTCCCTTTCATTTTAGTCATATCTCTAGTAGTACAGTGGTATCTCATTGTGTTTTTTTTTAATGTCATTTCCCTCCAAAAGTAATAAGGGATATTGCTTTGTGTACATATCTGTCATCCATGTATCTTCCTCAACATGGTATTTATTGTTTGAATTGTAAGAATCCTTTACAGATTTAGGATGTAAGTCCTCTGATGCATATATATATATATTGGAGATACTCTGCCTTTTGTTTTCTGAACAGTCTTTAAAAACCAAGTTTGTAATTTTTTTCAAGCCAAGTTCTTTCGAGGGTTGCCTAGCATGGCCTTGAGCTTGAGCTACAGGCTCACGTTATCCTCCTTGATTACTAGCTTGGCTTCTTGCTCATGCTACACGGTCTGGCAAAAGTTTGTTAATCTTAATTAACTTAAAACTTGAATTCATTATTTTTTCTTTATAGTTTGTGTCCTAATAAATCTTTGACTAATTAAAGTTTGCAAAAACTTTTACTGGAAGTTTAATAATTTTATCTTTTACATTTAGTGATATGACTCATGTCTGTTGTACTTTTATAATGGGCTGAGAACACAGTTCACTTCCCTAGCAGGCATTTAAGGGTGTGCAGTTGAAGGCTACTTCATTTATAAGACTAGGTATAGTGGCCCACACTTGCAACCCCCACACCTGGGAGGCTAAGGCAGAGGTTCATACACTTGAAGTCAGTCTGGGCTACATACCAAGAGAAGCTCTGCTTCAAAAAAAGAATTAGTACAACTGGCTGAAAAGATCGTTTCTATTAAGTGACTGTCCCACATATTAATTGAAAATCAGGCCAGTATGGTATGTTAGTCTGCTTTAGATGTCTCATATTCTACCCTTACCAGCTATAGTACAACAGCGCCTTGCTGGCACAGTAGAATAAAGCAAGCTTTGAAGTTCTCCCCACCCTCTCTTTGGTGCTGAATGCAGGACCCTGTACACGCTAAGCACACACTCTACTACACCCTAGTTCCAGACTGCTAATGCTGTTCTTATCTTTAAAAACCATTTCAAAAAAAAAAATAAAAAATAAAAAATAAAAACCATTTCATCCATTCTTGGTCTTTTGTATCCTATGTAAATGTCAGAATCAAGTTTTACATTAAAAAAGAAGTCTTTTATTACTTTATGTTTATGGGTGTTTTGCCTATGTGCATGCCTGTGCACAAAGTATGTGCCTGTTGCCAGCAGAGTCCAGAAAAAGACATCAGATCCCCTGGAACTGGAGTTACAGAGAGCTCTGAGCTATTATGTAGGTGGTGGGACTTACATCTGGTCGTCTGGAACAGCAGCAAGAGCTCTTAACCTCTGTGTCTGGCCTGGTTTGTTTGTTTTAAGACAAAGTCTCATAATGGAGCCCAATTATATAAGAGGGCCTGGAGCCCTCTTATATTTTCTTTGTATTGTTTTGTTTTAAAAGATACGGTTTCTTTGTGTAACCCCGACTGTCCTAGCTCTGTAGACCAGGTTGTGCTCAAACACACAGAGATTCACCTGCCTCTGTCCCCCCAAAGCTGAAAACACCTGGAATTCTCTATGTGGACCTATGGTTAGCCTGCTTCCCCAGTGCTGTGACTGAAGGTATATACCTCTAACTGTAAGGGAGTGGATCTCTCAATTTATTTAGTTCCTTTAGTTTCTCAGCAAAAAACTTGTTTTCAATGCACAGGTCTGGCACATGTTGGAAAACTGTCCAAGAATGGAGTCACGTGGGAAGAAGTCTGAGCATTTGTGAGAAAACTTCTAGAAAACAAGACAAGAGTTTCTTCAAAAACACATTGTTCTTAGAATGTTTTCTTATCCCTTCCAGGTGTAGCAGATAGGAATGAGCTTATTTCAGATTGTTTATTACAACTGGGTGTTGTTATTCGCTTATATGCCTCTATGGAAGAACAGGTTTTGCCACATGAGGCTTGTCCTTGTGATTGTATACTTTACTCTATGACTCTTCTTAACACTCAGAGTCTAAATTCTCTGATTCTCTGAATAAAGTTGGCTATTTCATGAGACTTTATTTTGCCTCACTTATCAGCTCCATCCTCCCAGGTCCCACCGCCTCTAGAGCAGTAAACATACACACATTCATTACTTTTACTCTAAACATTTGATGTTGTTATACATTTACATTAAAAATATCCACTTTCCATTCATTCCCATTAATACCTAGGAAGATTTCCCACCCTCCTCAGGCTAGAAAGATGGTTCAATGGTTAAGAGCCCCCGCTGTTCTTCCAGATGACCCACGGCAGGTGGCTAGAAAGCACTTTCAACTCTAGCTCCAGAGGAATGCAATCCCTTCCCTGGCCTCCACAGGTACCTGCACTAATATGCACATACACACATGTACCTAGAAATAAAAATAAAATAACTCTTAAAAAAAAATACATTTTCTTCTGAATCCTGACTAGCCTTCTATAATTGATTCATTTCACTCATTTCCACTAGGTTTTTTTTTTTTTTGTTGTTGTTGTTGTTTTGTTTTGTATTTTACTAGCCTTTTGGGTACATTAGTCTTTTAGGTGTTTTTTTTTTTTTTTTTGTACATTACTTATGTTATCCTCAAACATGTTAGGCAGGATTTCCATCAGCATAATTCTGAGTAAAATGATGATATTATAATAACCTTATTTATTCTAGATATTTTAAGAATTAAAAAACTTCACATCTTTGGTATGGTATATGCTACAGAATTTATAGGCTAAGAAAATTCCTTTTTGCTACCGATTAGTAAGGTACTTTGTTTTTAGATTGTGAACATGTATTGAATTTTATAGGATACTTTCTGTAAATCTACAAGCATATAGTTCTTTTTCTTTTTAAGATATGATAAATAGTAACAGATTTTTAAAAAATATTTTATTGTTTTAGCTGTAAATATTTGCGTTTACATGATTTATTTTCATGTCTTTATCTATGTTGACTTTTTGTGGCAGGGACGCCATGGAACTAAGGATATCGTAGAACTCATAGTGGATGATGATCTTGAACTTCTGATCCTCCTGTCTCTGCTATCAAGTGCTGTGATTACAGGTACGTACTACAATCCCTGGCTTAGCAGTGATTTTCTAAACTTACCATTGCCAATCTTCAGCTCTCAGGAGAAGAACAAAGCAAAATTCTTCAGTGGGGTGAAATGAATGTCTTTGGTTATCCAGGTAGCAGGGCGCGAAGGAGAGAGCAAGAACTTCATCAGCACATGGTCTGTGCATGCTCAGTACAGACAAGATCATGGAGACACACTACCCATACAGCAGGGCGTGGGAATAACATACATAGAGTTCTCGAAACACTGTGTCTGATGTGATACGGCTTCATTCCACACTGGCTGCCAGAATGGTATAAAGCTGTCATCTAACAAGTCCTTCCCTTGAAACCTGTCTTCATCTCTCTCCTGGGTTACTACCTGTCTGGAATCCCATGCCTTCTTCCTGTTGTATTATTCTCTTTTTGGTGAAACAAATTTTCTAATAGGAAGGTGTTTCTGACCAACAATCTATTGAATTTAAATTTTTTTGAAAACTTTAACACGAGAACATATTTTTCTCCATATTTTGATGATAGTTTGGTTGACTACAGAATTCTAGGTTAGAATTCTTTCTTTAGAAGTTCAATGGCACGTCTTCAAGTTTCTAATGTGGCTTTTGGAAATTCAAAGCCATTCTGATTCTACTCATATTTCCCATGCTGCTTATTCCTGCTATTGCCTGAAACCTGAAAACATTCTCTCATGCAAGGTGAGGTTCTTGGCTTAAGATCTGGCTTTCTAGGTCAATCTAATAATGTTACTAGAAATCTCTAGTTTTTAAGATATTTACTGACTCAAGGGGAGCGAAGGTGGAGTCCCGAGAGGACACTGTGTCTGATGAACAGGACAGCAGTCACTGAACAGTGACCAACAGACTGAACTCTGGGCCCTAAAACACCAGCGATTGTGTTTCCCAGGTGAGAGGAAACCCCACAACCCCACAGTGTGGGAAGCAATCAGGTCCATTCTCAGGTCACCCAGCTAAATCCTGAAGAGTTCCTGGGTCCCGGCAGGTGCTGAGTCGCCAGCCCAGAGCTAACACCTGCGTGTGCTGATCACCGTCCTAGACTGAACTGTGGGCCCCACAACACCAGAGGCTGGGATTTCCAGTTGAGAGAAAACCCCATGATGAAGGAAGCAATCGGGACCCATCTCAGGTCACCCCTGGACAATCTCTGGAAAAGGTCCTGGGCCGCCAGCCCAGAGCAGCGTGCTCAACCACCAGCCCAGTGACCTGCCTGTGCCTCACTCACCATCCCAGAAAGAACTGTGGGCCCCAGGGCACTAGAGACTGGATTTCTCTGTAGGGAGGAAACCCCAAGGTAAGGGAAACAGCAGGTTCAACCTCAGGGCAGTCAGCCGACTCCTCCGACTCAAAAGTTCTCCGGAAAAGTTCCTGGATTCCTACAAGTGCCCAGTTGCCAGCCCGAAGCCACTTGCTTGCACCTGTGCGCTCTACTCACCATCCCAGACTGAACTGTGGACCCGAAAACACTACAGATTAGGTCTCCCTGTCTGGAGGAAACCCCACAGTAGGCGAAACATCAGGTCTGCCCTCAGGACACCCAGCTCCAGAAAAGTTTCTGGGCTTCTGCAGGCTCCAGGCTCTAGCCTCCAGCTGCATGCATGATTCCTTTGCTCACCTCCCATTGATTACCTCTTGGGTACTGGGGCACAGAGCTCCAACCTCAGACCTACAGAAGCCTGGGATCCATGGGATCAGCCCCAGACACTGCACCTAGGCACAACCTGTCTCCCTAGCTAAATGGACCAAACTGCAGGGCTACCTGCTTCTTCAAGTGGGCTGCGCCCAGCAAACACAGTTTAAGAGCAACAGCAGCAGACCACTAAATTCAGAGCAAGAAACCCAGCAGCAGGGCAGCTGTCTCCAGGATTTCTCTTGGTGAGGAGAGCCTCCCTGACTACCAATGACCAGTTACCACACAGGTCCAAACACCTAAGGTGAGCTGTGGCAATTCCTGAGAAGCAATGGCCATTTTGTGACCATACCCAAAAAAGATGAGAAGGTCTCCTTCAGAAACAACCATCTTCCTGTCAAGGGAATTCTCCCCACCCCAGCATTCCAGGAGATACCAGAAACTAACAGCCAACACCTGAGACAGCCAGATGGGTAGAGGCCACTGTGAAAGCACAACCAACAAAAGCCAAAGCAATATAGCATCTGCAGAACCCAGCCATCCAGGGGCAAGCAGCCCTGGAGACCCTATCATAAATGAAATCCAAGAAGATGACCTTACATTTATGCTTATAAGAACTAGAGTAAGATAAAGTCAAACAGATTATGGCCATCCATAAAGAAATGGAGAAAGATAAAGTCAAACAGATATGGCCATCTGTAAAGAAATACAGGAAGATGCAGCCAGTTTGTGACCTTCAGAGAGGAAGTAATTAAGAAACAGAGGAATGTTCAAACAAACAGGTGAAGGAATTGAAGGAAAAACAGGAAAATACAGTCAGACAGGTGAAGGAAATCAACAAAATGATTCAAGATCTGAAGACAGAATTGGAAAAATTAAAGAAAACACAAACAGAAGAAATCATGGAGAGGAAGAACTTAGAGAAGAAAATGGGAACTACAGAGGTAAGCATAACCAACACACTACAAGAGATGGAAGAAAGAATCTCAGGTGTGGAAGATACAAAGGAATAAGTTGATGTATCTGTCAAAGAAAATGTTAAATCTAAAAAATTCCTAACATAAACCGTCCAAGAAGTCCAAGACAATATGAAAAGACAAAGCCTAAACATAATGAGGAAAAAGAAGGTTCCCATCTCCAAGGCACAGAAAATATTTTCAACAAAATCACAAATTTCCCCAATTTAAAGGAGAGGCATATAAGCATACAAGAGGCCACAGAACACCTAATAAACTAAACCAGAAAAGAAAAATCCTCTCACCACATAATAATCAAAACAGTAAGTATACAGAAAAAAAGAAAAAAAATAGTAAAAGGTGCAAGGGAAAACAGCCAAGTAACATATAATGGCAAACCCATCAGAATCACACCTGACTTCTCAACAGAGACCATGAAAGCCAGAAGGGCCTGGATGGATATCATGAAGACCTTAAGAGAACACAGATGTCAGCCCAGGATACTATACCCAGCAAAACTCTCAATCATCATAGATGGAAAAAACAAGATATTCAGTGACAAAAACAAATTTAAACAATACCTACCCACAAATCCAGCATTACAGAAAATACTAGAAAAAAAAAAATCCAGGAAAGCTAACTACACTCAGGAAAACACAGGAAATAAATAACCTCACTACAGGAAAACTAAAACTACCCAAGTACACAACCAACATCAAAATCAAAGGATCTAACAGCCACTGGTCATTAATCTCTCTCAACATCAAATGGACTCAACTCTCCACACACCTAAGTGACAAAGATAGACATTACCTGAGAGTAAAGGGCTGGAAGACGGTTTTCCAAGCAAATGGACCCAAGAAGCATGAAGGAGTATCCATTCTATTATCTAATAAAATAGATTTTCAACCAAAATTAATCAAAAGAGATGGGGAAAGCCACTTCATACTCATCAAAGGAAATGTCCACCAAGAAGACATCACAATTCTGAACATCTATGCCCCAAATACAAGGGCACCCACATTTGTAAAAGAAACATTAATAAAACTTAAACAACACATAGATCCCCACACATTAATAGTGGGAGATGTCAACACCCCACTCTCAACAAAGGACAGGTCAACAAACCAGAAATTAAATAAACGATGACAGAGGTCATAAATCAAATGGACCTAACAGACATCTACAGAACCTTTCACCCAAACACAAAAGAATTTACCTTCTTTTCAGCACCTCATGGAACCTTCTCCAATATAGACCATATAGTTGGTCACAAAGCAAGCCTCAACAGAAACAAGAAGATTGAAATAATTCCTTGTATCCTATCTGATCACCATCAACTAAAGCTGGACCTCAACAACAGAAATAGCAAAAAGCCTACATTCTCTCACATGGAAACTGAACAACTCACTACTCATTGACAGCTGGGTCAGGGAAGAAATAAAGAAAGAAATTAAAGACTTCCTATAATTCAATGAAAATGACGGCATAACATACGCAAACTTATGGGACACAATGAAAATGGCTCACCCGAAAGCCCTAGGGAAAAAAGAAGCAGACACACCCAAGAGAAGTAGACGGCTGGAAATAATCAAACTCAGGGCTAAAATCAATAAATTAGAAATAAAGCAATTCAAAAAATCAGTGAAACCAAGAGCTTGTTCTTTGAGAAAAATCAACAAGATAGACAAACCCTTAGCCAAACTAACTAAAAGGAAGATAGACACTATCCAAATCAACAAAATCAGAAATGAAAAGGGGGACATAACAATAGACACTGAAGAAATTCAAACAATCATTAGGTCTTACTTCAAAAGCCTATACACCACAAAATTTGAAAATCTAAATGAAATCGACAATTTTCTTGATCAATTCCACTTACCAAAGCTGAATCAAGACCATGTAAATAAACTAAATAGTCCAATATTCCCTAAGGAAATAGAAGCTGTCATCAAAAGTCTCCCATCCAAAAAAAAGTTGCAGGGATGGAACTCAGACTATCAGTCTTGGTGGCATGCACCTTTTACCTGATAAGCCGTCTCACCATCTAAGTAGTATTTCTTTGTAAACCAGGCTTATTTCACTTAGCACAATGTTCTTCAGGTTCATCTACCATAAGCACTGTTTTTGTTTTGTTTTTTCAAGATTGGGTTCTTTGTGTAGCCTTGACTGTCCAGGAACTTGCTCTATAGACCAGGCTGGTCTCGAACTCAGAGATCCACTTGCCTCTGCCTCCCAAGTGCTGGGATTAAAAGGCTGGACCACCACTTCATGGCACCACATGTATTCTTTTGGGCTTATACACTCTGGAGTTGGAAGGAAACAAGCCAGTAACTGAAGTCTAGGCACAGACAGTTAAGGTCTCAACAAAAATCTACTTTCTCCAGCCAACGAAACATATAAAGGGACAGCTTAAGAAGACAGAAAACTTAAATTAATAAGCACTTGCTATAGTCAGACATAAAAAGATGTAGGTCCTTCCTCAAGACATGCAGCAAATGGACAGTCTAGACTTCCATCCTTATTAAGTATGCAGGAAGTAGAGGCAGAAGGATTACAAGGCTTCAGGGCCTGCCTGGGCAATACAACAAGACTGTCTTGTCTCAAATAACAAAACAAACAAACAAAAAACAAACTTTTTGTTTTAGTTTTTAAAGAAAGCATACTACAATTAAAACAAAAATAATAATGTTATCTGATATGGTTCTAAATTTATATAGAAGATTTTTCAAATAAGTTTATTTTAAATGGAGCAAGATAAAGGCACTATACATACTGAATTATTCTCTCTTCCACCCCCCAATACATTGAATTTTTAACCCTAGTACTTCTTTATGACCTCATTTCTCACTAGGGTCACTGATTGATATTTCAAATGAGGTTATATTGGAACAGGTCCATATTTCATGAAGACTGGTGTCCTTACAATATAGTTATGTGAAGACACATGGAGAAGACCATATGACAGCAAAGGCAGAAACCGCAAATTAAGTACTGCCAGAAGTGCCAACAACCCAACACAGATAGGAAGCAGTGGGACAGCAGGAAGATAATGTATCTGTACTTACAGCCTCTAGGCTTGAGAGGCAACAAATCCCAAATGTTCTAAGCCACTCAGCTTGCAGCACTTTGTTATGACAGCCCCAGAAAGCTAACACAGACACAAAAAAGGAAGGTAAGGTTTTTGTACTGCAGTGAAAGCTGACATTAGACCATAGCAGGTTATGTACATACACTGACAGCAAACACTACAGATGCTGGAATAGAACTCTTAAAATAAAAAAGCCAGGCTGGGTGTGTGGCACACTCCTTTAATCCCAGCACTGGGGAGACAGTGGCAGGTAAATCTCTGTGAGTCTGAGACTAGACTGGTCAGCATAATGAGTTCCTGGCCAGCCAAGGCTATACAGTAAGAACCCATCTCAAAACAAGTAACAATAAAAAGAAAACTAAAAATCTGACATCAAAATTAAGAATTTTTGCTTACTAAAAAGGTTCTGAAAAGAAAATATCAAAGACAAAATCAGACTGTAGGAAAATTTGTAAACTGCATATTCAACAAAAACATTAGATTCTTAAAACTTTTAAAAGCAAGAAAATATCCTTGTTAATTTTTGTAAATACAAGAAAAAATAAGCAATGGCATGATAGACCCTTCACTAAAGAGAACATACTAATGGCAAAGAAAATAACATATAAAGATACATTCAGCATCATTAACCATTATGGAAATGCAAGTTAAAGTATAAGATATTAGTATGTGCCTTCATAATGGCTGGAATAAAAATTGCTGGTGAGGAGGCAGAGAAATGGAATCACTCATACCTTATGGGTAAAAATGTTACAGTCACTCTGGAAAACATTTCTGCAGTTTTAAGAGAAACTAAACATACAATTACCATACATCCCAGCAATTTCACTCTGGGGCTTTATTCGCGAGAAAAGAAAACTTGTGTTTTCACAAAAAAAAAAAAAAAAAAACCAAAAAACTGCACATAGATGTTCACATCCCCAAACTGCAAGTTACTCAGCTGTGGTACATCTATACCACGGATAGCACTCAGCAAGAGAAAAGTCTGCACTATTACCCAGAGGGTTACACTGAGGTTCAAAAACAATCTCTAAGGTTACATTCTATATGATTTCATTTATAAAACTTTCTTGAGATGACAAAACTATAAAAATAGAAGACTAGAATTGGCCAGCGTTAATGACAGGGAGTAGAAGTTGGGGGCAGGGAGTAGATGAGGTGATAAAGGGGCAACACAGGGATCCTTCTGCTGATGTGTTTTGTATGTGAATTGTGTCAGGGTCAATTCCTGGTTCTGATACTATACTATACATGCATTTCTACATCATCTCAAAATAAAATGCTTACTTTAAAGCAAAAATGGGCAAACCACACAGATCATACTAATTACTGAGCTAAGCACCTGCTGTACAGTTAGGCCCTATTTAAGTATGCTCATAAGTTCTTATTAAAGACTATGTTTTATGCTTAGTTCTTAAATGATCTTCTGTGAAACACTTGGTGCGAGAAGGCAGGGTGCAGGACGGAACTGGCCTTATGCCTACTAGCTGAGTGCTCTGCTCCTAAATTGCTTTCTTAGCCTATGACATGACAGCCTTCCTTAAGAGGTGTAACTTAACTTAGTAAAGCAAGTCTGAGAAAGAAACAAAAACATTTTATATTCTTTTAATTTTATTTTTTTAAAGAATGTATTTTATGTATATGAGTCCTCTATCTGCATGTATACCTATATGCAGAAGAGGGCATCAGATCCTGAGCCACCCTGTGGTTAATGAAAATTTAACTCAGGACTTCTGGAAGAACAGCCAGTGTTCCTAACTGCTGAGCCATTTCTCCAGCCCAACAAAAAAGATTTTTTTTTTTAATGTAGTACTTTTCAAAGTCTAACATCCTAGTCAATGTTATACATATAAAAGCAGATGTCTTATAGTTTTCTTCAAATTTCTTTAATTTTAGAACTCCTGTTTCTATATGGTGTACATTAAATAAATCACATGAAGAATGAGTCTTCCATGCATCATAAATAAATGCTGGGTCATACATCATAAATAAATGCTGGGTTCTATCACTATCCTGTTAGAGTTAGGTTTTATTTTATCCCAATTTAAGCTATAGACTTATTGTTATAAGCCTGAGTATATTTTTATCAGAATGTTTATGGCGAGCCCAAACTACTTACCATGTAACAATATAAATAGAACGAAGTACTAATGTAAAGACCAACATTCCATACATGACCTGAACAGGAAAGAAAAAGAAAGTAGTTAGTACAATTCTTTCCTACCTACCTACCCATCCATTCCATCCATTGACCAGACATAGACCGACCGACCGACCGACCGACCGACCATCCATCCATCCATCCATCCATCCATCCATCCATCCACCTGGACTGAACCCCATTTCTTACTAGGTCCTGCACTGAGTTACTGTATCCATAGCTTATTTCATTTATAAAGAAAGATGATATTCTAGTATGACACTGGTTAAGTCAATCTATATAATATGCATGAATAGGCAGACATATTGCATATATGTATATTTACATACAGTGAAGCATAGAACATATCAAAATCGGTATTTATCATTTTTCCAAATGTGCTTATCACATTAGTTTCCTTACATTCCTAATTAATGTTAAAGGGCTGGCGTGGTGGCTCAGTGATTAAAACCATTGCTTGTTCTTCCAGAAGACCTGGGTTCTATCTCTCACACCTGCTTAGCAGCTTACAACTACCTGTTATTCAGGTTTAATGGATCCAACTCTCTCACACAGACACACATTCAAGCCAATCACCAATGCATTAACAAAATGTGAGATGCCTACTTTATGATAAAATATACAAAGAAACATAATAGAAAAAGTTAACTCAAACTGCTTAGATTCTTGTTTTTCACATTGTTCACTCAGTGTTTTTACAAACCTGAGGGTCAAGTGAGAAAAGACAAGTCTCCATATACTGATGTATCATATCTGGGAATCAATCTTTAGCAGACATCTAAAATTATCAGACACTGGGAAAATAAAGTAACTCCTTGAGACAGCAGATGGTCTCACTCTGAGATAGCATTACTGATTTGTCAATTTGCTGCTAAAAATTGCTTCACTGGCTTCTTAGGCATTTTTTATCTTACAATTTTGTTGTTGTTTCTTTGCGTTAAGATATACTGGTGCATCTATTTAATGTGGCAGCTATGTAATTACAGTATTACCTTATTTTGAAAGACCATCAAATTAAATCAGTGAGCTTGGGCTCTCATATGGAGATTTCTACTAGATAACCGTGGACTTAACAGTAAAGTAGAGTTGTTATAAGTACTTTTGATTCTCTGGAAAATTGAATCTGACCTGTAGATACTTTTGGTGTTTATTAACCCTTTAGATGTTATTTATCATGGGCAGGAATTTACATGTCATTTGATATCTTACTCTATAGTTTTAAATGTTTAAATTTTTATGAATATACATGACTTGCCTGTATGAATGTGTATTATGTGCATACCTAGTACCTGCACAGCTAGAAGAAGACATCAGATCACCTGAAATTGGAGTCACAGATGGTTGTGAGCTACCATCTGGGTGCTGGAAACTGCACCCGGTTCTCTGTAAGAGCATCAAGCATTTTTTTATTTCCCCCCAGAGCTGAGAATTGAACCCAGGGCCTTGTGCTTGCTAGGCAAGGTGCTCTACCACTGAGCTAAATCCCCAACCCCTGCATCAAGTGTTCTTAACCACTGAGCTACTCCTCTAGCCCTATGTAGGTTTAATATCAAACTGTACTATTAAGTTTAATGAATGCAAATATTAAGCTGCATTCTTATATTGTTTTCATATGATACTTACAAAAGGATACATTTTCCTGTTTTCAACATTTTTAAATGCTTTTAATTTATTGCTACTGGGTGTCTTTGTATGCGAGAAATACGTGTAACTGTGGATGTATATATGTAGAGGCGTGCCTTCTATCATGGAACCCAGGGACTGAGTTCCATAGCCAGGCTTGCTCAGTAAGAGGTTTTATCTGCTGAGCCATTTTGCTGGCCCATTTTCAGTACTTTCATAAATCAAGAAATTAAAAGATTAAAGACAGGAATAAATTTCTATATGGCTTATCAACTGTCAAGAGATTAAGATTCTAAATTTTCAAGGCAGTGTTTCTTTATGTAAGTTAGCTTCCCCCTTCTGTTTCAAATAATGGATAGTTGTATCACTATCAAAAAACCAAACAACTCATTTATCAGTTTGTTTGTTTCTTCGTGGTGCTAGGGATTAAACCCAAAGCCTTCTGACTAAGCACATATCCTATCACTGAATTTTCACTCCTGCCGCACTAATCATTTATCTTAAAATGAAGAAATCAGGGTCAACAAAAGCCGCCAGTAGAAAAATGAAACAGGCTGGGTGTAGTGATGCTCACTGTAATCCCTATACTTGGAAGTATGAGGGAGAAGTATTTCAAGTTTGAAGACAGCTTGAGCTGTATAGTGAGACACTCTCAAAAAAGACCAAAACCCAAAAAAGAAGAGTGAAAACATATACTATGTGTTATGGCTATGTATTATTATTATGGAATAATATCTGCCAAGTATAGTTGTCACCCGTATTCTGCAAACATTTAACATTATGCCACATTATTTCTGTGTGTGTGTGTCTCCCTCCCCACCTAATCACTTATTTATAACTAAACATTTAGGTGCACATTGCCCCAAAACAAGGATATCCTATTACATATCCAAAGTATAAACATGGAAACTATAACAATGATGGTACAATACTAAACAGCCTTATTCAAAATTTAGTTATCTTAATATTTGTAATAGGCAAACCCAAAAAACAAGTAAGTGAGGCATGGTTGTTGATGCCTTTAATCTCAGTACTCGGGAGGCAGAGGCCAGCTGTGAGATCCAGGCCAGCTATTGCTACATAGTAAGGTCCTGTCTAAAACAAAATACTACACAGGGCATGAAAGTTACATTCAGTTATCACATCTTTCCATTGTGCTGTTGTTTTTGTTGTTGTTCTGTTTTGTTTTTGTCAACTTGACACAAGCTAGAGTCACATGGGAAGAGAGAACCCCAACTGAGAAAATGCCTCTACAAGACTGGCCTGTAGGCAAATCTGGAGGACATTATTATTATTAAAGATTGATGTGTTAGGGCCAAGCCCACGGTGGGCGTTGCCACCCACAAGTCCTGAGTTATATTAAAAAGCAAAGTGAAGTTTTCTGTAATAGTCTCCATCTGTTGCAAAGAGAAGATTCCTTGATGAGGAGGAAAGACTACACTTACTGTGGGTAGAAGGACAAATGTTTATAGATTTTGTTAGGGATTATCCTGGTTCAGTAAAGTAATAGTTGTAGATTCTCCTCCAATAACCACAACCAATCAAAACTCTATAGAGTTGTAGAGCCCAGTCCTAATGAATACATCTACAAAACAATTCCCACACCCAAGGCTCAGGAAATATTGTGAAAGAGGTGATGCTAAGATTGTATGAGCCAGGCCATCAGGGAGTTTGCTCTGAGATTGTCTTAGTAATGTTAGAAGCTACATCCATCAAGTCTCACCAACATGACTGTCCAAATACGAGCTGAACCAGGATGACACCAATGAACATGACAAACTGGACAGGAAAAAAAAAAAAAAGCCCATGAGGCCTCAACCTTACAAAGAACTGCAGGGAACTGAGGCGAGTTGGAAATGGGAGAAGTGGTCTTCCCAAAGAAAGAGCGTACCAGCTGACTGTCTACTGCCAAGTGATCACCCTGAAAACATGTGCAGGTAGCAATACATGGACCAAAGACGTTATATTTAGGAATATATTTGTATATACATATATACATGCAATACAATTAGTTTTTTAAAAAGAGGCCATGAATTTGAAGGAGAGTGAAAGGAGTATATGGAGGGAGGAAATGGGAGGGTAATTAAATTATAATCTCTTAAAAAAAAAATGACCTGAGCAATCCATGAGACTCTTATTGTCTCAGCTCAAGTTCCTACATCTAGGTTCCTACTTGAGACCATGCCTTGACTTCCCTAAATGATGGACTATAAGCTGTAAGATGCAATAAACCCTTTTCCTTTCAAGTTGCTTTTGGTTGTGGTGTTACTGCACAATAGAAAGCAAGCTAGGATACTCTCTGAACTCTTTTTATTACATACTAGTTCCTCACTCTCCCTGTGTTTGATGAATTTAGCTTTTGTGGCCCACACAATATATTATATGGCCGAGGCTGGACTGACTTTACAGTCCTTTTGCCTCAGCCTTCAGAGTTCCGGGATCATAGGATGTACTGTCTGGCTTATGAGTTTGATATTTTTAAAGGTTATAGTCAAGTTACTTTGGAGAATTTCCTTTAGTTTGAGTTTGTTTTATATCTCTTCATGATTTACTAAAATGATTCTGTATCCCAAGTGAATCACATAAAGAGAAACATGATCCCATTTGATACCTATTACCGGTGATACTAAATTTATTGCAGATTTTTCTAAATATAGCATCCAAACCAGTCCATATTATTATTGAGCTTAAATTCTTTTTTTACAGGTTATAAAACTGCTTTAATGGAAACTCCCCCAATACACCATCTGGGACAGGGAGGAATGTGGCCAGGGCTGGCCCCAGGACAATACTGAGCTTGTAGTAGTTACAAGTTATTCATCTGTCACCATAAAAAACTGCCACAGGGCCTCAGCCTCACACAGGTATAAAAATAATAAATATTTACACTCTTGCTGTTCCTACACAGAACCGAGGTCCAAGGAAGCCCTCCCATAGAGGCAGGCTAGGATGGAGGTGCACTTCCGGGAGGGGCAGTAAGGCCTAGAGGTCACCCCTCGACTGGGCCTAGTCAAAGGTGGGCAGAAAACAAAACTTTTGTTCAAAATCTGAAGGTAGGAACCCACTAGTCTCAGAGTTTTTTCTTCAGATGGAGAAAGCGCCGGCAACACAGAAGCTTAAAGTATACACATACCATTGTATCACTGTTATAAAAAAGTTACTTAAAACGGTATCTCTTGCATACAAATGGAAAAAGATTTGAGTATTTTGTCAAGTGGAAATATCGCTAGGCACAGGTGTCTGTGACCACACAGAATAGAATATAAAGGTCACATGAAGCTCGGCAGCTGAGGATGGCTGGGCCCTCTGGACTGGCCAGGGACATGGGAGAATCACTTAACTTGATTATAAGGGTGGGAGTGGTGGCCCCCGCTCCTGTACAGCATGGGGAGCCTAAGGTGCAGGCCACCTGGCTCACTTACAGGTCTAGAGACAAGTGGCCTCAGAGAGTGGGTGTGCGGCCATGAGGCATGCTGGTTTTGTAAGGCACAGAAAGGGGCTGTGTTTGGGACACCACTGTGGCTTCATGCCTGAGCCCCTCAAAGCATGGTGCAGGGCCTGACTGGGCCTCTGTGGCCCAAGCCATCTCCTGCCACAGCAAGGTGGGCTAGATTTATTTAAAAAAAAAAAAAAAAAAACAGGTAATGTGATCTTTCTTATAAAAAATAAAATCTGTAAGGTCTGTAAGGTCACCTCGGCTGCTTTTTAAAGTGGCTTTTCTGGAATGGGGGAAGCTGTCACAGGCCCACAGGCAGCTAGATGGTGGACTTGAAGAAGGACACATGGAGATGGAGGTTCTCGCCCAGGTCATGGTTATGCAGGTCAATCAGTACATGCATTGTCTCCTGAACAGAGCCCATCTGGATCAATGCCATCTTCTGGTCCTTCTGGAAGAACTTGGAAGCCTTTGACCATACCACCATTGCTGGAGAAGAGCTTCTTGAGTTTGTCCTGTGACACAGAGGGTGGGATGTTGGAGAGGTGCAGGGTGGCAGAGGGTGGAAAGATGTTCTGGAAATTCTTGGAGCCTGGCTTCTGGAGGTGGTGCAGAGACGAACTGCCGCAGTCTTCGGTCAGGCCCTGGTCCTCCTGCCCCTCACGAGGCAGCTGCACACTGATGCTTTGACAGTGTGATTTGCACTGACCTCCCATGCAGCTGGGGTCTGTTTGGGTGGCTCATGGCCAGCTGGGCCTGGCTGCCGTCTGGCATCTGTACGAGTGCATTCTTCTTATTAAACAGGATCTTCACCTGCTGCACATCACCGCAGACATCAAGGAAAATAAAGAAGCTTTGGGATGCAACTCTCAGGATTCGGGTTGCTGACCAAAAGAATGGAATTCCCAGAGCCTGCCAGGCCTGGGATGGTTGTGGCCAGCTGCGGCAGCAGCAGCAGATGGTATGGCCAGAGGGGCCAGGGCTCCATGGACATTAGGGACAAAAAGGCCTGCTACCTGAGGGATGGCAAAGGTGGGAAGGAACCTCCTTCTGCATATGGAGAGGCTCACATTATGCCAGGCACACCAAAGGCTGCCACCATGGTCTGATCCAGTGAAGGCTGGCTGTCTCCAGAGAGCATGACCTTAAATTCTTAATCCATCTTCTTGCCCCATGCTCCAGAGTGCTAGGATTAGAGCTATACGTATCATCAAGCCCAAATATGTCCTATATTTGCAACTTCTTCCAACAGTGAGAACTGCTTGTTTGTTGAACTGTTTGGTAGTTTATTATAAAGAACAGTAGAAAGGATGCAGATAAAAAAGACATCGCAGAAGGCACACAAATTTTCCATGCTCACTCTGGGCATGCCATTGTCCTACTTTCTGGAAACACTTATTTTGACTTTGTGTGTGTGTGTGTGTGTGTGTGTGTGTGTGTGTGTGTGCGTGTGCGCGCGCATATGTGCACACATGCACACACACACACACACACACACACACACACACACTCTGAGAACACTGAGCTCCCTTGATTTTTAATCTCTGGGCCTAAGATATAAACTACAACGGACATGAGCAGACTCAGTTTTCAATCTGCTTCCCTTTTTATCAGCACATATTACTATTATATGTAGAGAAGAAAATATTTCGTACTGAAAAACACATAGCTATTACAATATGGATAGTTACACTGATAATTTATTTTTATTATATAGAACAGATTCAAATAGGCCTAAAGCACAAAACAGAAAACTGATGGTCATTAAATTATAAATCTTTCTAAATAAAATAGCAACTATATAATGATATAACTACAAATTATGTCACTGCGAACTACAATAAATAAGAAAGTGATGATGCCATTTACTGCAGTGTCATGAGTACATTTGCTTTCAAATGGCCTGAAGCAAGGCCCTATGAGGAAGCTACAGGTTTCATTTCAACAAATAAATTACAGTTAGATTATTACTGTATTTATTATGTATTATTACTGTATTTTCTATATAAGCATTTAAAAGCATAAGGTATCTGACCCTCCTGGGATATATGTATGTATGTATGTGTGTATGTATGGATGTATGTATATATATGTGTATATATGTATGTTAGCTAGTTTGTTGAAAGAATGATAGCTGAAGTTAAGTATTAGTTACTTTCCTGTTGCTGTATGGAGAACACTATGAGCAAAGGAACTTAGAGAAGAAAGGATTTATTTGGGCTTATGGTTCCAGCGGGCTAGAGTCCATGATGCAGAGTGGAGGTAGCAGGCTACAAGAATGGTGGCTGGAGTGCAAGCTGAGAGCTCATGTCTCTAACCACAAGCGGGAGGCAGAGATCAAATACAAAATGGCTCTAAGTCTTTAAACTTTTAAAGCCCATCTCTCGTGACATACTTCATTTAAAAGAGACCGCCTCTTAAACCTCCCAAATAGCACCCTCATCTGGGGAGCAAGTATTCAAACACCTGAGCCTGTGGGGAAGATTCTCAGGAGATAGCCAACCCGTGACATTATTAACCATACTCTACTATGCTTGCGTATGGGATCCTAGCATAACTGTCATTTGAAAGGCTCCACCCAGCAGCAGATTGAAACAGATGCTGAGACTCACAGCCAAACATTGGGCAAAGCACAGGGAGTCTTGTGAAAAAGCGCGGCAAAGGATAGAAGGACCTGGGGCGGGGAGGGCAGGAACTCCACAAAAAAGAGCAACAAAGCCAACTAACCAGGGCCCAGATGGGCTTGTGGAGACTGATGCACCAACCAAAAACTGGATCTAGGCCCCCTACACAGATGTAGCCAACAGCCAGCTTAGACTTCATATGGGTCTCATAAGTAGGGGGAGCAGGGGCATATCTGTGATATGGACTCTGTTGCCTGCTTTTTGACCACTTCCCCCTGGTGGGGCTGTCTCACCAGACCACAAGGCAAGAGGATGTACTCAGTCCCGATGTGACTTGATATACTGGGGTGGGTTGGTAGGGGGGCTCCCCTTTTCTGAGGAGTAGGGAAGGGGGGTTGGGGAAAGAGGGAAGAAGGGTGGGCCAGGAGGAGAAGAGGAAGGGGGCTATGATTGAGATGTAAAGTAAAATAATTTTAAAAATCTAGGTTATGATTCTAGCTCTGCCTTTTAAATACTGTATTTGTTGTCTAAAGGCAACTAATTTCATATCTGAACTCATTTCCTTTAAGATATGCAAACTAATTCCTAATTTGTGGGGCTCTGAGTGAGAACAGAAGTTTGAAATTTGTATGGTATCAGGAACAGTACTTCATCAATAACTTCCACCTCAAAAAATACATCAGATATTTTAAGGAGAAAATATTTGAGGAATTTGTAGTTTAGTCTTTTCTACATCATATTATCATAAAGACATTTTTTTTTTTTTTGACAGAAGATCTATCATAGACTAAGCTGACCTCAAACTCACTATGGAGGGAGGCTGGCCTTCACTTTCTGATCTTCTTTCCTCCATCTCCCAAGTGCTGGCATTACAGGTGTCTGGTACCACATTAGGCTTCATAAAAAGACTCGTGTGTGTATATGCATGAAACTCCAGGGTTCCTTTGGCTTCTAAGAGTGATACTGTACCTTTATTACTGGATACCACATCCAGCTGGATTGTGACATTGGCTGTACCAGGTATATTCCTATTACCTATGCCTACCTCCTCTCTGCAGCTTTGTTTTAAAGTGATCTTTGTTTTAAAATTGGGAGGGGTGGGAGGGCAGGTTTTACCACGTTTTAATCACAGCACTCAGAGAGGCAGCAAACACTGGTAAATCTCTGAATTGAAGGCCAGCTTGGTCTACACAGAGCTCCAGCCCAGCCAGGGCTATAGCCAGTGCCGTCATGTAGCCAACACTGGCCTTGAACTCACTTTATAGCTGAGGATGACCCTGAAGTCCTGATCCTCCTGCTAGGATCTCTTACGTATAGGAATGTGCCATCATTCTAGGCCAGTTCTTAATCTACGGGTCATGACACTTTTGGGGGATCAAATGACCCTTTCATAGGGGTCGCATATCAGATATCCTGCGTATCATATATTTACATTACAATTCATAATATTAGCAAAATTACAGTTCTAAAGTAACAGTGAAATAACTTTATGGTCGGGGGTCAGCACAACATGAGAAACTGTATTAAGGGTCGCAACATTAGGAAGGTTGAGAACCGCTGCTCTACACTAATAGTGGATTCTTGACATTTTAACCATTTCATTTTCAAAAGTTGTATCTGCACATAACTTCCTAGAGAAGGAACCACTGACAACGAGCATTTATTGTTAAACAATTAAATGTTTCATAATTCAAAAAAATGATCAGGCTGGAGAGATGGCTCGGCAGTTAAGGGCACTTTTCTTGCAGAGGACCCAGGTTTGACTCCCAGAACCCACATGGCAGCCCCAAACCAACTATAACCTCAGTTCCAGGGGATCTGATAACTTCTTCTGACCTTCATAGGCACCAAGCAGGCAGGTGGTATACAGATATACATGCAAGCAAAACCTTCATATAAATAACATAAAATAAATAAATCTTTTAAAAATATTACCTGATGAAATATGGGCTCTTTTACTTTTAGGTAAATCTGAAAAATATTAGAAAAACAAAAGTGAAGGGCGGTATAAAAATCTATTCCACCACTCTGCAAATCCCACACCTCTCCTTCCCCCATGTTATTCCAACCAGATTCCAGCCACATAAAACCAATCAGATTAGATGGCATGGCACAGAGGGCTAGCTCTGCCATGACAAATGAAACATGTAATATTTCAAATCAGTGATGGACTACTTCAACATCGGTCTTTGTGTCATCATCAAGGAGGGTCAAGGATGCAAGGTTATTCTTGAAGGGTGAATAAATCATGCTGACAATCCCTGTACCAGATTTGTTCTGCACTAAAAAGAACACTGTAGTCAGAGCCCAAAATGTGGGCTCTTGATTACTACAGACCTTCACCACGTGTCGTGTAACTTAAAATTGATCCTTACCTGAGGAATGGAGAAGAGCAGCATGGAGGATGCTCAGCTAATTACATGAAAGGGTCTAGACATACTAGATCACCAGTAGTAAATGAAGACACTTGAACACTTCTTGTACTCATTTCTGCTTCCAAGCTATTCACTACCTAGATGAACCTCCAGTTATATAAACCCAAGTTTCAGGCTCCAGTGTTTTGTGGGTGTTAAGTTCAATGCCTTTGTAAGATGAACTGTCTACAGAAGCACACTTTTTAAATGACACAGTACAGAGGACTCAAAATTCACATCAACCCTTCAGTGACTTACACTGCCATGACAAAGTTCAGGTTTCTTAACGTGACATTCAAAGCTTCTCAGTGCTCCTGTGCTTCTGCCTGGCCTCACTGCAGTCTTCTCCTCTCTCTAATCTCCAGAGAGCACTGTGTTTCTGGAATGCGTCACTTTCACGCTCCTGTGTCTGTAAACGTATGGCTCTTCACTTTGTTCAGAAATACTTCCACTGGCAAATACTTTTGAAAATTCAACACAAATTATTCCTCCTTGATACCTTTTCTGATCTCTTCCAACAGAAGCAACTATTCACCATCTACCTATAAGCTTTATGGCAGTGGCCTTCCTAGTACTGCATCCCTTTAATACAGTTCCTCATGTTGTGGTAATCCCCAACCATAAAATTCTTTCACTGCTACTTCATTACTGTAATTTTGCTGTTATGGTAAGAGAAACTAAAATTGAGAGAGAACTAAGTAAAAATATTACATCCAAATTCACACCCAATTGATTCTAAAGCTTGATTTGTTTCTAATTAAAACATCTCTTAACTTACAAATGGGTCTAGTCTTGATTTTGATAGCAACTTGCTAGATAAACTTAGTTGGCCAGACAAGTCACTGAAACTATAGATTTCATTCCCTTCATTAATATCATAGCATGACTTCTTTGTATCTCTGAATTTGTAGGACTCGCTCATTATTAACTAGAACAGAGTTTGGGCAAAGGAGTATAGGAAATCAGGAAAACAGTGATTTGTTTATTCAAGACAGGGTTTGTCTGTGTAGCCTTGGCTGTCTTGGACTCACTTGGCAGACAGGCTGGCCTTGAACTCAGAGATCTGCCTGCCTCTGCCTCCCAGAGGGCTGGGATCACAGGCGTGCGCCACTGTGCTTGGTGACATTTCCTTTCAGTAGACTGTCAATCTTCGTTTCTCTTCCCTAGTCACAGACAACTATTAGCTGCTGTTTTACACTTACTGTGTGCGTGTGGCAGCACGGGTGTGGCTGTGTGAAGACAACTTCCAAGGGTAAATTCTTTCCATTATGGGCTCTGGGAAATGAACTCAAATCGTCAGGCTTGAAGGCAAGTCCTTCTACCTGCTGAGCCATCTTGTCATCCTGTTTACTTTTTACTCCTGGGATTTTCATACTCTGTGACATGAGGCTTTCTTCTTTTCCTGTATCTCTGATTATTGTTTTTAGTCTCCTCTGCTGGCTACAGTTCTACATGGTCCTCAAATGTCTGCATTCCATAGAATTGTATCTTTTTATTCTTAATGTTGTGTTTACTTTGGTAACAGTTAACCTATCCCCATATTTCTGATTCAACCTACACCCCTCAACCAACTCCCAAATCTGCATCTTTAGTCAAGCCTACCTGTTAAGCCTTTGGTATCATTAATACTGGACACTTGTAACTCAACATATAATAAACCAGATTATCCATTCCTATACCACGGCATAAGCTTACTAATATCTTTCCTGAAAAAAGACACTCATAGTTGAATTATTTAATTTCAATTAAAAAGTTTCCCTTTTATTACATTAATTGAGTGTGCATGTGTGTACATGGCAATTCATGCCACAGCCATGTGTATACAAATGTATACAAATCAGAGAATAACTTGCAGGAAAGGCGTCAGCTCTCTCTCTTTCTACCATTTAGATTCCAATTGTCAAACTTAGGTTGTTAGGCTTAGCAGCAGGAGCATTTACCCACTGAGCCATTTTGCTGGTCCAGTTTTTTGTTATTATTGTTTTGTTTTGTTTTTTTAAGGATATATAGCCTAGTCTAGTCTTAAACTTATTATATCGTTAAAGATGACCTCAAACTTCTGCTCCTCCTGCCTCCACCTTCCTAACTTAGGTTTTGGGAATGCACACATACACCAACACACTTAGTTTCAGTCAGTGCTGAGGATGTAATCTCGGGCTTTCATTTTGCCAACTAAACCACAACTGCAATCTTATTTTATATGTATATTTTATCTTTTAATTTTTGTTTTGTTTTTGAGAGAGGGTTTCTGTGTGTAACTCTGGCCACCTTGGATTGCTCTGTAGGCCAGGCAGGCCTCAAACTCAGAGATTTGCTTGCCTCTAGGTCTCAAGTGCTGGGATTAAAGGCATGTGCCAACCAGTGCCCAGAAGTTTAATTTTACATTTTAAAACAGGGACTCGGGTTGCCTGGCCCTGAACTTATTTGTAGTAAGTAGGAATGACCCTTAACTCATGATTCTCCTGGCTCTGCCTCCTGAGTGCTGGGATTACAGGTCTGTCTCAATATGCCGGCTTCATGTTTTAATTTTAAAAGAAGGCCTTGCTAAGACTATGCTAGTCTCGAACTTGGAGCTGTCATGCCTTGGCCTGCTAAGGGCTGAGACTGCAGTATGCATCAGCACTTACACGGTTAACAGGCTAACAACCAGGCCATAAGAAGAGGAGCCACTCTGTACTGTTGTTCTGTTTCTACCCCTTTCTACTCAATGGGTCATACATCCCACGGGTGATGTATGTCTGCTTCTTTTCATCCCCACAGCTATACCACTTCAGTCTTGTTCCATATTTTACACAGTATGCAAAATTCCTGCATTTAATTTCCAGACCTGTTTAATCTATCTTTTGTAAAGAGTGATTTTTCTAAAACTTGTCTGATTACATTTTTTCTACCTTGTGGATCAATATTACTTAGAGGACAAATTTAAACTTTTAAATTTAACACACATGGGACTTCATAACCTGACATTTTATCTAGCTCACTAGATTGCTAGATTTACTGCTTTCCCTTTCCATATGGCAATCACCTATATAAAACCTCTCTCTATCATGCCCATGATGACATAATTGGACAATGAAGGCAAAGTATTCAGTAAACATCTGGCACACAGTAAGTGATTAAAAAAAAAACAAACAGCAATTCACTAAGGTTTATGTGCATGAATACAGAAGACTAAGAATGATTTACCACACTGTTGCCCAGTGGCCTGAAAAACTCCTTGAGTTTATCAGTTAAAATCTAACTCAAAGAAACCTTCTCTGAAGCTTGCCCTGACCTACTCAAACAGTATTTTCTTTTGTTTGTTTCTGTTTTTACTTCCCGAGACAGTCTTTTGATGTAGCCTCGGACAGCCTCAAGCCATCATGCCCAGTTCAAGCAGTAATCTTTGTTTCTGTTTTCTAAGTTCTAGGTTCAGAACAGAGAACATGTAGGCCAGGCCAGCCTCAAGTCCATGTGTGATCCTCATCAAGCAGCCTTTTTTAAAATTAAAATTAGGAAGGAAGTGGGGGCATGCTAAGACAAAGCCATCAGCTGAAGCTGATCTAGAACACACTGTGTAGCTCAGGCTGGCCTCAATCTCTTTATCCTCCTGCTTTAGCCTCCAGGTGCTGGTTAATAAGCATATAGCATCATCTTGGCTTCAAGAGTAAATTAAACTTTAAAGCAACTTATTGTTTATTATATTTTAATTATTTGTGTGCACACACATGAACACTGCAGGTGCTGTGAAGGCAACAGATCCCTCTCAAGTTAGAGTTAGAGGTTTGGAGGCACCAATGGGGAACAATGAGGTCTTCTCTAAGAGAGGTATGCACTTTAACTATTGAGCCATCCCTCCAGTCCCCAAATTAATGTTTTTAAAAATGGTTCAGAAAGTCAAAACTTACGTCCATGTCTGATATGGTAAATGCACCCGCGTGCTCTGAACTGACCCTCTTTTCCCACGCTGCTGTGCCCGTTCTATCTTTACTCCCGCAGCCGTTTCCTTTAGTCACGGCTAGCCCCCAACAGACTGAGTTCTCTCATATACAGCAACTACTTCCTAGATGCTTTGTTTTTCTAGTACCTGGCACAGATTTCCAATAAGTGTTCCAATTAATATGTTTAATTCAAGGTTAACAATTAAAACAGTTACAGTAGGACCAATGTGGAAAACCTGATTTCTTGTTTTTAACAAGTAAGAGGTAGTAAGTTCATCCTTCAAAAAAAACCTAAATATTTACTTTTCAATATTTTCTTCATCTAAAAACATTAAAAAGTTATTTGAGCACTGGCTGTTATTGCAGAAGACTCAGATTCACTTCCCACCACCCACACGGTGGCTCACAACCACCCACAAAACTCCAGTTCCAGGGGAATGCCTGCTGACCTCTGCAGGCACCAGTCACACAGATGGTGCACATACATATAGACAGAACACACGCGCGCACACACACACGAAAATAAATAAATCTAAAAACAAAATTTTTAGAGTTTTTCAAAGTAATTTTGAAAAGGAAATAAAGATGCAAAGTCTAAAAATAAGACATCCCAATCACATAAAAATATGCCAATTTGAATAGCTTGATGTAAATACTGGAAACTAACTGTTACAGTCTCCTACACAACATACCTAACTGGAGATAAAGTATGACTTACCGTGGTTACTATTAAACTGAATAGAACTAGGGTAAAAAGCAGGTGGTAGTTTAATGAGTTCTTTGTCTTGAAACATTCAAACCTTTAAAATAAGAAAGAAAGGAATTTGCTTTATAATGTACAACTAGGAAAAACTGAATGCCGCTTACAACTTGCCCACAGGCCTTTATGATCCAACAGCATTCACCATTTCTTCCCTCCCACCGTCCCCTTCCGCGTTAGAAACACTGAACTGCTGGTGGGGGTGGCGCCCACCTTTAATCCCAGCACTGCAGGCAGAGGCCATCGGATCTCTGAACTCCAAGCCAGCCAGGTCTACAGAGTTACAGTCAGAACTATACAGAGAAACCCTGTCTCGAAAAATCAAAAAAGGAAGGGAGGGAGGGAGGGTGGGAAGGACAGAGGGAGGAAGAGAGGGAGGAAGGAAGAGGGAAGGAAGGAGCACTGAACTGTATACAGATTACAAGAGGCTAACTGAATCAGCAGCAGTCACATGACTTTAGCTGAGACAATGTAGTTTTCTATTATGGGCTATTTCTGGGGATATTTAGTGTCCCGAAGAGACTGTTTACCTGCATAACAGCATGTCTGTTAATGAAGCTCCGCTCACAATCTTTAGAAAGTTACTGAATTTCTCTGTGATTTACTTGTTTATAGAACCAGCTCAGTACCTACTGTTCGGAGACAGTGCAGGGTGGGCACAAAGCCCATCCATAGCTGAGGAGCTATTGGCATTTGATAGCTGCTGGGAAAGAGAAAGTCTGTTTTCTTTATGGTGTGAGCACTATACTCCACACCCAGAACGCCCCATACCCAAGAGTAGCCAACCAGCACAAACGGGACTTGATAGGTTAAAAAACAATAACAATAAAATAGAACATAATACTGGGTACTTAGGGAGATATGAATGGATCTGGAAAGAGTTTAGGGAGAAGAGGATAATCAAAATGCATTGTATAAAATTTTCAAACAATAACTATGAATGTACTTGACGTTTCAGGTAAGCTTTGATTAAGAAACAGTTTGTGGGCTAATGAGATGGTTCAGCAGATAAAAGCAATTACAGTTCAAGCCTAAGTTCAATCTCAGGGTACCAAAGTGGAGGGAGAGAGCACACTTCAGAAAGTTGTCTTCTGACCCCAACATGTACACTGTGGTACATGAGCACTGCACACACACATACATGTACAGACACTAATAAACAACAACAGCAATAACAACAAAAGAAACTGGTTCTGGCTCAGCAGTTAAGAGTACTTGCTACTATTGCAGAAAACCTGAATTTGGTTCCTAACATGTACATGGTAGCTCACAACTCTCTATAACTCCATTTCCAGGGGATGCCATATCCTCTCTGGCCTTCTCATACCAGGCATGAACATGTTGCACAGACACACATCCAAGTCAAATGCTCATACATATAAAATAAAAACAATCTTTTAAAAAGGCAGTAACTAAATAAGAAACCATTCATGCTACCCCAAAACTTTTACGGCATTCTTGAACACATTCTTCACTCAAGAAAAGGCAAAATGCATATTTAAGTCAAATTAAGATACCATCTACACTAGCATTGGGGTTTTGAGATCATAGTTGTTAGTATAAAACATCCCCCAAAACTAAACTCTTCATTAATGTTACAATTTTTTAATCTTTTATATTACATATCCTAGTATGTAATTGGACCAAAAAAAAAACCCACATTGGATAGAATCTTAAATATAAGTACTCACATGCAGTATACAAATATGCAGCAACTGTAAATCATGGGGAGTTCATCCAGTAACTACATGAGGCAGAGAGACAAAGATGTGAGCACAGTACAGCTAGAATTATGAAAGTCAAAATAAAACTTCACAATGATTATGACTGTCATCTCTTAAGCTAGGGATGTACCTCAGTGATAGAGTGCATTCTTAGCATGCCAGGCCCTGCATTCAATCCTAGCTGCTCCTCCCAAAATTATTACTTCTTAATTTCTTTTACTAGTTGTTCAATATATTCACCACCACCAAATTTACTTGTGCAGTTCATTGCTTTTGAACCATCAAGGTTATCTATCCATCCCTTCTAAGGCACACATCTAAGTGGCACATATGACTGACTTTTTCAGAGAGCAGCCTTGTAACCAGAGTCCAGGCCAAGAAAACTGGAAATGACTGTGAATGTCCAGGTTTGAGAAATACTTAGGAAATAAAGAGATTTGTTGTTAATTTTATAGAAAGGTGAGATAAAAGAAACTATAGATGATATATCAATTTTCTTGCTTCACAATTCAGATATAGTAGTACAGTTTAATGAGATTATGAAAACAGAAATGACAAGAGCAATTTTCAGCATTCTGAGTTTAAAGGACCTAACATAGATAGTATGTAGAAATGTCAATAAGGTAATGATAAGTACAGGAGAAAAGTGTGGACTGCAGATGTTTGTGGCTTGCTTAAAAGGACTATATTTACAGAAATATAAACATTCATTCATTTGCGCGCGCGCATGTGTGTGTGTGTGTGTGTGTGTGTGTGCGCGCGCACGCGTGCGCATGCATGTGGAGGCACTCTCCATCTTGTATTTTGAAACAGGGCCTCTCACTGATCCGGAGCTTCTAATTAGCGTAAATTGGCTAGCCATAAAGCACCAAAAATCTGCCTGTCTCTGTATGGGATTACAAGCATATGCTACCACTTTTGGCACTTTTCTGTGGATTCTGGGGATCGACTTCAGGTTCTCATACTTGCATGGCAAGCACTTTACTGACTGAGTTATCATTAAGGCCCCCATTTGTTTATTTTAATTTTATTCATTTATTTAGCAGAGATTTATTGATCATGCCTATGCCCAGCACGAGTGTAGAGTTAGAGAACAATATATGAAAGTTGGTTCTCTTCTTCTACCATATGGATCATGGGGACCGCACTCAGGTTAGACTTGGCAGCGAGCACCTTTCTTAGTCTTCTTACTGCTTATTAATGTTTTGTTTAGTTTCTAAAACTGATTTATTTTATTTGTGTACGTGTTTTGCGCCTTCATGTACTTATATGCAACCATGTTTGTGTTTGGAAAAGGTGCTGGATCCACCGGAACTGAAGTTACGGATGGTTATGAACTCCCATGTGTCTGCTGGAAACCAAACCTGGGTCCTCTCTCTATAGTTGGCATACAAAATAATCAGTTTTGAGCTTCAAGATATCCAGGGCTACACAAAGAAACCCTGTCTCAAAAACTAAAATAACAACAATAATAATTTTGTTTTGACATTTCTGTATGTATATATCATTTATTCAGATAAGCCTGAAGCTGGGGCTGGTCAAGTACTTGCCTAGATGTGCAATGCCTGTGTTCATTTCTAATACCATAAACAACAAGGACAAAGATGAGTCTGGTAAGGGCCAGATTACAAATCTTAGTACAAAGTTACGAGTTTAAACTACAGGCAGAATCAAAGAGCTAGTGATGATAAGCCAAAAGGTTCAAAGGACTAGATATATAACCTCTTCTCAGCAAAGACAGCAACTTAACAAGGCCCATTCCATTCAAATGGATGCCACTGATCCATGAAAGACTGCAGGCAGCTAAAAATACAATGTTTTTGTGAACTGCTTGCGACTTTTTAGGATACCTCCATGTAACTGTCTTATTTAATGATGTTCTAAAATTACCTATGTCTGCATAGAGTTAGCATGGATACACAGAAAGCCATACTACTTCTTCATATGGTTTGAGTCCTTTGACTTGAAGTGAAAAACTTCAAAGATGAAAAGTCCCCACTTTTATTATTCTTTAATATATATAATCACTTACTTTTTCCATTACTCACCTGCATCTCATATTTCAGAGTCATGTGGAAACACCAAGATCCTGTTCCTACCACTGAAATTAAGACAGACAAATAAAAAGATTGGCAAGAAATTCTTTGGGGGGCATATTGTCAGAAGACAATAAGACATTTCAAAGTAGTAAGCTTTGAGGAAAAAGAAGTTTAAGGTCTTGTGACGAAATACAGATAATGTTGAGTTAGTGCTATGACTGAGGACTTTGTCACAGAAGAAAACAAGCAAAGTAGTTTTTCTAAAATTCTCTCTGTAAGTAGTTGACTAGACCAACAACACTTTATTATTTCTATAAAGTACTGGATGCTCAGGATAAGCTTTAATGTGCATAGATGGTCAGCTTCTTTTAGCACTCCTTGTACTTCTCTGATCCATAAACCCTAGCAATATAATTTAAAGAGCCACAATATCATATATACAAAACTACTATAAATATCTGAAATGCAACTCTCTTGAGAACTTTCTTTAGATCCTGACAGCCTTCAGTGTATTGCAGTCTCTATGTGTAAATACTTAATACACTAAGTTTGCTTCATTCTGACCTATTCTGTAATTCTTTCTGCGGCACAGTCAAGGATCCAAGGGAACATATCAGATCCTGGTGGCAGTTTTGGGCTGTGTCTCTTTGTCATAAATAATAGTTCTATGTACTGAAAGTTTTATGCGATGCCAAATGTGCTGACCACTATATAAGCCCTAGGTCCTTCATCTTTATAGAACCATTATCAGTTACCATCTGGCCTTCATGTAATTCACTGACAACAAAGAATTACACACAGCATACAGCTATTAAGTAATAAGGAAGGGATTCTAACTCAGGTTCCTTTATAAAATACTTTATATATAACTTATGTATTTAGGAAACAATTACAGAGGTATGTATAGAAAAGGCATAAAAACATTTTCAATTTTCTGGCCAAAAAGTGGGCTTTGTAAGCATGGCTAATAAAATTTTGCAGCTCGGTAGGACTTTTATAATAAATACTGTTATCAATAGTCCATACATCCCAGAGATGTGACAGTTCTCTGACTGCAGCAACAGGAACTGAAGCTGACACTGATTGCCTCAAGATGTGTTATGAGACTGTCATGGTTGAACCTACGTTGGTGGCCCAGACATGCGTGCACTTCCAAGCAATTCCTCACAGAATTCGGACAGTTCCCCGACTACAATAAGATAGATCAGAATTTTGAGCCAAGTAAAGGGTAAATTTCAGATTCACTCTCAAGACCAATGTCAGGAGACAGATAAACCTCTCTGCCACTGCTCTAATACACGTGATTTCTTTTGAATATCTGGCATATGAAACAGAGCTATCCCCAAGCCCTTGGTGTAGGGTTACTTCAACTAGGTATTGGTGTGCACTCTCAAGATAATCCTCTAAGGTCTCAGGTGCCACTATGGTTGCTCAGCTTCTTATTGAATTGTGAAACTTTCATAGAGACTCTTATTTCACCATCTTATGGACATTATCTCTCATATGTTACGGCTTTGGCCATTTATTTCTCCATTTGAGACTGTTTGCTTAAGTTAGAAAAGTTATATTATAACATCTTTTTAAATTAGCTGAGAGAAGAATTACTTTCAACCAAAAGGCTTTGCTTTTGCTTTCCTTTAAAAAGTAAATTTGACCCAGGCACAGTGTATGCCTATAATCCCAGCACTCAGGGAGGCAGAGGGAGGCAGATCTCTATGAGTTCAAGGCCAGCCTAGTCTACAAAATGAGTCCAGAACAGCCTAGGCTACACAGAGAAGCCCTGTCTCGAAAAAGCAAAGGGAGAAAAAAGGGATAAAAAGTAGTTTTGTATGGAAATAAATTGTTCTCCTCAGGTTAGGGAAGTCTATTTTATTCAGAATAAAGGTTATGGATAGTTTATAAGATTCTTAGTTTATGCTGCCCCCTTCTGTCAGTTTTTTTATATAGTTAAAAGTATCGATGATATTTATTTTTTATATGCAATAATGTTTAACTTTTTTTGAAAGCATCCAAAAGATAACAGAATGCTACAAACTATGTTTAAGTAGAAAAGGCTCTTGAGCTTTCATTGATACAATTTTTTAGATCTTGTTTTTCTGACAAGAACGTTATATAATTTATTTTATTTTATTTTTTTGTTGAAACAGTCTTGCTTACATATACCAAGGTGGTTTCAAACTCTCGATCTTCTTGCCTCAGTCACTGAAGTGCTGGGATGATAAGCATTTCACACCATGCTCAGTACCTATACACTATTTCAGAGGTTACAGATATATACAGCATAAACATAAGAGCATTTAAGAGAATTTTAAAATGTAATTTAAGATAGAGTTTAGCTCTTAGGGTAAAAAGCTCTTAGGACTAAAAAAGGGGAAAAGAAGGAAAAAAAAACAGGCAGAAACACACAGGAAATTTCTATTTTAGCAGCAGTGGTATATTTCCTTTAAAAAGAAAAAGTTACGATCTGAAGCAAATAAGAAAACTTCTGATTTGACAACGATGGATAGAAAAACATCTGTTTATTTTATTACCTCTATTTTGTACAGTTGAAAAAGTCTGAACTTTTTCAAAGTTACTCAAAAGTGCAGTTCAAGTCATTGTCAAGGTGTGAGAAGTTTCAACTCTAATGTTTCAACTCAAAGTGTATTCAAGTTGTATACCAAGTAACTGCATTTAGAAATAAATGAGCATAACCACCCACATGCAAACTGCACACTGTTTTCAGATGAAGTATTCTACATACCCATGAGTGCCAAATAAGCAGCAATGTACCGCTTTTCCAGTCCATCTCTAATGCTCTGAATTGCACCAAAAAATGGAGGTATGATCATAATCAGGTTACTCACTGTATTCCCTACAAGAGAAAAACACAAGACATTTAGATTAACCAGTAACACTTAAGGACGTTTCATTTGGTCTTTAGGAATAATTAAATAAGGAATTCCTTTGAAAGACTGTGATAAGATATCAAGGTACTACAAAAAAAGGTCTTCATTCAATACAAATTTCTCAAAATAATAAAATAAAAAAGATATTTTCTGACAAATGAAACTAAGAGTGTTTTAGAGTATAGCAACTTAAGAGAAGGACCCGAGAAAAATCTCAGACATACAACAGTAAGTTAGCTAAAGATGGATATCTATACCAATGCTGCTCAGAGTGAGTGATAATATAAATACTATAACATAAAATAATTAATGATTATATTAATAACGAATAATTTTGGCTGTACAATTGAAAAGCAATCAACACAAAGTCCACATTTTATATGTTTTGTAATATTTCATTTTTCTGGTAATGTTCTTAGTTTCCAGGATATGAGACAACAGATTTTTAAAATTTAATTTGTCTATAATGCAATGATCTTATATGACTTTTGTTCTCATTTCAAAAAAATTTCTGAAGTACAGCAAAAAAGCTCAACAAGGAAAAAGACATCCTGATTTTAATCCCGGGGGTCCGTATATATGGTGGAAGAACCCTTCACATTGTTCTCTGACTTCCACATGTGCTCTGGGCCGCACACGCACATGCGTGTATGCAAATAAATAAAGCGTTATAAAAAATAAAAGCAAAGTTCAACATGAGTAGCAGAAGAACAAAACCAAGTTACAAAAGTGAGGAAAACAAGGAACGAAATAATTAGATAATACAAATTGTATTATAGGTAGAGATGAGCATCATCTTATTAATGTTTCAAGTGAATAATTTCAATATAGTTAATAAGATAAATTATCAATTAATTGAAAACATAAAATTGAGATATTTTCTTAAATAATCAAGGATTGAAAAAGTATATTTGCAACATATCTTTTCTCTGGAACCAACTAGCTAATTTAATAAGCCAAAATAAGGACATTAATGATGAGAAAAGATAAGATAAAAATCTAAGAAACAGGGGCTGCAACACAGAAAAGTAAAAGTAAAGGACTGCTGTCAGAAACATCAGTCATGACACAGCTGCAGATAAAGGAGGAAAGCCAAAAACTGCAGGAAATCTCCATGAAAAAATAAGCAATTTGAAAGTCAAAAAGTTTGTCAGTTATTTGGTAGTAGTATTAGAAAATTTGTACTAGAGTTTAGTCAAATGTGTCTCAACTGAATATTAATATTAATGTTAATATTCAGTCTTCTGTTGAATATTAGGTTAACTCAATTACATGTAATATTGTAAAGAATGCCCATATACAGTTGGTCTTCCATATCTCTGAATTCTGTATTGGTGGATTCAACTCACCACATACTGGAAATATTTTTTAAGTGTGTATACTAAACAGATACTTTTTCTTGTCCATATTTCCTCAACAATAACGTATAGTAACTAGATAATACAATCTTATACAATATTTACATTGTGTTAGCTATTATAAGTAATCAGCAGATCTTGATGAATATTGAAGGATTTGTGCATATTATATGACAATATAATGCTATTTTACATAAAGGACAAGCATCTGCAGATGATATCTACTAGCAGTCAGAAGAAGGTATCAGGTCCCCTGGAACTAGAAGTACAGGAGGTTGTGAAGCACCATGTGGGTGCTGGGAATTGAACCCTGGCTCTCTCCAAGCGCTATGGTGCTCTTAACCTCTGAGCCAACTCTCCAGCCCTATGTTTTTAAAAAGCTGATTTTGGAGTTGGGAATTTAGCTCAGTGCATGCTTAGCAAGCACAACACTCCGGTTCAGTCCTCAGTCCCTGAGGTTAGGGTGGGAGCAATGAAGCAAAAGAAAATTAAAAAGTCGATAAAAAAGACATAAAAAATTGCTCTTTTAATGAGGAATTATATATATGATAGCCAATTTCGATTTAGTAAACAAAAATAATACACATGATTGCAGACTTAAAACATTTTTATTATTAAAAACTGCTATTAATCAGGTTCTAACCATCATTGGTAAGCCATGGAGCAATTTGAAGAGGAAATGTTGACAATAAAGAATTACTGAAGGGTCTAAGATGTACTACAGTTGGTTGCATTCTTGCCTATCATGCATGAAACACTAAATGCTAGGAATTGATTCCCAACATCCCACTAACAAGGCATGGTGGCACATGCCTCTAATTCCAGCACTCAGCATGAAGATAAGAAGTTTAAGATTAGACTCAACTACATAGTGAACTGAAGGCCAGCTTGGGCTACATGAGACTCAGTCTCAAAAAAAAAAAAAAAAACCAAACATTGGAGCCAGGTCACCTGGTATAATATACCTGTAATCCTAACACTTGGGAGGCAGAGGTAGAGGATCTCAAAATATCAAGGCCAGATTATTACTTAAAAGAAGAAATTAGAGTAGCTAGTTGTTAAGAAGTAAAGAGAACTTTGTAGAATAAAGGAAGAGTTGGTGTAAGGCCAGCAGAGCTACTATCCTTACCCACTGTTCTAGAGCAGCAAAAGAGGATTCTTCAGAGCTGAGATGCAGAACATCATCCATGGTTCACTGAACAGTAGAGAAGCTGCTGTGTGACCAGCCAGGGATATGTGAGACCCTGTTACACATACACACACACACACACACACACACACACACACACACACACACACACACCCTACCTTACCCAGAAATCTGCCTTCTAAGGTGACAGCAAAAGTTGACCACCTATTGGCTACTATGTGCTTTGGATTAAACTCAGGACCTGGGTACTGGAGAAGTTTCCTGCACTTGTAGGAGCTACAAGCTACTAATGTCAAGAAGTTGCCTAACCAGAACACCGACACTAAGAAAAGCCCTTCCTCCTTGCTGTGTATCTCTACTGCCCTCCACTGACAGAGTTTAACTTCTGCTAGTTGTCAAAGGAACAATTAAAGGTAGTATATAGAATGAGTACTGAATTGGAGCAAAGAACAGGCTCATAATTTGACCACTTGGTCCCCTGCTCTTGGAAAGCTCTAGAATGTGTAGGAGATGGGACTTAGCTAGTAAAAACAAGTCATCAAGGGCAAGCCCTTGAAGGTTATGCCTAACCCCTGGTTTCTGTCATGCACTCTGCTTCTTGGTCCACCAGGCTTTCATGCCTACCCTACAACGAGCTGAAACCAAAGTAAGTGTTCAAATTGTTTCTGTCATGTATTGTAGTCAAATGACTACAAAGAAACTAATTATATATATGGGAAGGAAGAAAGAATGGAAGAAAGGACAATATGAAATTAATAAGTTTAGAGGAGAACTCCGAATGAACATATACAAGCAAGATGTTTTGTTTTAGCATGACAGTAGGTGGAGCTACTATGTTCAGCAGGCTAAATGCCCAGTATCTGGCAAAATAGAACCCTGAGGTGACTAGATTCTATAATTTGGAATTTAGATGAACTTACAACTATATAACCAGCTCCCAGTGCTAAGGATCAAAATACAGAAGCATTAAAACCTAGTGAAACTGCAAAAAAACACCCACTGTGCTTTACTGATGCTTTGAAAAGCTCTCTAACAGCCAGCAAATGAGCTACGTGAAAGCTGTAAAGCTACCTGTAGCTTCCTCAAATTTCATTTTGCAAATATTTTCATGAAATGTCCAAATAATGCTAAAAATTCCTAGGACATCAGAGCTGAAAGAGAACAGAGAGATCTTGAAATTTAATCTCTCTATAGTAGTCAACATGCTGTTCTATGGTGGCAATTTATTAGCTAAACATCTTAGTTTGACAAGCTGTTAAGTTAAAAATATTCAAACAATTAAATATTAAGGAAATATGATCAGATGATGTCTCAGTTAGGGTTTTTATTGCTCTGACAAAACACAATGACAAAAAAAAGCAAGTTGAGGAGGGAAGGGTTTATTCAGCTTACACTTCCATATTGTTCATCACCAAAGGAAGTTAGGACGGAAACTCAAACAGGGCAGGAAACTGGAGGCAGGAGCTGATACAGAGGCCATGGAGGGGTGCTGCTTATTGGCTTGCTTCCCATGGCTTACTCAGCCTGCTCTCTTATAGAACACAGGACTACCAGTCACCCACAATAGGCTGTGCCTTCCCCCACTAATTAATTGAGAAAATGCCTAACAGCTGGATCTCGTGGAGGCAGTTCCTCAACTCAGGCTCCTTCTTCTCTGATGACTCTCACTTGTGTCAAATTGCCACACAAAACCAGCCAGTAGAGATGATACATATATGTGTGTGTATTCGGTCTCGGCATATCCAGTGTCTTCCGGGGAATGCATGGTGGTGCACACCTTTAATACCAACACTTGGGAGGCAGAAGCAGGTGCATCTCTGTGAGCCTGAGGCCAGCCTAATCTAGTACAGGACAGCCAGGGCTATGTAGAGAGGCCCTTTCTCAAAACAAAACAAAACAAAAGCAATTCCTTCTGGCCTCTAAGAATGCCTGCACTTATACACAAATCCATATAGGTACATAAACAAATACACAGAGTTAAAAATGAAAAAGTAAAACAAAAAATAAAAGCAAATCCACACCTTGACTTATGAAAAGTATTTTTCACAGTTCTAAATATTTTAAAGCCATATACTATAAAAATGAAATACACATTTTAAATTGCAATGGAAGCATATTTTTGGCTTTTGAAGAAACACAAGTAAGGAGATAAGAGAGGAGCCAAAGCTCCACATCAGTCATGACTGAGTAAAACTCTGACCTTATGATAAGATGGAGGTTACAGGGGAGGGAGACTCAGCAGAAAAGTACTGTATGTATCCAACTCTGCCTTAGAAAGGGCCAAGGTGAACACTAAACAACAAGAAAAGACTTTAAACAGATTATATGATCCAGAAGAACAGGGGAAGATGGTTTTCAACTCACTGGAGAAATATTTGTTGAATGAAAATATTAAGAATTATCCACAGGTCAAGAAGGAAAAATGTTTAAACCATGCTAAGCAATGAAGAGGCACACTGAAATGACAAGTTCTGAAAATGATTATTTTGATAATCCCAACTTCCTTGACATTTTAATTAAAACTTTTAGAGCCCAGCTCTAATTTACTGGTATTAGGTGAAGTTTTTTCCCAACAATCTTACAGAAAACCAGCTGCTCTTCTTATAGCACATAATGTTCTAACATTTTTTTATTTTTTTTAAGTTTTATTTATTTATTATGTATATAATGTTCTGTCTGCATGTAGACCTGATGCCAGAAGAGGGCTCCAGATCTCATTATAGATGATTAAGAGCCACCATGTGGTTGCTGGGAATTGAACTCATGACCTCTGGAAGAGTAGCCAGTGCTCTTAACCTCTGAGCCATCTCTCCAGTCCCATGTTCTAACCTCTTATCTAGCACTCAGCCCAAATTACCTTGTGTAGAGATCTCTTTTCACTATATGTCTTATTATCCAAGAGCAGTGGCCTTATAATCATTCACTCACTCAAATGGTAAAAGGTTCTAACTACAAGGTCATCTATTTGGCACAAAGAATAAGGGCACCTGTCCTGACTCCTAGCCTGCTGACATGAGTTCAATCCCTGGGACCCACACGATAGCAGGGAAGCATAACTCCTGTAAGTCGTCCTCCCCCTCCAAGCATATGTGACAATTCTGGCAGTAGAAGAACGTGCTTTCATTTCTTCCCCTCTAGCAGAGGCTGGTTCTGCCAGCTTCAGATAGCTTCTGCGATTGTGTGATGTCTGGGAACTTTTCGGAGAGGGTACAATACGAGGGCCCCAAGAGGCAGGGGGTGGGGGTGGAGGGTGTTGGTTGGTTGTTGTTTATGGTTTCTGGAGTAGCTGTTGTCAAAAAGAAAAAGAAAGAAAGGAAGGAAGAAGGAAGGAAGGAAGGAAGGAAGGAAGGAAGGAAGGAAGGAAGGAAGGAAGGAAGGGAGGAAGGGAGGAAATAAATTAGACTCACGGATCTCTCCCCTCTATCCTTTTTCTTTCCTATCTAATAGGGGTGAAAATAGGGGGATAAAGGGTGGAAAAGAGAAGAACCCACAAAGTAGCAAAGACCAGCTACATGCATGTAGTGGTGAGTGCATAAACACGTGCTTGTGTTACTTTCTGAAGAGATACGATAAAGCAGCGGTTCTCAACTTTTCTAAAGCTGTCCTGACCCTTTACTACAGTGGTAACCCACAACATAAAATCATTTCATGGCTACTCCATAACTGTAATTTTGCTACAGTTAGGAATCACAATGTAAACAGCTGATATGTGACCCTCAAAGGGGTCACTGCCCACAAGTTGAAAACCACTGCTAAAAAGGAACACAAAAACAAGATAGTCTACATGAAACTAGCATCAAATTTATGAAATAGTCCAGATACTTAAAAGCTAATAAATATTGGGGCCAGAAATGGTTCAGTGCTTAAAAACACTTGTTTCTCTTCCAGAGGACCTGGGTTCCATTTGCAGCACCCACATAGTGGCTCAAAACTGGTCTGTTACACCAGTTCAAAGGGGATGCAATGCCCTCTTCTGGCCTCCAAGAGCATAAGGCACACAAGTGGTACACAGATATGAATGCAGGCAAAACATTCATACACATAAAATAATGCCAATAAAAACTATAAATAAAATAAGCCTAATAAACATTATTTTAGATGTGTTCAATTACAATTAATGGAATAATTTTTTCTCCCAATTTTATTTGATGTAACAATTTCATACATCAACTCCAACATCATCATACTTTTTCACTCACTCTACATTTACTTATAATTAAGTGCATAAGGGGCTGGAGAGATGAGTCAATGGTTAAGAGCACTCACTGCTCTTCCCTAGGACCCAAGTTTGGCTCCCAGCACCCATAATGGGGGTTCATAACTAACTGCAACTCCACTCCAGAGGATCAGGTACTTTCTTCAGACCGCTTCTCTTCTGGATTCTCAGGCACCTACACTCATACTTGAATATGTACACAAAATTCAAAATAAAACTAAATCTTTTTAAAATGATGCATTTGAAGTTTAATTAATAAGATGGGACAATTTAATACTACTAAAATTTAACCAATGGCACCATTTATACTTTTATAATTTGTTTTCATTAAAGCTTTTACATTGGTATAAATAATTTCCTAAATTGCCTTAAAACATGTAATTTTTTTTAATTTGTTACGTTACTTATTTGTGTAGGTGAACAGAGGGCGCCTGAATGCCAAAGTGTGCATGTAAAAATTTGCAGGCAGAATTCAGTTTTCTCCTTCCACCATGTGGGTCCAAGATCACACGTGGGTTGTCAGGCTTAGCAACAGGAGCTTTTACTCACCCTCTGAACCATCCTGACAACCCCAAAAGTTTTAAAAATTATTGTATAGTAGTCACAAGAGGGAAAATATTTTCCTGACTCCTGTTATTCTTCAAGACTCTAAAAGGATTACTAAAGATTAGTAATCTAGGTTCCATAACTTAAAAATAAAATTATCATTGTCATCTTTAATGTGTAAAGATTTATTTTTAAATTATGTGTATGTATTTGGGTCTCCATGTGGGTATGTGTATATGGGTCTTGGTGTCTGTGAAAGCCAGAAGAGTCAGATACCTCTGCAGCTTGAGTTCCAGATGGTTGTGAGCCACCTAGTGAAGGATCTAGAAATGAAATTTGTGTCCTCCGCAAGAGCAGTACACCCTCTCATCTACTGAACCATCTCCCTAGCCCCCTACCACTGCTTTTTTAAAAAGAACTGCAGATTATCACTCTGTATGAGATATTACAGTTTGTATAATATATCTTTTGGCACATACACACTAACATGCACACAAATAAAATTATGTTAAAAGCTTCTTATTTGAAGTCGTTTAAAAATACTGTGAACATGTCTTGTTTCCTTGGGCTGCCATAACAAACTACCATAGTCTGGTGTCTTTACCATTTATTGAAAAGGCTAGAAACCTTAAATCAAGGTATCATCGGAATTGTTTCCTTGTATAGGCACTAAGAAAAAACTGTCCCCATTTTCCTCAGTGGCTGCTGGCATTTCTTGGTACTCTCTGGTTTGTAGATACATTATTCCAATCTGCCTCCATTTTAGCCTGCTTTCTTCTATGTTACTGTGATTTCTTCTTCTTACAAAGATATCAGTCATTGAATTTAAAACACCCTAGTTCTGGTATAATCTAATCCCAAGATTTTTAATCATATCCCCAAAGACTATATTCAGATCAGGTCACACTCTGAGGGGCCAAATGGACATGAACTTCAAGTGAACATTATTTAATCACCACAGTATCATTGAACATACTTTTTTGTTGTTTTGTTGTACTTGGAGACAGGGTTTTTCTGTGTAACAGAGCCCTTGCTGTCCTGGACTTTGTATACCAGGCTGGTCTCGAACTCAAAAAGATCCATCTGCCTCTGCCTTCCAATGTGCTGGGATTAAAGGCATGCGCCACCACACCTGGCTCCATTGGACATACTTTCAAAAGAAAAACATAAAATTTTAAAGTAGCAATTCTTTTCAAACTAAACTGTTTTTAAACTAAAGAATAACATTCACAGTTCACCAAAAAGTAAAACAAGGATATTTTCCTTGAGAATTCCTTAATTGCTTTATATGATATAGTAAACATAATTTAGAACATATTTCTTTTGAAATTTATTTTATGTGTATGAGTGTTTTGTCTATGTGTATGAATGTTTTGCCTGTTGTATACATATAGCACATAATGCAGTGTCCAAAGATTCCAGAAGAGGGAGCTTGTCCCCCAAAACAGGAGTTACATACGGTTATGAGCTGCCATGTGGGTTGCTGGGAACTGAATCATGATCCTCTGCAATAGCAGCAAATGCTTTTTAAGTGCTAAGCCATCTCTCCAGCCCTTCGAATATATATATATTTAATCTGTGTATGTTCTAACCTACAGGATGAATTGCTGAGTAGAATCTCCTTCCAGATACTACCTAGAATTTCTTTTTAAGAGATGCTCCCTATGTGTAATGGCTGCAAGCTATAGAGCTTCCAGATTTCTACATTCTCCTGGCCAGTTCTCACACCAAACCAAGATTCTTTGTTGTGAAAATTAGAATCAGATGCAATAAACACAGCACTCTCTTGGATATTTATATTATAGGAAGGTATTATAGTTAAAGTTTAGGAATCCATATTTAGACCAAATATACTGTAAAATCAGAAAAATACCTGATGAAACACCATATGATAGCAGAGGTTGAAGAAAGCATGCTTAGTAACTATAAATGAACTGACACTGGGAGTCCCTACCTGAAGTTCTGGTTTAGATTCTGGGTTTGGAATCCAAGAAGACCCTGATCAGCTAGGTAGGTGAGGTGGCAGATAGAGAGGTTAGTGGATAAACTGGTTTCAGGTAAAACTGAATTTCTGTAGTTTTTTAAAAGAGTTATACTCCTAACTCTTGAGTGTACATTTGTTTAATCTTTGTCATGAAATTATCATTAAGTAAAATTTACATAAAGAACTGCTACATACTGAAGTATGTAGTCATCAGATTCACAAGGCTGTTCTCTAGGCAAAGCACTCATAAGACTTTTAAAATATGAGTTTACCTTTTTTCATGAACAATGATCAGATCAATGATACAGACATGGGGGTCTATGTTTGAACTAACCATAAGACTACAACTTATCAGGTTTTAGTATAGTATCAAAGAGCATCCACAGTTATTGAGAAAGGCTACCAACCACCTGTGTTTAAAACCTAGTATTTTTATAGACTTAAACCAAAACAGTATTACAGATTAAATGCAAAGTAAAAGGGAGAACCCAGCTGACTTTTACTAAGCCTAATGCTAGAGACTTCTAAAATATATAAGAAATTTCATTCTTATTTCTAAATTTAATTATTATTGTGTCACAATGTGCAGGAAGTGTGTGGAAGGCACCTGGGCCACAGTCTGCCTGTGGAGGTCAGAACTTTGTGAAGTCAGTCAGGTCTTTCTTTTCACCTAACAGGTTTCAGGGATTCAACTTAGGTAGTCAAATTCACAAGGCAAGCACCTTAGCCCAATGAGCCATTTCACCGACCCTCTGAATAATTTTTAAGAGCAGGAAGAGATCCTACGAGCATAAAGTTTGAGAAGAACCAGATACAGCACTAGATGAACACACTCCCACAGTCTGGCAGATCTTTCAGTGTTGGCCAGGATTGGGAGTGGGAGAGTCTCTCTTAGTTAAAGTTCCCATAATGTACTTCTGTCTAAAAGAGTTGCACTGGAAATGTAGATCAGTGACAGAAACCTGCCGAGCATGTGGTGGTCATGGATTCAATCCTTAGCATTTGAAAGAAAAAAATTCAGTTGCAGCAGTAGAAAGAAAATCTATATGCAGAGGATTCTAGAAGTCTTTTGTGGGTCATTAATCATGACAGAGGAGGACAAAAGACAACAACAAAAAATAAGTCATGAAAGCCCCTAGTGTAGCTCTGGATACTTCAGCTTTTAGATGACAATAAAAATCCAATAGACGATTCAAGCGTAAAAAAATGTTCCAAGAATTCAAACACTTGAAAACAATCATCTTTTGCAAAGTCCCTTTCATTCCCTAGCAACAAAGAAGCTTTCTTATACTAACTATCAGAAATTTAAAGGAGCAGAATTAAAAATCAGTGGTAGAAAAAGGGTTCACAAATGGTTCCAGATACAAGAACTTTTTATATTATACAACTCCAGGGTTTTTCCATATCTCGGTTGTTTAGTGATATGAAAAAATGCAAATAAAAAGATGAACATGAGCCAAAACCATGATCATGTTTTCAGTACTTACAATTTAATTTCATTTTATTAGCTGTACAGTACTTTAGTATAAGGCTACATCATATTTTGTTTATACAATCTTTTAAGCAACCAACATTTAACTTGTTTCCAATTTTTACTACAACGGTCAATGGCACAATCAACAAAGTAGACACACACACAAAGTATTTTTAAAAAATCTTATGGAAGACTTCAAACACATGCAATCGTTTTCACTTTTTCTACCTATGAGTGCTTCAACATAAAAATTTAAGGAGCATTAACCAAACCAAGTATCAGCTGTTACAAATGAGGGGACAAAGGCCCCATATCAGCTGGCTTTCCTGAATTTATACGGGAAGCATAAAAGCCATCCCCAACTAGTGCCCTGACTAAATGCCCCTTTTCTTAACCCTTTTTTACTTTTCTTCCTGTCATGTTTTGTTGCAATTTCAGAACACTAGACGCTGGACAACTTATTTACCTCAATGTTCTAGAGGTAAATTCAATCTTGACAAGGACTTCATGCTGCATCATAAGTTGGCTGATGAAGGAGGAGTGGTGTACACAATAGTAAGGCAGATGTCAGGCTCCGTCTTAAGATAAACGATCAGTGTGAGGAGCACCCATAACCTAATTACTTCCAAAAAGTCTCAATTCACGACAATGCTACATTGAGAATTAAATTTCAATATGAGTTTTAGTGGGCATAAAATATATTTAAACCATACCATTCTCATTGTTTTCTTGGTCCCACATTCTACTAAATTTATGTTCTTCACTGTTGACCCTAAACAAAAATACAAAGTCCTATTCACTATCTGGCAGTGTTTTTCACTGGTGACAGAGAATTTGGGTATAGATATAGAAATCAGAACTACAGTTGAAGCAATTAGGAAGTTATAAAAAATTAATTAAAAGAGGGCAGCAGACACAGATCAGTGGTAGAACACTTGTATGGCATGCATAAAGTACAAAGTTTAAGCCCAACACAAATGCAACACACACAATAAGACAGATTGGAAAGTCCAGATATATACCCAAGTAGATTGAAAACGTAGTATAAAATAACGTTGGGTTTGTTTTTTTTGTTTGTTTTTTTTTTTTTCAAATTGTTGGAAGAAACATTTAGCAAATGGTAAAAGGTAACCGGACTAAAATCATCTTGAGAAAAATTAAGCTCAATCCTTTTTCCATATCATATACTAGGATATTCAAATATAGTTTTGAATATGTAAGAGCACTAGGACATAAATCTTAAAAACAGTACATACTACATGAGTAGCAACACTGAGCTACTCATATATAGCCCACTGAGCTACTACCATATAGCCCACTGAGAATTTCAACCTTGAGCTCTCCACTGGTTCAATTCAGAGATAAGTAAACCTGTGTACAAATTAGGGTCCTTTGATATCTTCCATCACTTCAATGTCTACCTGACCTTCCTCTTGCTATGCCCTCTCATATTCCATTAAATAAAACTTGATGATGAATATGGTTCATGAAGATGAATGAGTCCTTTCAGATACTCAAGCTTGTAAAATCTTTATAGTAATATTTTCCATAATTTTCACAAATATTAAAGTAGGCCATGTAGCCTGCTCATATTTTTATAAAACAAAAAGTGTCTACATCTTATACTGTTTCCTGGCTTATAATAAATACATTCACAACCACTGATATTCACTTCCCAAAGCAATCCTATAAGTGGATAAATGTATGAGAGTACTCATTTACCACTGAAGAAAAAAAATGTCTTGTCCATAGTTGTTCAACTAATGAAAACACAGAAGTAGATTCAAAGTTAGGACTAAGCTTAATAATTGTACTATGCTGCTTCCAAAATCTGAAACAATTTCATACCTATTATATCACCACAATAACTGAGGATTTAAGGTAATATCTCCTATGCTAATGAGCCTATCTATAAATATAGATAAAATTATCTCTTTACCAATAAGGGGGTAGTTTTAACAGCAATATACAATGTTGATGCTAAGAGAGTAAACATCTCCATCCCTTCACTCTATAATATATGAACACCTATTACAGAGTTTAAGCATTGTGCTGAGTAAAGCTTTTAGCAAAACAAACATTTTTTAAAAGAAAATAAGTTTTCAATTCATAAGCAAAAAGGAAGATAATTTGAATTTGATAGTGAAGACTTTAAAAAAAAACTAAACAGGGTCTCACTATATAGATCAGGGGCTAGTCTGGAACTCACAAAGATCCACCCGTGCCTTTGCCTCCAGGATGCACAAACATATCCTGAATTTATAGCAAAATGTTAAGCCATTAACCAACATTTATATGCTACTTTAGAGTTTTGGGAAGTAATTCCTTATCTAAACCTATAATATATTGATAAGCAAAAATTAAGCAATTTGTCTTATATAAAAGATCTCAGCCAGGCAGTGGTGTACCCACTATACCATCCCTATCCCTTCTAATCCCTCAACACTAGCTAGGAGAAAAAGAGGGGAAAGGGGGTGTTGATATCATCAGACTACTTCTGCTCATTAGGGGCATCGAGTTCCTTGGGGCATGTTGTCAGAATATCTCCAACCAGCAACCAGCAATCCAGTAATTAACAACAGCAGCAGGAACAAACAGCAATCAGTAACAGCAGGGGCAGCAGCAGTAGTATGGGAAGCACCAGTCGCCCCTTCAGAGTGCCTCTCTTGGGGCTCTGGCATTTATGTCTCCTCTGAAGAGTCCCCAGAATTCCAAATGTAAACTAGCCTTGGCTGGCAAAAAGCTGCCTCTACTAGAGCACGAGGCAAATCAGTCAGCTGCTTTGGGCAATCTAAAGCAACCCTATATCCCCTACTTGGGATTAAAACAAAAACATATTCACATAACATTTCTATGTTTAAAAACAAAACAAACAAAATTCTCACAGTGGTGGCACATGCCTTTAATCCCAGCACTTGGGAGGCAAAAGTAAGTGAATTTCTGAGTTCAAGGCCAGCCTAGTCTACAGAGCTAGTTCCAGGATGGCCAGGGCTACAACACAGAAACCCTGTCTTAAAAACCAAACAATCTCAAGGAAATGTCAGGATTCACACACAAGGATACCAATTACAAAATTTTTATTCTCAGGGCTGGAGAAATGGCTCAGTGGTTAAGAAACTGTGCTGCTCTTGCATAGGACCTGAATTTGGTTCCCAATGCTATGTGAGGTGGACCACCTCTAACTCCAGCTCCAGGAAATCCACTGCCCTCTTCTGACCTCTGACAGCCACTTTACTCATGTATACAAACAAATTATATACATAATGTTTTTAATCTTAAAATATCTATTCTAATTCTACTTTAATGAACTGTTTTTTCTTATGTTGTTGTGGATTGTGTGTGTGTGTTAAATAATAATAGCTGTTAAATAATTTAGAAAATAAAAAATTCAGTAAGCCTTTGCTTATTTTATTTAAAAAAAAAAAAGCTTTTTTGTTTGTTTTTTGTTATTTTCAAGACAGTGTTTCTTTGTGTAGCCTTGGTTGTCCTGGACTTGCTTTCTAGAGCAGGCAGTCTTCAAACTCACAGAGATCCACCTGCCTCTTCTCTTCTTCCCTGAGTGCTGGGATTACAAGTGTGTGCCAATGTGCCCAGCTTTAAAACAAAACAAAAAAAACTATTGACTTAGCATTTTAAAGTAAAATAAGTTACTTAAATGTAGTAAAGATTTTAAAAATTAGTAAAGATTTTATTCTCTTCATTATTGATGACTATAAGTTTGTATTATAAATGTATCTGATTAAGTATCATTACCCTTCTAGCTATATTCAATGTATTTCAAACATTTTTGAAGTTATACACCAAATAAAAGAATTCTTATTAGTCAGCTTCCTTGTGAATATGAATAACAAAACCAAATAGTTAGATTTAGATACATTTACACAGGAAATAAGTTGTGGAATTCCTTTGAAAATATACAACTTCTTGCTTATGTGTAGCAATACTTAGCATGAGCAGCTAAGTATTCATTTTCAAAGAGCAAAAAGTAAAAAAAAAAAAAAAAAGGATTATGAATTTACTTAACTAAGCTCTTTAAAGGTGTTTAATTTAAATCTAATTCCTAAGTAGTGGGGGAAAACCCTAACAATTATAAATTTAAATTTATTTATTTATTTTAATTCTAAAATCCCCCAAATGAACTTGGGCTATTTCTATCAGAATTTCTGGACCAAGTTTCACTGGAAGAAGATATTTTTTTCTTCTAAGGTATTCATTCATTGACCAAGTGTGAGCTTAAGGTTTGGGGTGTACAGAAAGACTACTGCTTGATAGAAAACCAAAGAAAACAGAATAGGCCAGCCAAGTCGAGTGAACCATGGTATGGAACAGGTTTCTCTGGGATCCAACTAAAGAAACAGTATTACCAAACTCATACATAATAAATATTTTCTTGGTCTTCTCATTAAGTTACAATCTAAATACTGCATTTTACAGTTTACTTAAAATAAACAGAATTAAATTGAACAAAATGCAAGTTAAAGAAAAGCAAAGGAAACAGTTTTGATATTTTTGGAATCACAATAGTAACTGATTTATATGACATCCTTTGATACATAAAATGCCATCTGTGGGTTGGGTGTTATTATTCTTATTTTATTTACCAAAGAACTTGATCTCCAGAGAAAGTATATAAGTTGCTCCTGTAGTAGAAGTTTTGGTTGTGTTGTGTGGATATGTTTTTATTGTAGTCCCAAGTATAGGATGGGTGAATGCTTTGTCCATAGCTGGTAAACAGCCTTGTGAGAGTCACGTGATCCCTGTCAACAGGAAACTGCCTTGTGCAGGGGGCATGGGTTTTGCCAGCTGCACATCCTGGTTCTACTCTGAGAAGGTATAAATAGGAGCCCATAGACTGAGGTCACTCTGAACCACAAGGCTTTGCATTGCTTAGCTATACTTCACATCTCATGCTTCGAATCACTACGCTTGGCTTTGTTTTGAGAAGGTTTTAAAGAGAAATGCTCCAGAGATCACTTCCAGTAGGCTGCTGCTGATTTTTTGTGATGTTTTTGCTAAACCGTGTCCTTGCTCCTGATTAATGCAGCTGCCAGTGTTTGCCACTGGTTACTGCTGTTGTTAACTGTTTGACTGGACTGCTGGTATCCTTAAAAAAATCGCCCCAAGAAACCACGTCCAAAGAGGTCTACATTCCCCATCCTTATTGACCTTTCTCTCCTACTGAAGGTCAATGGGTTGCAAGGGAGGTAGAGGTGTTTACGAACCCTAAATAAAATAGGTTTTTGAAAAATCAAACCCTACATGCTCCATGTTGTATAGCTGTTAGAACGGAATATCTGGACTTAACCTCATGTCAAAGACAACAAGCTATGTTCCTCCTATCATACGAGATTGGGGAAAAAGGAGAAATCAAATACAGATGAAAAATACAAGTGTTAATCTCTACTAATAATTCTAAAGGGAGAGCAAACTATATGTATATATATAATCCTGAACTTATCTAAACTTCTAAAATGTATTTATTTGTATGCTTTATCATTAGAGAAATACTACTGTTGAAGAATTCTTCATTGCTGTGAAGAATCATTTATTGGGTCTAGAGAAATGACTCAACGGTTAAGAGCACTTGTTGCCCTTGAAGAAGACCCAGGTTTGGTTCCCAGCACCTACATGGTGGTTCACAACCATTTATAACTCCAGTTCTGGGCGATATTATACCTTCTTTTGACCTCCACGGTCATCAAGTACACATGTGGTGTACAGACATACATGCAGGCCACACACACAGAAATTTTTTTTAAAAAAATCAGTTGTATAATATTGCAAAGTGTAAGAATCAGCAAAACGGGCTGGAGTTATGGCTCAGCTGTTAAAAACACTGGCTACTTTTGAAGAGGACCTAATTTTGATTCCCAGCACCCACACTGAGCAGCTCACAATTGCCTGTAATTCAGGGGATATCTTCTGGCCTCCACAGGCTCCAGGACTCAAGTGGCATAAATTCACACTAACACACACACATACACACACGGGGAAAAAAAAATCTTTGAAAAAAAAAGCATCAGCAAAAAAATAAGTAAAGAATCACACAAAGATGAATAAAAGGTAACAATAAAAAACAAGTACAAAAGAAAAATTATCACCAACATTGAGACAAATGTGGAAAAAATTTAATCCTCTAGAAATGAAAACTTTTTAAAAAACTAAAATAAACTTTAAATTTAGGAGAAAAATCAAAATAAGGCTGAATTAAGTAGAGGGGTATGGGCAGGATAAGGTAGGACACACTAGAAAAGACCATGTGAACAGATACATGAAGCAATGAAGCTGTGCTTTGTTCAAAATGGAACGACAGTACCACATAAAGTACAAGTGTTTACACAGCGGAGGTCACATTAGAAGTAAACGAAGGCAGATTATGTTAAACATCCCAACACTACATTCCTATTATGCTGATCCTGCTTCAATGGTTATTTTTTAAGCTCAGGAACAATTTCATTAGGGTTTAAAATAAAAGCCCTGAGAACAGGGAACCTGTAAACCTCAGAAGCTGCCCAGAGAAGACGATTGGAGGAAAGAGGGAAAATAAAACCATGCTGTTTAAGTTGGCATGAAGGTGAGACACATGACAGAAAGGAAGGAGCCCAAATGTTGGGAAAGCCAAAGTGTTAAAGAAAGCGTGTTTAGAAAAAGATAAAAGAAGGGAAAGAGCTATGCTTTTCTGAATAACTTAGAAAAACGGGCAAAGCTGTGACTCAGTGTGCTACCTGGATGACCTTCCTACCTCATGCATCTACCCACACATTAACATGCAACAAAACTGCTAGTTTTAAGCAGGGCACGTTGGCACACACCTGTGACCCTAGCACTCAGAGGGGCAGAGGTGGGCAGATCTCTGTGAGTTAGAAGCCAGCCTAGTCTATAAAGCGAGTCCAGGACAGCCAAGGCTACACAGAGAAACCCTGTCTTGAAAAACAAAAAACCAAAAAAGACAAAAAACAAAAAACAAAACAAACAAACAAAAAAAAACTACCTGCTAGTTTTAAAAACATAGAAGTTCTTGGCCAAGAGAAAACAAGTAGCTATTTAGCAATATGTAAACAGTCCTAAAATCCTTGCACTTCACATACATAAACATGTTGGAAATTTTCAATAAAAATATTTTTTTTTTTGTTTTTGTTCCCAAGACAGGGTATCACTATGTAATCTAGATAGCCCTGTCCAATGCCTTCCGTAGCCCAGGCTGGTCTCAAACTCACAGAGGTCCACCTGATTCTGCCTACCCAATGCTGGGATTAAAGGTATGTGCCAACACCAGGCTTAATAAATATATTCTTAAACACACAGTTTAACTCTAACAATATTAAAACTCAGGATCCTTCTGAGGAATGTGGCACAAAAGGAAATTAAAAAACAATATGGTAACCAGGTTATGATTGCCCCAAAAGAATAAGGAAAAGGGCATGAATTGCCTGTTTTGGTACCATAGTAGAGTGAGATGCAATGCAGACACTGGATTAGGATTGAGGTCTTGAACAATTTCAGGAATGAGCACCAGGTCTGTGACTCCGTGACATACTTAAAGGGCTACCTACTCACAACTACATGAAATAAAAGAGTAACCATTCACTAGCATAGAAAAGCAAGAGAGTTGATTCATAATGACCTTGTTACAGGTAAAAGAAACAAATAAAAACACGATGGAAACAATAATTATTTCACTAGGGAATATAAAAACAATGTGTATAGCAGGGCCTGGGGTCTAGGCTTGTAAACCCAACTAGTTGGGCAACTAAGACAGGAGAGTAGAAAATTCAAGACCTACCTAGGTGACAAAGTGAGTTCAAGGCTAGCCTGGGCAACTTAGTGAGGGAGACTGTATGTTAAGAACTAAAAAGAAAAAAAAAGGCTGGGGTGTAGTTCACTGATAGAAAATTTACCTAGCATATACTCTAGGACAGCTATGAACTTAACCCAACAAAAATACCTTAAACTTATTTAAAATATTATAAAGGTTTAAAAATTACTATTGTGTGGTATGTGATGAAGGAAGGGGTGTGTGTGAATGCCACAACATATGTGTGGAGGCCAGAGGACAACTCTGCGAAGTCAGGTCTCTTCTTCCATATTTATGTAGTTTCAGGGAAAAACTCAGGTTGCCAAGCTTGTGCTGTAAGCACTTTACCTAATGAGCCATCATACAAGTCCCTTACATAGCATTTTGTTTTGCTTTGTTTTGTTTTGTTTCATTGTTGTTCATTTGTTCTGGGGTTTTTTGTAAGTTATTTGGATGCCACATCTTGTAATAATGTCAAAAGGCCTAACATGCCTAAGAGAGCAACCTCTAACGCAATAATAGAGAACCAGAGAAGCTGTTAGGCCAGACAAAATATCTGATGTATAAACACGTAGCTAAATTAATTCCAAAGACAACAGGAAAAGAATGGAGGAACAAAAGCAAAGAACAAATGCAAAAGACAGTAAAAAAAATACTAATAATGTCATTATTACCTATAAACAGACCATATATGCCGATGAAAAGGCAGAGATTTAAGCCAGGTGAGTCATGCTTATAATCCCAGTATACAGGAGGATGAGACAAGAAGATCCTCAGTTCAAAGCCATCCTGAACTATAAAGTACAATGCTGTCTCAAAAACTAAGGAGAAATTGTTAAAATGACAAAAATGAATATGAGTCAATTATAAATCCTACAGAAAAAGTTCTTTAAATGTAAAAATATACAGATAGGTCAAAAATTAAAAGGTAGGAAAGAAGAGCCATGCCAACATGAACTATAAAGAGTTGGGTGATTGATTACAGGAGCACTAAAGAAAACAGACCTCATGACTTAGTTATTACCAGAGGAAAGAATTGACACTTCATAGAGGTAAAGGGTCAATAGTTTAAGCTAATCAATGTGTATAGTCAATGCTAATATCAAAATTTTACTATGTCTAATTCTGTAGTTCTGCTTTGCCCTTTTAACTTTACCTAGTACTACTGTTAAAAGCAGTCTGTTGTGAGAAATTACAGAACATGTCTAAGACCTAAGAGTTCACATCTAGGATGAGTCAGTGACTGTTCCCAGCTCTGCAAACAAATTATTTCAACTTTAAGCTGCTTACTCACTTTCAGTGGGTGAAATCCCTCTTTTGATTATTATGCATACATTATAGAGATCAAAAGGATGCTTATAAAATTCTAGGAAGACAAAACAGCTTACAAACAAGTGTTACACTTTGCTCTTATTTTTTAGTCTCATCTTCTAAGACTTAAAAAAGTATGGTATCATTTTACACAATAGGAAATTAAAATTACTCAAAACTCAACTTCAAACACTATTTTCAGTTACATATTGCTAAATAGCCAATCCAAAGTTCAAAATTTCAAAAGACAATTTATTATCATCTCTCATAGAACAATATGGACCATGAAAGAGACAGATCTATAATGCATATGTAAATAGCCAGTTTTCAAAAAGAGCAGTGTGCATGAGAGGGAGAGTAGTGAAAAAAGACAGAGCTAAGAATAAACAAGCCAGATAGCATGACATGCAAGCATGCACTCACAACAACAGTTAAAGTGAAAATAACTGAAGCAAAATACTGACAATGATGTGGACCAGATGCTTTATGTGTAAATCAGGCATGGTGGCACATGCCTATATTCCCAGTAGTCAGGAGGGCCAGTGTGGGCTGCAAAGGTCAGCCTGGGCTACATAGCCAGACTCTGTCTAAAAAAACAAAACAAAACAAAACAAAACAAAAAGCAAAAATAAAAAAAAACTAGAGCCGAGCAGTGGTGGTACGTGCCTTTAAGCCCAGGCAGAGGTGGGTGGATCTCTTGAGTTCCAGGCCAGCCTGATCTACAGAGTGAGTTCTAAGGACAGCCAGGGTTACATAGAAAAACTCTGTCTCGAAAAACAAACCAACAACAACTATCAGTGTAAAATAAAGAAAATTCTGGTAGTTTCTAATGCAACAAAATATATATTTACTTTATGTCCTAAATATTCTAATTCTAAGGACTTACCTACAAAAATAATAAAAAGATTCATCTATTAGGCAGGTGTGGTGACACAGCCTAAAACTCTAGTGCTTAGGAGGCTCAGAAGGAAGACTGCTACAATTTCAAGGTTAGTGAGGGCTAAATAGGAGGTACCATGACAAAATAATAAATAAATAGAAAATGATAAAGTAACAAAAAATGCATATATCCACAAAAAGACTTGTTCAAGAATGTTCATAGCAGTTCTGTTGATAATCATCAAAATCCAAAAACAGTCAGACGGCCACCCCAGCAGAAAAACGGGTCTGTATTTCATTTATAGTAAACTACCAATATACAGCAACACAGATGAATCTCAAAAACATTCTGCTGGGCAAAAGACGTGTTACATCAAACAGGAAATACTAGATGATTCATTCTACTTATACGCGGTTCCAAAACAAGCAAATCTACTTTATGGGAGGGAAAAATCAGAACAATGGTTGCACTGGAGAGGAAGGAGGAGGTTACTATTAACTCAGAAAGGATGTAAGGTTCATGGCAAGCAAAGCTCCCTATCTTTCTCTTCCTCTCCTCCAACACTTGCTAGAGAAAATATAAAGCCTCTAGGGCTTCAGGCATGCTAAGCATTCACTGTGCTAGAGCGCTACATCCCTAACCCAAAACTGTATATCCTGAGCGGGGTTCTGTTATACAGAAGTATTGATTTCTCAGCAAATATAAGTTTAATATTTATGCAATCCATTGAATGAAGACTTTATAACATAAAAATTGAGCTTTATATAATGCAACACATGTGAAAGTTTTTAAGGGAAGTGTACAGTTTTCTGTAATTTTGAAATATGTCAAAAAATAAAATGATAGGCAGAGAGGAGAATAGATATGTTATAAAACAGGTACAATAAAATGATAAAGTAGAGCATAGGTAAATGAACATGTACTTCAGCATTCTTCCAAGTTTGTTGTATGTTTGAAATTTTCACTTAAAAAAACATTAAGTTGAAGGTCTGGAAAGATAGTTCAGTGGTTAAGGGTAATACTGGCTGCTCTTCCAGAAGACCCAAGCTCACTTCCCAGCACCCACAGTGGCTGGCAACGCTGTAACTCCAGCTGTAGATGTCCTCTTCTGGCCTCCTTGCACATTAAGTATGCAAGCGATACACAGACACACGTGCAGGTAAGACACATAAAATAAACAAGCTAGAACAACCACGATGTAAAGTCCTTATCTCACATGCCTGAGATCCTGGGCTTTTCAAATTTGAGGGACGTTTTATAGAAAAGAAAATGATACACAGAATAAAGTCACGAGCACAAGTCTGAACGGGAGCAAAGTTCCAAAGTCTGATATACTGGCCTTTCTACTATCCTGTTGCTTTTCTCCATAGTGAAAGTCCCAGGGTTTTCTTGTCATCATCACTGTTCTTATTGTCTCCTTCTGGCTCTGTCATTTTGTCAAGTTCTAAATATGTCTGTAGTCCAAGACAAAATTGTAAACTTACTGAAAACATTTGAGGGTTTTTTTTGGAGTTTGTGGTTTTTTTTTTTAAACTCAACTGTGTGTTTCTCAAGAATAAATTTTGTATATGGACAGTGCAGTGTTGGTGTGTTGCAGTGTCAAAAGTTAATCACATCTACCGTAGTCTTTATAAATGCTTCAGGTTTTTAGTTAAGTATTTCATTCTGTTCCAATGTGCCCATAAATATATTTCACCACAACACCCAAAACCATTTTCTTTCAGTCTATGAGTTGGATTTATTAAACCTAAATCTTTTTGTACCTAAAGTTGATCTTTCATTTGTCCTTTCTTCAGCTGGCTTATGGTGCTTTTGAGCTCTAAGTTGAATGAAATGTTGCCTGTCTGCTTTTCCTTAGGTAAAGACTCCTCTTGGGGCATGCAAAATATCTCAGTGGGTAAAGGAACCTGCCATCAAGTCTGAGGAACTAAGTTCGATCTTCATGACCAGGTGGTCGAAACAGAATTGACTCTTGCAAGGTGTCCTTTGATAGCCACATGCTCATGCACACATATGCCAGGGAGGAAGGAAGGGGGGGGGAGGCAGGGAGGAAGGGCAGGGAGGGAGGGAGGGAAGGAGGGAGGGCAGGGAGGGAAGGAGGTAGGGGACGGAGGGAGGGAAGGAGAGAGGGAGGGAGGAAAGGAAGAAAGGAAGGAAGGAAGGAAGGAAGGAAGGAAGGAAGGAAGGAAGGAAGGAAGAAAGAAAGAAAGAAAGAAAGAAAGAAAGAAAGAAAGAAAGAAAG
>NW_026596046.1:33040412-33046857 GCF_907164565.1 Psammomys obesus
AAGAAAGAAAGAAAGAAAGAAAGAAAGAAAGAAAGAAAGAAAGAAAGAAAGAAAGATTGGTTTTAACAAAAGAATTATCTTCTTTAAGGTAACAGGAATGTCACCTCTACCAGCCCACAGAGACCCAGGAGTAAAAGACTCCTAAAGTATATTCACTTATTTCAAGAAAAATGTTAGGAGCCTGAGAGAAGAAAAGAAAAAGAAAGGAAACAAAAGTAAGAAACCAGATACCCCTAGTAACATATGTATGAGAGACAACTGGCTAAAGCCTTTCATCCTGAGCTACGGAGGGAAAGAAACAAACCCCTCCCATCTAAGTGAATCTTATAATAAAGCCATTAAGAGTGAGGACTGCCTACTTCCTTCCTCCTGGGTCCCATAAATAAGATTGGAGAGTGGCAACAAATCCTTTAGGAGAAACAATACTTAGCTCAAACCGTCCCAACTCCAGAACAAAAGGGAGATGGTTAGGTAATCATGCCATTCACTCTTCCCACCAGTAAAGGTGGGTCCGACCGCGGTCCACTGACAGATGAAAGCCATAACTAAGAATTCTAAGATATGCCTTATCTTTTTATAAATAACTCCCATAAAATATAAATTCCTGTACATTTCTTTATCAAATACATTTTTAAATGAATTTCACTTGAAAGAAGCAGTGTAAATAGGCCTGGAATCTCAGGCTTGCAATTGCAGCTACTCTGAAGGCTAAGGCAGTAAGTTCAAGGCCTGTCTGAACTACACATAGTGACTTCAAGGCTAGCTGGAGCAAACTAGTAACATTCTGTCTCAAAATAAAAACAGTGGTATACATAGGTAGGTAGGTAGGTAGGTAGGTAGGTAGGTAGGTAGGTAGGTAGGAAGATAGGTAGATAGATAGATAGATAGATAGATAGATAGATAGATAGATGAAAAGTAGATAGATGATAGAGATAGACAGGTAGGTAGAAATATAGACAAATAGGAATAAATATATAGATACAGCTCTAGCATACATGCAGCTCTAGGTTAAATCTCTAGTCTGGGGGAGGGCAGAAAGTATGCCCATTGTTTATATCTTACTGGCTTTTCCAACTACAATGGACAGAGAGGCTGCTCATATATAACAGTTTTACAGCCTGACATGACAAAACAGCTCAATAAATATCTACTGAACAAATGATACATTCTGAAAAAAATTTAAAGGCAGGGTCTCATAATGCCTAGGGTGGCCTCAGACTAACTCGGTAGCCAAAAACAGCCTTGAGGTTCTGACTCACCTGTCTCTGCCTCCCAAGTCCCGGAATTATAGGCATGAGCCACCACACCCAGCTCCCTAAATAATTTTTAACTGAGTAATTTCTTCAATAAGACAATAATAAAAGCTTGGAACTCTCCTCCTTCTTTAGGCAATATTTCTTCTGCAATATTTAAACTAGTAGTACTTAAATGCCACTTTCTGTAATGTGTACTATGGTAGAAAGCTGTCAGTCTGAATACTGCTTCTACCACTATTAAATAGTGGTATAGCCATGTGCCATTGAGGAGGTAACTTCTTTCAGGCCTAGTTTCTCTTTTTGAAAATGGGGTAGCAACATCTCCTTAATAGGAAGCTTATTAACATACAATCTTCACTTAGCAAGCAGAATTCTAATATGTTCATATTTTAGTTTGCCAGAATTCAGTTAAATAAAAGCAATCCAAATAAATATGCTACATACTTCACTGTTAGATCTTCAATAAATATAATTACATAATTTTTTGCCTGTATGTGACCAACTAAGTCAATTCTTTCAAAGCAGGTTACTTTCCAAATCATTGAAAAACTGGCCAACAATGGGGAAAGGGCAGCAGAGAAGCAAACTCCAGTTGACAGAAATCCCTTAACAAATGTAAACAGGGTTATAAGAGAGAACCGTGGAAATGTTGATACTGCTATCAGGTAAGATGTTCCTCCTGAGGAACTTAGTTAAGGCAAACTTATCAACATAATGAACACAGCAGTTACAGGGAAAAAGTAAAGAAAACCCAGAAGAATGATACTGGCCAACAACAAACAAAACTAAGTCAATCCTAATTAAAGGAACTCTTGGAGATATTTCACCATACGGAAAGTGCAAAGAATAAAACAGTGGATTATCCAGACTCAGAAAGGATTTGTCACTACAAAAGAAATAAATTCATTCCAAGTTATGCAATGAGAAGGCAAGCACTGTTTAAACTATACTATAATACTATACTAAAATAACCATATAAGTTATTTTACAAAGAATAAAACACTCTTTTGCATGTGGTGGCAGAGAAACATGTGGCGGTCAGAGGACTACTTGTGGGAGTCAGTTCTCTCCCACCTTATATGTTTAGGGAAGTGAACTCAGGTCATCAAGATTGGCAGCAAACACTAGGTAAGTGAGACATCTTGCCAGCCCCGTTTGACAAAAGCTTTTAAAGTTTACAAAATAACTACAACTTTTCAACTATTGATTATAAGATTGCTTTGGGGCCACCAAGCCTGATAAACTGAGTTTGATCCCTGGAATCCACATGGTGGAAGGAAAGAACTGACTTCTGCAACCTATCCTCTGGCCTCCATACAATGTGGCACATGCACACCCCCTCCACCACATAAACAAACAAGCAAACAAACAAACAAAATATCCTTTGCCTGGTTTTAGTTTGCACTGTTATTTGTATAGTCCCATAAGAAACAAGTGTGCTACAACTTCTGGCACATCGAGGGCCTTGTTATTTCATAACTAAACATTCTCTACCCTTCTCCTGGGTACTTACAATATTTTCAAATAAAAAGAAGTTTGAATCAATATGGGCTGCTATTTAAAGGATAGCTTTTCAGGACTAAGAGCTTAATTATCCAAAATACACATACTGTAATGCCAAAAGATGGCTGAATAGCTTGAATAGTTGTCCAGTTTATCTTTTGTGATAATACAGAATTTCATGTCTGTTCTCTCTTGAATGCAAGGGCAAAAGAATAAGTGTAATAAAAGTAAAGATGGAGAAGCAAAAGTGCGTAATAGATTTAGAATGCAATCTCAACCTAAATACTATTTCAATACAACTTATTGCAATCTTAGATAAATCATTTCTTAAAAATATATGCTCTAGGGCTGGAGAGATGGTTCAGTCATTAAAGGCTAGGCTCACAACCAAAAATACAAGAAATAAATGCTCCTTCCAGGGACTATGTCTCACTCCTGTTCTGCCAGCACTTGGGATGCTAAGACAGGAAGAATACCAAAGTTTGATGTCAGCCCAACCTACACATTGAACTCCTGGAGTATCTGGGATACAGAGACCCTTTCTCAAAACAAAACAAGATCAAATTAAAAATTAACAAACACTTCAAGTTCTTAATCTGTGAAATAGGCATAAATAATACCTTCTTCATAGAATTACTGTAAAACTCAAAAGCGAGAAACATATCAAGGGCTTAACTAACTGTGGTATACAGTAATTACTTAGATAATAACTATTATTATCTTGATAATACTATCATTAAAACTATGTAAACTTGGCAGAGCTAGAGCTACACCTGTCAGGAGTACATGGTATTAACCACTTTTTGCTTGCTTTCTTATTTTGGTTTTTTTGAGAAAGTGTTTCACAAAGCAGAGTCTGGCCTTGAACTCCTAATTTTCCTGCTCCCGCCTCCTAAGTGCTAGAATTATATAGGCATGTACCAATACACCCAGCTTTTTAAATCTGCATATTATTCAAAGGCCAAACCCTCATACTCTAATTATGATAGATATCCACCACTATGTTACATGATCAGGCAATTTGTCTCAACTTCCTTCAGGTCATTTTCTCCCAAGGTATGTACACAAAGGGTTATCAACATATTCATTTACCCTCTTCATGCAACCCTTTTGATTGCTATGTCAAAAAACTTCCGACAGTCTACTCGGTTTCCTCTTCTGAGGACGTGCAGAAGTAAAGCCATTTCCCATTTCTCAAAGCCAAAACACTAGTATCTTCCTCTCTCACGGTTCACATGACTCAACTGCCAGTTTTCTCTTTTGATTCTAATTTAAAACCTTGGTTCTAAACTAAAAGTCTTTATTACTAATGCAGATTAATAAAACTGCATAAGGCTAATTCCTTTACCAGATTCCTCCTAAAGTAAATGACATAGGTGAGCAATGCCTATTTTAGCACTTTCAGTGACACAAAGCTCTTGCTGTCTACCCCTATGCCAACTTGTTCCAGGCCAGCATCACCAGTTAGAAAGTTTTCTCTTAAGCTGAAACAAAACTCTTTCCCTTTGCAGTTATTTTCTTCCACCCATCGCACCTAACTACATTCTAGAAATAGTGAATGAGCTCCAAGTCCTTCCAATATTTGAAGACCCGTAAGAAGGGAAAAATAAAAAGCTACACACTCCCAGCTCAAAGAACATGACTTTAAGTCTCCCTGGTGGTCATGAGCCTCTGGGCATTCTTGCCAAAACTATCTAAAAACAAACTGCCAAAGTGCTTCCTTTGCCAATGTTTGGGTTGCCAAGTAATTACCCTATAAATGATCCCTTTGCTGTTTTTTCTCCTTTACTGAATAAAAACTATTATTTTAAACTAATAGTTCAGAAAAAGTGACGATCAGTCTAAATCATGGTCTCAAAGGTATGGGACTAACGCCCTGAAAACTGCAAGACTTTCTGTGGGATCATCTGGCATGAAACTCTCCCTCCAGAAGGACTCAAGAACAGAATGTTAGCAAAGAGTTTTGCCTCAGGGCCTAATAAAGTGGATCCATTCAAAAGAAGGCAGTAGCAACCAAAGACATTCTCTGCTCCTTGCCAGAAAAGATAGATAGATAGATAGATAGATAGATAGATAGATAGATAGATAGATCAAACACTGTGTTCTCAAAAGCTAACCAAACGGATGGAAGAAGTGACAGATTTCTTTCTTGCCTGGCAAGACAAAGACACACACACACACACACACACACACACACACACACACACACACACGAGAAAACCCAAACCTGGCCAGCAGCAAATCGCAGACTCTGAAGATGCATTCATGGAAATAAGTATCCTCAGATGACCATTAACCCCTAGAAAGTCTGCTAAGCTAGGTGAAGAGGAGGAGTAACGAGAGCCTTTCGTGCTCTCAGAAGAGTGGCTGGAGCAGGAAGGCAGTGATTAGGTGCTTTGGCGCAAGACGAACAGTGACCTCCGGTACTTGAAGACACCAGGTAGGGGTGAAAGTAGGAGTAGGAGCGGGAGTGGGGGCGGGGGCTTTGGCATTGAGGAACGGTAACTGTCTCCTGGAAGTGAGCGTGGTCTGAAGAGATGAAGGGAAGGGCCCTGAAGAGTTTCCCGGACTGGGAGAGGACGGAGCCAGGACGCGTCCGCTTCTCCGTGCCGGGCTGCCTGAGGCCGGGCAGCAGCAGGGCGCTGGCGTTCAGGGCCCTCCCGGCGGAGACCTCCTCATCCCCGACCTCTGGGCGGGCAGTGCCGGGCCTGGCAGCAGCCGCGCTCAGGTAGGAGCTCCTCTTCCCAGCCGCGCTCCTCCCGCTCTCCTCCGAGGTCCGGGCGCGGCTCGCACGTCCCCGTCGTCCCCAACCTGAAGGCCCCCTCAAGCCAGCCCGGGGACGAGTGGCGGCCTCGGCGGCTCCTCGGCTTCCCCCGGCCGCGCACGCCCCGCCGCCGCTCCCGGGCCTGGCCTGGAGCCTACCCTCGCGGCCAGGTTCGCCCTCCGCGCTCTCCGCACGCCGCGTCGCCCCTCGGCGCGCGCCCCGCCGTCCCCGCCGCAGGCCCCACTCACAGAACTCAGCGATGAACACGGTCACCACGTAGTTCTCCTCACACCAGTCCAAAGTGGAGGTCGTCGGACCCCAGTAGCCTTCGCGGTCCCCGGCCGGAGCCATCGCGCCGCCGCCGCCTCGCACTCACTCGGCTCGACCGCTCCCGGGCCGGCTCAGGCAACGCGCGCTCGCCGGCGCCCTCCTCCCCTACCCGATGGGCCAGGGCAGGGCTAGAGCCGTCACTGAACCTGCCAAGCAACAGGCCCCGCCCGCCGCTCCTCTGGGCCGCCCCGCCCTCGGCAAGGCCCCGCCCACCGCGTCCGGGGCAGGCGCACCGGGCCCTTCCAGGAGGCGCCGAGTGATCCCCTGGGCCCGGGGAGGTCCGGGCTCGCGGGTGTTGAGGGGTTGCGAGCAGAGGGAGGAGTCAGGGAAGTGGGGGAGCCCGGCAGACCTCGGCGCGCGCGTGGAGCAAGTTTGGAGGCTTCTAGCACCTTTTATTTTCCGTCCGGACCGGGTCTGGTTTCACTGGGGCGACAGTGAGAGGAAACCTTTCTCTAAGGCACAGGTCACATGAAACTCACGGTGAGGCATGTCAGTGTCTAACTCTGGCCATGGGCCTCATAGGCGACTAGGGACAGCACTCCCCCCCCCCCCCCAGGCAGCTCCAGAGATTTCTAGGAAGTCACTCTGAGTG
>NW_026596046.1:33046867-33067259 GCF_907164565.1 Psammomys obesus
CCCCCCCCCAGGCAGCTCCAGAGATTTCTAGGAAGTCACTCTGAGTGTCCTGTGGAGACAAAGAAAAGGGGCAGCAACCCAGAATGGACAGAATGAAAAACAGGAGGTGTTGGGATCCTCTAAAAGCATATACTGGATAAAACACTAAAAAGTTTGTGCCTTCCCTTTAGGCGTCTGTGCACAGCATGTTCTGCCTTCTTAAGTGAGCTCTACTCCCTTGTCAACCACCATCCTCTTGCTGCTTCCAGCATCAAGACTTGAATATGCCTCAGCCTCCAGAGCGGGCTATTAAAAACACAAACACAAGTCTGTGAGACAGCTCAATGGGTTTGGCAAAAGGCATTTACCACACAAGCCTGGCAGGCTGAGTCTGACCTCTGGAAGCCATGTAAAAATGCAAGGAGAGAACTGACTTCATAAACTTGTCATTCTCTGACCTCCATACTGGCAACATGGCACACATGTCTTCACACACATAATAATAATAATAATAATAATAATAAGAAGAAGAAGAAGAAGAAGAAGAAGAAGAAGAAGAGAAGAAGAAAAAGAAGTAAAAACTTAAACATGACAGATACGTACTGCTGCCTTTTGTGTTCAGCTCCACGGAACTTTTCCTGGACTATGAAGGTGCAGCTCAGCTTCCCTCGCCCTGCCTTGCTCCTGAATTTGGCCAGCTCCACACTTTTTAAAATCTAGCTCCTGGAAGACCTCCCTAACCCACACCCAAGATCCCCTTAGCCCACTGTTCTTATCCTACATTCCTGTGGCTGTGAATAGAGACTTTGCTTTTCATACTTTGTGATCCAGCCTGCAAGATTCTGCCTGGCCACACTAGGAAACACAGTGTACAGATCGAGAATTGGACAACTGTTATTTTCTGAGTCAGATGAGCTACAACCAAGGGGGTGGGGATGGAGTGATGGTCATTATTCACAATGGAATGTCACTCAAATAAGTTTATCAGAGGTGATCCATTGTAAGTCAAGGTACATCTGTATTTGCTCTTTTAAATTATTAAGCCAGGCAGTAATGGCACAAGCCTGTGATCCCAGAACTTGGGAGGCAGAGGCAGTTAGATGTCTGAGTTAGAGGCCAGCCTGGTCTACAGAGTGAATTCCAGGACAGCCACGGCATCAGATTCTCAAAACAGAGTTACAGCCAGTTGTGAGGGGCCAAATGGGTGCTAGGAGTTCAACCCAGGTTCTCTGGAAGAGCAGCCAGTTCTCTTAACCACTAAGCTTGTTCTTAAGCTCCTATATTTACTTTTCAAATAACAACAACAAAAACCCAACTTTGAAAGCTTTCAAACAGATTACAAGAAATCGATTCTATAGTTTTTTTTTCTCGGTATGAAAAATGAGTGACACCTGAAGTACACCTATGGGCTGCATACAAGCACATCATACACACATACACATTACATGGGAACTGGTGAAAATGACTTTGGACATCTACTAGAAACCAAAACTTAAGCTCAGGGTTGGGAATGCAGATTAGACGAGCAATGCTCCTATAGTTTAACTGCCAAAATGAAGTGTGACAAGACACCATAACAAGTAAGATAGCAAATTCATTTTGCAATGAATGCTGAACATCTTACTGAACATCTGCCATGTATCAGATAGTATTGTAGGCAGTTAAAAAGACCCAAACAGATGTACACACATACCCCATGGATCCAAATGGCTATAACAAGCATAGTATCTAATACACTCTGATCCTAGATAACTCTGATCTAACAGTCTGATAAATCAAGTACTGACTTGATCCATTTGGTGAAACTGACCTGGTGAGTTAGAAATTTCTCCCGAGGGCACCCGGGTAATAGCTGGGACCTAGGCAGTCTAATGTGAGGGTTATATTTGTATCTCCTGTGCCTAGCTGGTCCTCTCGGAGCTCAGAGGAAGGGGTCTGAGCTGAGCTGAGTAGAGGACTGTGGGAGCTCTAAGGGCCAGCCCCATGTTGGGTTTCACTCTCCACCTGGTATAGACAAACAAGGCTTGGCAGATCTGCTCCATTTGGAACCCAAAGGATCTGAAGCAAGAGCTTGATGTAGGTACATTTCTGGAGGGAAGGCAGATAACATTGATGGGCTACATTTGCTGAAGGGAGAGAAGATCAACATAACTGGGCAGGACCTGAAGCTCTTGAGCTAGTGAACAGCACTAGTGATGAAGGAGGGACACATTGCCCAGATTACTAACACATAGAAAGCAACAGGATTTGTCAGGAACTTGAAGGAAGGGTTAAGGGAGAGGGACAAGATGGAGAGTTGGGCTCCAGCCATCCCCAGATGCTGGGAAAAAGCAGAAAGTGAATCTGGCTGCCATGAGTTGGGCAGTCTGTACAAGGATGTGTGGAGAGACATTTCCAGGCAAAAAAAAAAAAAAAAAAAACAGCCTACAAGGGCGCAAAAGGGCAAGAGAAAGGCAAACAGAATGAAGCATTTAGAGTGTGTGTTTGTGTGCAAAGGCAGGAGCAGGGTGAGAACAGCGATTAGCCTGAGGATTGAAAGTTCTGGCCTAATGTACTATAATGAGATCCTTTGTGTGTGTATCTTAGCAAAATCAAAAGGGGAAAAAGTAAAATGTCCAAATATGTGTGATAGGCAAGATAGGTTTCCAGGTTTGTGGGGAGGTCTTACAGTTGGGGAGCAAGATGGGGAGAAAAGTCGGGCAAGTCAAGGGGCTGTGGCAATAATCTTGATGAAGACTGGCCAGGTCATGTTAAGTTGTGCCACAGCCCTGGGCTGTTCTTGCACCAGTTTTCCAGGACAGATCTCCAGGGCTCACTGACTAGTGAGAAACAGAGAAGAGCAGAGGTTCCCAGATCAGCCCCTGAGCCCTAAATGTGTCTTCCTGGTTGGTAATCACTACACAGGATCAGAGCCAAGCAGGCATTCGGTTAAGCACCTTGAACTTGATAAAATAACATCATGGGCCCGAGTAGTCTCTGAACAACCCCAGATGTATGGCTTCATTTTTAATGAGATTATAGAAATGTCAGCAATATCAAAATAACCCAAGGATTCTTGCCCTATGGGCAGGCATGCCTCCTTTCAGCATCACTTGGGAGCCATCCCTGGAATCCATCCCCAAACTCATAAGGACAATTTACATATGTGAACATTTAAGCGCCTGCTCTTCACATCTACCTCAGATCTGTCAGTTTCCACCTAGATGCTGGCTTGAATCTTAATCTCCAACCCACATCAGTCTCTAAGGCTTTAGCTCTTGAACCAATTAAGATCATAGTTTGCTACAAATGACAGAAAAATAGTTCCAGCATCTTAACTAAAAAAAGAATTTTTTTTTTTCCTCAATGAGTAGAGAGTCCAAGTTCCTACCTCAGCTGCCCAATGAAGAAAGTCTTCTTGCTCTTACTACAGGGCTTTCGGCCCCATACAGAATAGCTACTGCTTGCCCAAGTATCCAACTGTGATCCAGCAGGAGGAAGGAAGGGCAAAGACAAGGGCAAAGGGCATATACCAAGGTGGACCTGTCCTTTGTTATCAGGAAAACAATATCCCTTCCAGAACCTTTACCCAGGGATATCCATTTAGAAATTTTTGATCAGAAGCAACCATTTGAGAGCTCAGAGACAATGACAGAGAATCTGGGAAGACTGGCCGAAGAGTCTAGGAGAGAGTTTGGACAGCGTTGTCACCCCAAACAAAACTGACTTCTGTTAGGAAAGAACTCATCCAAATGGCCTCTTGAGCAGTCCCGTCGACTGTTTCACAAGGATCTCAAATTCAGTGTTTTAAAACTGATCCCACCGTGTCCCCCAGCGCACTGGCTTCTCTGCTGGTGGTTTCGTTACTGTGGGAATGAATGCAGAACCATTGTCCCAGTTTGCTGAAGAAAGAAGGTATGATTGACAGCCAGTTCCCTCATCCTGTAACACCCTATCAGAATTTAGTTCCTGTGGATTCCCTCTCTGCCCCCTCCCCACTCCCCTTCAGCCTTGTCTCAGTGCAGGCCTTCATTGCCTATGCTCTAACATCCCTGAAGAAAGTCTTGTCTTGTCCCATCTCACAATCTGCCAGAGAACCTGTTCCTAAACTCAAAACTATCACCATCCCTCTCCAAGTAATAGCTATGATTTTCCATGACCTATAGAATAAAGTCCAAACATCCTGACATTATCTTCAAGGCTCTTTGTCACCTGGCTCCAGCCACCTCTTAGATCTTCTCATCACATTTCTAAAATATTCTCTCTCCCTTTAAGAAGATCTCTTGGTCTCCTCTTGTTCCTGGGCATGCTTTCTGGGGAAACTCTCCCTGATCCTTCTGTAACATCTCTCTTTGCACTATGATCATCTGTCTCCTGTGGTCCTCATCAAAACTGATCACCTGCCCTCAAACTACCCAGCAGAATTACTAGTTTGTACTAGTTCACAAACCTGAAGAAGCAAACTGTCCCACAGTGTATGCTTTGAGCAAGCAACATGAGTCATTGTGAGACAGATGGTCTGCAGAAACCCTGAGCCTGGATCCAAACAGCCTCAGGACAAGGAAAGTATCTTGACCCCTGGTATGTTCCCAGTATCCAGAACAGTGGTGGTTGCAAAGTGAACCTCCTGTCTGCCTCCAAACCATTGGTCAATCTCTTCTGTATTGTCTCAGCTACATAAAACAATGACAACTACTTTACAGGGTAGCAAACTGATGTCAAACCTATCAACTGATGAATCAGCCAAACTCTTCCAATAATTCTTGTTATCCTCTACATCAAGTGCTGGGATTACAACTGAGTGCTGCTTACCATGTCTGTTTCAGTTCATCCTGGTGCTTGAACTCAGGGCCCTGTGCATGCCGGACAAGCACTGTGTCAGTTATGCTATATCCCAGCAGGGCCTTGCATTATGGCTGAGGCTTTTTCCAGCTCTAACTCTTTAGCTCCTTCGCCTGAAATTACACTGATATTAGCAGCACTTTATTAAAATTACTGTTGGGAGTAAATGTGATAATGAGTTTCAGGCACTACGGAAAATGTTTGATCCAATAGCAAGAACACAATATACATTGACCCATGTTGTTACTTCTACTATTATAACTATTGTTTGTGGAATACTTATTGAATTCTAGCCAGGCATTTAAATGAACCCATGTAGATACATAATTTAAGTTAATTCTCAAAAAAAAAAACCATTTATATATATATATAAGTATCACTATCCTTGTGTTTTTTTAAGTATTTTACGTGTGTATGTGTGTGTGTGTGTGTGTGTGTGTGTGTGTGTGTGCACATAGATTCAGATGCCTAAAGAAGAGGGTATTAGGTACCCTGGAGCTAGAGTTACAGATGGTTGTAAGCTACCCACCCAACATGGGTTCCGGGAACTGAACTCAGGTCCTATACTCTCTAAGCACTTATTTTACAAATAAGAAAACAAAGGAACAGGGAGGCAACGTAATTCATATGGGGTAGCAGAGAGGAGCAGGTAGAAAAGACTGTGAGCAGCAGTGAGTGGGGCAGGCCAGAGGTAGAGCTCCACGCTGCTGCCTGAAGCCCCAGAGGCCTAACTCGAGCAAAGCTGTGGTTCCTGACTTCATTACAACAGATGATCTCAGGACAGTGAGGCTGGGTTTTAAGTACTCACTAGGAGGGCATTTTAATATACATTAAAGCACAATGGCCAACAGAAAGATGTTCGGGGGAAACCTAAAACACACTAAGAGTCCTGGGTAAGGGTCTTAGCAGTAACCGTTTGTGGGCCTTGGAGGCCTTTGGGATGACATTGCTCATGGGCTCCCAAGAGACCTTTGTTCTTTTCCTTTTTTAATATGTGAGATTATGGGCTGGCTCTAGAACAGTGGTTCTCAACTTTCCTAATGCCGCAACCGTTTAATATAATTTTTCACATTACAATGACCCCCAACCATAAAATTATTTTTGCTATTTCATAGCTGTACTTTTGCTACTGTTATGAATCATGATGTACACATCTGATATGCAGAATATCCCAGTGGATGGGTCGGTCATTTGACCCCCCAAAGGCGTCACAATCCACAGGCCAACAACCACTGCTATCGGGGTACCTTGGATAGATTACAATATGATATGGTTAAAAAAAAAAGTCACAAGTGAAAAGAGAGGAGTGACTCCTGCAGGCTGTCCTCTGACCTCCACGTGAACACCGTGGGATGGGCTCGTGTATGCGAACACCCGTGCATACTAACTAATTAACTGACGTAACTTTAAATCTGAAAAGAAGCCAGATAAGTTGTGGTGCACAGTTTTTAATCCCAGCACTCGGGAGGTAGAGGCAGGTGGATCTCTGACTTTAAGGCCAGCCTGGTCTACAGAGTGGGTTCCAGGACAGCAACGGCTACACAGAAGAATCCTGTCTCAAAGAAACTAAAACTGAAACAAATAAAGGTTGATTATCCCTTATCCAAAATTCTTGGAACCAAAAATAATTTCATTTCATGTGTATTGAGGTCTTGCCTGAATAAGTGTCTGCGGGCCATTTGCATGTCTAGTGTCCAAACAGGCCAGAAGATAGCGTCAGGTCTCATGCAACTAGAGTTAAAGATGGCTGTGAGGCCCCGTGTGAGTGCTGAGAAAGGAATGGGGGTCCTCTGAAAGGGCCTCCAGTGCTCTTAACCACTGAGTCATCTCTCCAGCCCCTGTACAATATTTTTGATTCACCTGCATTCCTACCACAAGAGCACAAGAGGTACCCAGTCACTGCTCAAAAGGTTTTAGATTTTGGAAAATGTTGAATTTTTTTCATTAGGAACAGCAGTTAGTCTGTATAAGGAAATATGTAGATGTTACTAAGCTGGTTGAGTGTGGAAATTATGCCATTCTGTGTGTGTCTGTGCGCGGGCATGTGCGCGTGTGTGTGTGCACCCACGCCTTAAGTAGGTAATAATTCATAAAAGCCCCCTTAAGAACAGACTTGCTTTGGGGTCCAGAACTGCTCCAACGTTCCCTTGAGCCATCCGTGCCGCCTGATGCCCATCATCAGCTGCCTCTCTGGCTTCTTGGCTGCCTGGGATCTTCTCATTGAGGGACTTTTGAGATCTGTTGCCTTCCAGCTCAGAGCCTAGCAAGCGTGGACACTTGTTTGATGTGGTCTGCAGCTCCTCCCGCCCCATTGTGGGTACTCCAGCTTCCAAGTGCAGCTGAGCCCACAGCAGTTAGCTCTTGAGCCTGGCTGAGCCAGAATCTGAATCTGACCATCGCCCTTCCAGCTCTGGCTAGGGTGGAGACCTATGGCAGGGGAAGACAAAGGTCAGCAGCCCACACACCATCTTGTCCACCAGGCCCTGCCAGCTCTCTGTGTTCCCTTGGGAACCATGTATGCCTTGTGCAATCTCGGCCTTGCTATTGCAAACCTCAGCCAATAACAAAGGCTTCACAGGACACTGCAAATTTCCATTTATAAAAGAGCAGGAAATCAAAGAATAAGTTTTTCTTTTACCTCTGTTCCTTAGCATGTTTTCAAGACAGGCTCTCTTGCAGCTTAGACTATATATATAAACTTGTCATGTAGTGATAGAAGTCTGCTTCTCCTGCTTCTGCCTCCTGGGCGCTGGTATTATAGGTTTGTGCCACTGTGTCCCACTTATATGCACTGGAGCCTGAACCCAGGACTCTGGTGCCAGGCAGGCACTTGACCAGCCAACTACATCCATGGCCCCAACCATCAGAGGTTTTCTGTATTGGAACCAGAGAACACTTGAATTCTGATGCATAAATTGATAAAGTATTTGTTCCCTTCAGAAACTACAGAGTCTTGGGGGTAAGGAAAAGTCATCTTCGGATCAGGTCAGATTATGTGTGTGCGTGTGTGTGGTGTGACAGAGATTTGAACTTTTTATTGATTAATTCTGTTAGTCAACATGTACATACCCATGCTCACATATATGCATACATACAGTGTGTGCTGTATGTATTACTCTCCCCAGCAGGCTCTCTTCTTTTCCTCTCATCCCTCAGATACCCCACCCCTTATTACTGCCTGTTCCTCTCCCAGAATCATGACTTTCCGTCGTGACACATTTAGTTTAACCAGGGCCATCTGTCTGACCATTGGATTGGAACGATCCCTTGGAGCCTAGTGAGGTCTCCAGGTCATCAGTGACTATATAACTGAAGGCAAAGATTCCCCTCTCCTTGAATCTATCAGTAGCAAATTTTCTTATGCTACTGGATTGCAAAAATTGGGCCATTGAGATGGTTCTTCAGGTAAAGTCACCTGCCACCAGTCCCGAACTCCTGAGTTCGCTCTCCATGGCAGAAGGAGAGAACCAACTCCCTCAAGTGTGGCACGCACTTCACCCCTGTGCTCAACAGTAAGGCTCCTTCCCAATCAGGCAAAACTCCCCTCAGGGCTAATGAGGTGTACCCACTGGAATCAGTTGGCTGATTGAGGCGCTTCTCTTCCTCCTTGGACAATTAGTGCTAACTTGCCCACCAGCCTTCCAAAGTCATTTTGGTAATTTAAACAAGGATAATTGAGATTTGGTCTCTACCTTGTAAAATATAAAACATGGGTTTTGTTTTTGTTTTTTTTTTTTGGGGGGGGGGCTTACAAAAGGTCCAGACATTTGAGCTGTTATTACAAAATATCTCACACTGGGTAATTTATAATTATTTATAAACAACAGAAATTTACTTCTCACACTGATGGAGGCATGCTTGTGCCATGGTGTGTGTGTAAAAGTCAGAGAGCAGTTTTTAGGAGCTGGTGTGTCCTTCTACCGTGTAAGTCTCGGATAATAACACATCTGGCTACAGCACTGAGCTTGAACTTCCCAGCCTTTTCCCACTAAATCCTTTATTATTATTATTATTTTTAATTTTGCTTTCTTCTGTTTTGTAGTCCTAGGAGTTGAATACAGGACTCCAAGCATGCCAGGCAGGTTACACTGCCACTGAGCTGAAGTCCCAGGGTTTTTGTTTGTTTTCCTGTTGTTTATTTTGAGACAGTGGCTCTCTAAATTGCCTGGGCTGCCGTTGAGCTCCCTCTATAGCCCAGGTAGAGCTTGGATTTGCTATTCTCCCACCTCTACTTCCTAGTGGCCAGGATTATAGGCCTGTGTCACCAAGCCCAGCTGAATCTTTTTTTTTTTTCTTTATTTTATTTTATTTTATTTTAGGTATTTCGGCCCATATGCATACAAGATGCTCAGCATTTGGGAAATTAGTAACTCGATGAAAACTATGCAATTTCTAAGGCAAAGACTGAAACTCAAAGGCTGAGTCACCAAGCTGTCTGCCAACCCATTGCCTTGAATGAGAGCTCACATAGTAGAAAGTAAGGGCTCTTGAACAAGATATGTTGAACTTGGTTCTTTCAGGGCGTATCTCTTATCTCTGGGCCTTGGTTTTCTTTTCTGTAAAGTCAGAAGAGTGACACCAATAGTACTTGGTGGCTGGACGGGCCACACGGGTTTGAAAGTGCTGCTTAAACTTCAAAGAGCGACAGAGGGTGGAGCAGTCAGTGTTTAGGAAGCTCAGGAGACCAGGCCCAGCATGACACCAGATGTCGGAATTTGGAGAGATGAAACAGAGGGTATGGCTTGGCTCACCCGGAGCAGTATTTTAAAACAAATCATTTAACTGGAACTAACCCAGGCACTGCATTGGGAAGTGGCTCGGGTGAGACTCGATCCTTTCATTAAGTGTGTCACTTTCTTTTTGCAAAGCCATGGACTGGGAGAAGAAGGTTTTCTGTAACCTGAGATAAAGGGTGCTGCAAGTCCCTGGAGAGGTGCCCTAAAGTCCCCGTGGATGAAAGAGCCAGGCCTCAGTTCAAAGAGCAACCAGGGAGGCTGACAGCCGCAAAGGACAGAGTAACCCAGGTGATCTGCAGAGCTGTGGGGGGCCCAAGGGGGGGTGAAAGGAGGTAAGGGTCCATGGCTTTGCACTAACTCGTCAGAGATCTGGAGGTTGGGGGCCCGGACTGGTGGGGCTAGAAGGGAAAGCCTAGTGGGATGCCTTGGGGAAGGCAGTGGGCTGTGGGGTCAGGATTTATCTGGAGCTTGTAGAGGCTGTGTTGGTTTGAAATACATGGGAGCTGAATCAGGGTCACAAGTTCAAGCTTAGCCTGAACTACAAAAAGCAAAACAAAAGCTTACTCAAGGGGCTACGGAGGTAGCTTGGGAGAACCCTAGCAGGGGCGAGACCCCCTCCCAACAAAGCCAGGCACTCAAGGCAGATGGTATTTTCCAGAGATGGCTGCATTCAGTCCCAGCGTGACACTGGCATGCTTCCACTGAGAAACAGAGTCTATTCACTGCCCTTGAACTGCGCAAGCGAGTCTGTGTAACCGAGGAAATGGTGCTTTGGTGCAGGGCACACTTCAAAGGAACAGATGCTGGATTGTTGTCATGGGGACATTGGTGGTGGACGTCCACTTGATGTGGAAATGAAGGGAGACTGAGGGACAGAGGAAGGGGGAAATCGACAAAGAAGGGGGGCGTAGAGAAGGTGGGAAGGGAGCATCACAATAATATGTTTGTAAGGATACACAATTCCAGAACGTGTTTATGAGTTCTTTATTCATGACTGTGTTTAGAAGAAAGAAGCATTCATTGAAATATATTCAGGAATACATTTTTTTCGAAAACCTAAGGACCAGGTACGGTGGCACACACATCTAAGCACTCAGGAGGCAGCAACAGGTGGATCTCTGTGAGTTCAAAGCCAGCCTGGTCTACATAGTAAGTTCCAAGCTGGCCAGCATTTGTATCCCTGTCTCAATTTTAAAAGAAAAGGTGGCATGCAGCCCATACCTGTAATCTGGCACCAGGAAAGCTGAAGCAGAGCTGTGAGTTCAAGACCAGCTTATGCTATATAATGAGATCCTGTCTCAAAATAAAAAAGAATATGATTACTATACTTACTCTAGAAGAATATAATGTAGAGTATTAAGGACTTTTATGAGTGTATTATTTTTCTGCTCCTACATCTCTCTGCTCCTATGGTTTTACTGCTCTCCATTTCCTGCTAACTTTCTCTCTCCTTTAGCTTTCTCCCTTCTGGCACCCTGTGTCTCTTCTTGGGACTTGGGACAGCCCTAATCCCAGAGGGAGCTATCATCTGCTGGTTCTGACCCCTCTCAGCCTTCCTCCATGCAAGGCATCCCTCATACCACATCAGCAGAAGTAAGAGCAAAGTAGACCAAAGTGACAAATCTTAAAAATCCTGTTCCAAAGGCAAAAGGAAGACGTCCTATCCAGCAATATGGGTGTGTATACATGCATAGGTGTGTGTGTGTGTGTGTGTGTGTGTGTGTGTGTGTGTGGTTGTGTGTGTGTGTATTCTTGATAGCTGAAATAAATTTGGTGACCTACTCTTTGAAACTTAGCCCTGTGGTGACTTTCTCAAGGAGATGTCTTTGAATAATGAAAATGACCTACTTTCCTCACAGGTGTGGCTTATGGGAGCACTCAGGAGAGTCAGAAACAAACCTTGATCTCAGGCTAGCACATAAGCAGCAAGCAGCCATAGGGCGCTGTCTAGAAACCCAGAAGATGTCAGTCATATTTGTGAGGCTACACTCGATATCAATGTCCCTGCCATCAGCCACCTTCTCTGCCCAGAGGTAACTGTGTCAAACATCATTTGGGAAAGAGAGAAAAGGGGAAAATAGTTATCATGGTTCAAAGGTCAGAAATAGAACAGGGCAAATGAGGACCTGGAATCCCAGCTCTGGAGGCTGAAGCACCGCTAAACATCTGAGGTCAAGTCAGCCTGTGTTTAACTGTGGAGACCCTAACTCGCTTCTCCAAAAGAAGAGAGTCTGGTTGGGTGTGTTTGGCACTAGAACTAGCTCAGGCGACATCTGAGGAGTAGCTGAGAGTGGAGAGGCAAAATCAGGCCCAAGAGGAATGTGGCATAAACTCTGAATGTGGCAATGGGAGGCTTGTGCAAGGCTGCTGGGTGGAGCTGAGACAAAAGAAAAGCCTACTCAAAGGCTCTCCTCAGCCCACAGACAAAACTTTGTGGGGGTGGTCTCCCTCCAAAGCAGCAGACTTGGGAGGCAGGAAGACTCTTTCAGGACACCTTTACAAACGGCAATAGACTTTGCAAAGACTGTATGTAGCCTCATCTATTAAATGTGGGTTGCATTTATGTGTGTTGAGGAAAACACGCAGAAGCGTGAGAGGGAAGGGAGGATTGGAGATGCAGGAGGCATGAGGAAGTGAGAGCAGGCTCCCAATCTTGTGTTCTTTGAATGCCCACTTGAGTCACAAATGGAGACAAACACTGCATAAGGCCCTAGGTGGCCTAAGCATGAGAAGTCATGCAGAGAAGTGCTGTGGGAATGTGAGAAAAGAACCTTGGAGTCTTGGGGTGTGCAGTGCTCCAGGAAGACCACCCTGGCAGGGCAGAGATGCCAAAGTCCAAGGAGTTGCTGTCTGGGGGTGCGTGTGGAGCAGAAGGGCAGGAGGGGCGGAGAGGAGACATGACCAAGACAGCCAGGGGTGTGGTGAGCCTCAAACACTGTCCTGAGGAGGATGGGGGTGCAGGAGGGCAGAGGCCAGGGAGCAGACACAGAGGGGCATAAAGACATCTGGGCAAGGCAGGGGCATGATCTCAGTAATGTCAGGTCTCCTATGATGTTTGATACAGCCAGAGGACAAGCCCTTCCTGAGTAGAGACATCAGCAGGCGGCGGCTGCAACAGATGACTATGTTGTCAATGAGGTTTCTGGCAGAAAGAACACAGCCAAGGGGGCAGTGCTGTGGAACACAGCAATGGCGGCTTTGGCTGCACACACATGCTCATTATTTGTTAACCAGGCTCTGCTGGAATCAGGGGTGTGGGCAGATCGGGGCGCAGTTAAGGAGGCTGTGCTGGCAAGCTCACAGGCCACTAGGGAGAAGACAGAGAGGAAGCAACATTCTTTGTCTTTGAATAGGTTCTGGGACCCACGCCAAACACTGACAGCCCACACAGGTGGTCCCCTTCGTTAACGGTAACGGTGCTGCAGTCAAATTCCAAAGGATTATCTTCACTTTCAGGTGGGGAAATAGACTTTCAGGGGCCATTCAGGCAAGTCCTCCAAAGATAGCGTTTTGTCTCCTATGCCAGGTGTCTTCATGGAAGGCATCCAGCTCTCTCTCCTATTCGCTTTCCTTATTACATATGTAGTTGTCAGTAATGGCATGACTTGGTAATAATTCACAGGTACTGGGAACTTCTTCAGGTACTTTATCCATATTTTATGTGGAGTACTTCAGTATCTACTATAAATCTATCACTGAAATACCTAATTATTTCCATTGTAATGAGAAACCAAGGCACACAAAAGATAAATAACTTAAAATATTTTAATGATACGTACATGTGCGGAAGGTGGTATATGTACATGCCAGTACAGGCCCTTGAAGTTCAGAAGAGGGCATTAAATCCCCCTGGAGATCAAGTTCCAGGAGACTGTGAGCCAGCTGATGTGGCTGTTGGGAACTGTGTTGGGTAGTTTTATTTTATCAACTTGACACAAGCTAGAGTCGTTGGAGAGGAGGAGTCCTCAACTGAGAAAACACCCCTGTCAGAAGTGGCATGTAGGCTAACTCGTAGGGCATTTTCTTGATTGATAATTGATGTGGAAGGGCCCAGCCCACTTGGGCAATGTCATCCCTGGTCAGTTTATAAGAAAGGGGTGTATAAAAAAAAGTACACCGAGCAAGCCACAGAGCGAGCACAGCAATAAGCAGAATCCGTCCATGGTCTCTGCTTCAGTTCCTGCCCTCCAGGTTTCTGCCCTGACCACCCTTCATGAACGACTATGCTTGTAAGGAGAAATAAAGCCCTTCTTCTCCAGGTTGCTTGCAGTTATGGTGTTTATCATAGCAATAGAAAGCAAACTAAGACAGAGACCAAACTCAGGTCCTCTGGAAGAGCAGAGTGTGCTCTTAATTGCTGAGCTATATCTCAGCCCCAAGGCTAAGCACTGTGTTTGAAGGCAAACCTCCAGCAAGTCGAAGAGGAGACTTGAACTGAGACAGTCTGGCTTAGTGCCCCAAAACAGTGAACACATGACTATCTTATGGGTTAAAAAATGATGCCCCCTAATCTTTGTGTTTGCAAGAACCGGTCAGTGCACCCTCCTCATCTAGCAAATCTATGGTTGGGCACATAGACCATCCATAGTCCTTAGTCCTAGAGGGGCGGGAAGAGCACAGTGGAAGGTTTAAGCCTGGGCAACCAGCTTGAATTCAGTTTTAACATTATGACTATCTGGTGTGTAGACAGTAAACCACAGGTATGTGCAAGCATGAGAGCTGGCCAAATGAAAAGTGGTAACTTCCCCGGAGGAGACATGGTGGTGCTGTGGTCAGAGCGTGGGCGTCAAAGCTGACTAAAAGTTCTGCTTTTATCCCTTGGAGAGATGGGAGACCAGGGTTTGTAACTGACTCACGGCTTCAGCGGTAACTGACACTGTTAGGTCTCTGGACAAGTCTTTTCAGCTAGGCCAGCGTGCTGTGCTTGGGCTCAAGAGACTCCACGGCCAAGCCCTTACCCTGCTTACATTCCTCTAATGACCCTGTTTGCCCTCTAAACCATGCCAAGGCCCTGCATGAAGCCACCTGAATCCACAACACCTACTGCTTCTGCTACTTCTTCCCACTTTAATCTTTCTTAGTCACACACAAGCCTCCTCTTTGCCCTTCAAAGAGTCAATCACTAGCTGGGAAGATGGCCCAGGGGATAAAGGCAATTGCTAAAGAAATCCGTCTAGACATTAGCCCTCTGTCAGATGTAGAGTTGGTGAAGACCCTTTCCTAGTCTGTAGGCTGTCATTTTGTTCTGACAACAGTGTCCTTTGCTTTACAGAAGCTTTTCAGTTTCATGAGGTCCCATTTATTGATTGTTGCTCTTAGAGCCTATGCTGTTGGTGTTCTGATCAGGAAGTTGTCTCCTGTGCCAATGAGTTCAAGGCTCTTCCCCATAAGAGCTGGGCCCAGGGGGAACTGCAGAAACTGATGCATCAACCAAAGACCATTCACAGAGAGGATCTAGACCCCTTGCTCAGATGTAGCCCATAGGCAGCTCAGTCTCCAGGTGGGTTCCCTAGTAAGTGGAGCAGAGACAGTCTCTGACATGAACTCAGTTGTCTGCTCCTTGATCACTCCCCCTGGTGGGGCGACCTAGTCAGCCCATAGAGGAAGAAGATCCAGGCAGTCCTGATAGGACCTGATAGGCTAGAGACAGACAGTATCAGAGGAGGACTTCCCCTGTCAGCAGACTAGGGGAGAGGGATAGGGGAGGAAGAGGGATAGGGGAGGAAGAGGGATAGGGGAGGAAGAGGGAGGAGGTGAGATGAGACTGGGAGGAGATGAGGGAGGGGGCTACAACTGGGATACAAAGTGAATAAATTGTAAGAAATAACAATAATAATAGTAGTAATAAAGAAACCCATCTAGAGACCTAAGAAGGACACCATACCTGACAACTTGAGTTCCATACCAGAGCTCTGCATGGCAGAAGGAAACTGACTCCTACAGGTTGTCCTCTGACCTCCTCACACACTCTGTGGTATCTGCATGTGTGTGCACGCACACGCGCGCGCGCGCGCGCGCACACACACACACACACACACGTACAATAATAAAATTATTAAAACCTAGTTCTAAGGAAGAAAATGGTCATAGATTCTCCCAAATTCTTATTTTTGACTTTGTTATTCATTTTTATTGTATTTTGAGGCTGGATCCCATGTAACCCAGGCTTGCCCCGATACTGTGCCTCCTTGCACCTCCACCTCCAGCTTATGCTGTGCTGCTGGGGATTGAACCTGGGGCTTCATGCATGCAAAGCAGTCACTCTGCCAACTGAGCCACTTTCTAGCCCCTTTACTTACTGTTTTTGATCTACATTTTCTTTTTTATTAATGTTTTAGTAAGCACATACAATGGTATTTCTTTAGGATATTTTCATACATAGCATATTAATCTTTGTTTTTAAGCCTGGAGTTACAGAGTGCTGGGTTTGGTGGGAGCCTCCTTGACTTCTGAGCCAAGCAACATGGGTTCTAGCAGCAGCTCTGCTCTTTGCTTTCCCTGCCAAGTCACCTAGCCTCCGGAGCTCTTGATTCACAGCTAGACCTCGAGAGTAGTGGGATACCTCTATGAGGGGGACATTGAATTTATTGTGTATAAATGCCTGGGAACAGCTGGCCCTCAGGAGATTCCCAGTCTTCTGGAGGGCCTCTGTATCATGAGGCCGTTTCCACCTCCAGGGTGCGGTCTCCTGAGGATACACTGTCTTCTTCATTTACTCTGTGCAACCTGCACAGAGCCGATGTTCGGTGTGGTTTCTTGTTTGTTTGTTTGTTTGTTTTAACACAGGGTAAAATGGACTCCGATGCCCTTGTCTTGATTCTGGCTGCTATACCAAAATACCAGACCCAGCCGCTGAAAGTGCCAAACCAAATAGGCTGACCAGCACTGTTCTGGAGACTGGAATCCATCATGGTTGTGTTCTGGTGAGGCCTTCTTCCCTGTTGGCAAGCTGTTGTAGAATCATTGTATCCTCATGGAAGAAAGACGGCTGAGAGGTTTCTCTGTGGTGCTTTTACTGGGCACCTACCCCATTCATGAGGTCGCCATCCTTACGACCTAGAAGCCACTGTCACTTCTTGGCTCAGGATTTCAGCTGAGACATCCCATTCACAGCCCCCATTCAACAATAATTTCTGCAACACGAAAGGCAAAGGCATCTGGTCACACAGCAGGTGGTGGCAGAGCACCATGTGAGCTGAAGGGAGCCTGGAGCTTTTGTCCCCTCAAGACTCTGCTGCTTCTGTCTATTCATCGCTCACACACAGCATTCTGGAGCTTGACCCAGATGTCAGAGACAGCAGCCCAGCTCCCTAAACTCAGGAGGAGTTTCAGGCTTCGAGGGAGCTAGCAACAAAGAGGAAGCCCTTCATGGGCCTCATAAAATGTCTTCACACGCAGCCTTGTTATGATAAACTCTCTCTGAAATAAATTCACCACTTGGAAGTACAGGCAGAGTCACCCGGTTTCATCCCAGCCTCCAGACCTGACACTTTTTCTGTTCAATTCATAAGCCTTTTGACCCCACTTAGGGCCTGGCAGGCCTTGTGATAGGTCCTGGATCCCTGAGGCAGAGAGGTAGGTCCCCCTGCGGTGTGCTGAGTTCCAGGCCAGTGAGAGACATGATCTCACAAAAGGATGACACATCTGAAGAACAACACCTGGAATTGTCCTCTGACCTCTGACCTACACACACACACACACACACACACACACACACACACACACACACACACACGGAAACACTCACATACACATACTAAATAGATAAATACAGGTTGTAGCAATTTGGGGGTCTAAGATAAGAGGATGGCAAGTTCGAGGCCAACCCGGACAGTTTAAGGAGCTTCTGCCTAGCTCATACAATCAGAAGGGCTCGAGGCACAATTCAGTAGCAGAGTGCTTACCTAGCAGTTTTGAGACCCTGGGTTCAATTCACAGCACTACAAACAATCAAGCCAGCCTCTTTAGGTCTTTCTCAGTCTGGTCACCTGTTGCCAGTGCTGGTCACGTCACCCAGCGCTGAGGGCCGAACCAAGAGCCTCACACAAGCTCCGCCACGGAGCCACATCACACCCTACAAACAGCGGCCTTGTACCTCCTCCCCAGTGCGAGACCTTGATGTCACTCACTCATAAAAAAACAAATGTATCCAAGAGAGAAATCTTACCTAAGGTTTAGACTTCTTCAAAATCTACTTCAATACAAGAGGAAATATTGCCACGGCTTCTATGTCTATGCCCTCAGCTTCCCTAGAACTGAGCCCAGTGGAAAAGATAGCCCAGTGGAAAACCAGCACCTCCTGTCACCAGTGAAAGGTGGCAGATTTATTACAGATTTTTTTTTTTTTGAGACAGGGTCTCATGTATTCCAGGCTGGCCTTGAACTCACCATGTAGCCAAGGATGACCCTGAAATTCTGATCCTCCTTCTTCCACTTCCTAAGTGCTGAGATCTCAGGCTTAGACCAGCAAACCTGGTTTATGCAGTGCTAAAATTCAAACCCAGAGCTTCTTACTCTTCTTACTCACTCTATCAAGGGAGCTGTACCCCCAGCAGTGTGTGTGTGTTTATGTGTGTGTACACGCCTGTGTGGAAATGTGGTGTACATGTAACACAGTGTAAGCACGCAGGTCAGAGGACAACCTTAGCTGTCTGTCCTCCCTTCCCCTTTGCGAAAGGCTCTCTTTATTGTTTTCCCACGGTATATGCCAGGCTAGCTGACCCACTGGCTGCTGGGGTGATCCTCCTGTCTCTATTTCACATCTACTAGGAGCACTAGCACCGCAAAGTCTCATGCCATGTGTCTGGGAACTTGAACTCGGAAACTCATGCTTGCATAAACGCTTTGTTTAGTGACTAACCTCCCCAGCCCTCCCGTCCCGCCCTCTTCATATTTCATTGTTGTTGTTTGAGACAGAGTCTCACCATGTAGCCCTGGCTGGGATAGAACTTGGGAATCCTTCTTCAACCCTCCAAGTGTCGGGATGACAGGCACAGGTACCATGCCCCATGCTGGAGCAGATGCTGCTTTCGGGAGTCTTCACAGAAGCTCCCGTGAGCCCCGACTCACCTTTTACAACTTACATTCTTGCACACATCCCTCTTCATTTGTCACGTGGCTTTGTGGATTCCAACATGCAGACCCCCGTGTCAAGGTGTGTTTATAGCAGTGGCATTAGGCTGGCAAGATGGTTTAGTGGATAAAGGCCCCTGCACACACACACTCACACGCGCACAAACACACACAGTCCCAAGGGAAAAATATAGAAAGTAGGCTTTGTTTGCCCCTTGGCTCTTTTCATCCCCCTTCCCTCCTGCACAAGGCAGTGGGGTGAGGGGCATAGGCACAGCAGACAGCAGGATACAGCCAGTTGTTACTCTGCTCAGAGACCACTTAGTAACTTCCTTCTGAGGTCAAAGCACGATTATTGAAACAGTTAGTTAGCCATATGATGAACTGACATTTTTAAACTATTACGATTCTAAGGTTCAACAATATCCCTTGAAGCACAGTGGCTCAAGCCCGTAATCCCAGCACTCAGGGAGGCAGAGGCAGGCGGATCTCATCTCTGTGAGCTTGAGGCCAGCCTGGTCTACAAAGCGAGTCTAGGACAGCTCAGGATACACAGAGAAACCCTGTCTCAGAAATCAAAACAAACAAACAAACAAAAACCCAACCCCTCCCCAAAACAATATCCCTTGAAATTTTGGCCTTCCCCTACCCTGGGATGAGATGTGGGAGGTGTCTGGGGCTCTACAGGAACACCTGGCTGCAGAGAGGCTGCCCAGTACTATGCCTAGTCCCCCACTATAGTTAGAAGAAGGGGGCAGACCCTGGGGACAGCCTAACATCGGCATCAGCTTTGTCCTGGGAACTTTCTCGGGCTCCCAGGGTGTTCAGCTGGGAGGAGGACATGGTATGCACAGAGCTTCAAGGAAATGAATGCCCTGTTAGGTGGGTCACAGACCCAAGTCACTGTGACCCAGATCCCGACTAATACCCAGGGCTGCTTGTAGCTTTGCATTCCTTTTCTGCGACTCACTGGTGTTAACTCTCTTTAAACTAGCACTGAACAAAGGAAACCCCAAATCAAACACCACTTACTGCAGGATAGAGACTGCACCTTAGAGGTGAGGTGAGGTGCTGCTTTTGGGAGGAGACTGCCCTGCTGCCATTCTGGACCCTGCACCTGCTTCCCTGACCTAAGCCAGGGGCTGGTTTCACTAAGGTCTGCATCCCTGGGAACCAAATGCCCAGGACCCTGCAGAGACCACCTGGGAAAAGCCTGGATGGCAGAACAGGCTGGCTCTGCATCTTTCGTGACACCTGCTCTGTGTGCCTGATTCTGGAATCAGCTGTGACCCCTTCACTGACAGCTCAGGCCAGGACACTGGGAGGTCACAGTACTTGGAGGGACTGCAAAATTCAAGACAGACAACAGCTGGGCATGGTGACACACAGTTATAACCCCAGCACTTGGCAGGCAGAAGCGGAAGGGTCAGGAGTTCAAGGCTAGACTTTACTACGTGTCTAGTTCCATGCTGACCTGGGCTACGTAAGACCCTGTCTCAGATAAATAAGCAAACGCAATGTAAGGCAATAGAATATAGTAGACTCCTCTTTTAAAAACTTCTGTTAATTGAGTGAGTCACAGGTACTCCTGGTTAAAGCACACATAGTTTAGACCGAAGAAAAATATTTTGACCTCTCATTTTAGTCTGTGGTATAAAAAAATGTCTACCGTGCTTGGCCATCTTAGCAAAGATTTCACTCAGTTTCTTCATGGTATCTGAGGTTGGGGAGTGCGTGGTGTGTGTGTGTGTGTGTGTGTGTGTGTGTGTGTGTGTGTGTGTGTG
>NW_026596046.1:33067269-33072307 GCF_907164565.1 Psammomys obesus
GTGTGTGTGTGTGTGTGTGTGTGTGTGTGTGTGTGTGTGTGTGTGTGTGCGCGCGCTTGGGAAACCCAGTGAGCAGACCATGAGTACACCCCGCTGAGGGTCGGGGTTGTGAGATACCTGCCTTGCAGCTGAGATAAGAACTGTTTCTTCCTCTGTGTCTGTGTTGACTTATTGTGTTTATGCAGAAAGTTCTTTAGGAGATAAATGAGTATCAGAGAGGAAATCCGTCCTTTCCCTTTTAGCACGGGAGACCATGTCAAGACCTGAACTAGGGCCCTGGATTTCTGTGGCCATTTCTTCTAGGCTGTTCCTGGGGAAATGGTCATTGATAAATGACAGCTGACCGGGGCTGGCGCTTTCAGCTGTGTGGTTCCTGTGCTCTGTGGTTTGAATGTTTGTGGCCCCTGAAGAAAAGTTCCTGTATGTTAGTGTTTCCTGGTGGGCCTCTAGGAGGGAAGTGGCACCCCTTCAGGTCCCACTAGAGAGGTGGAGGGGGGCACATGTGTGCCTCAGAGCCTGGGGGGCAGGACCTGGCACAAAGACTCTCAGGTGGGAATGCACTTGTTGAGCCTATACTCAACACTTTTCCACAGTGCCTCAGACTCTGACTGGGACTCATGAACTCATGAGTAAGTTGTGAGTTTTGTTTTGGTGTGCGTGTGTATGTGTGTGTGTGTGTGTGTGTGTGTGTGTGTGTGTGTGTAGGTCAAAGGTCCATGTCAATTGTCTTCCTTAATCACTCTCCATTGTTTTTGTTGTTGTTGCTGTTTTTCCCGCAGGCTCTCTCACTGAACCTGGCTGGAAGTCACTGATCCAGCTAGACTAGCTGGCCAGCAAGCCCCAGGGGCCCTTCTGTGACTGCTTCTCCATCACTGAAATTACAGGCTCACGGGGCTAAGCCTGGCCTTTCCCACACAGTCCAGGTCCTCATACTTAACAGAGTAAGCCCTTTACTGACTGAGCCATCTCTCCGGCCCCACTGATTTGGTTTTAATTCTTAGCTCTCAGCCTGAACTGAAGCCACAGGGATGTGGAGCAGAAGGAAGCAGGAGAAAGGGTGATTGCTTGTCAGGATGACTAGATGAGAACTGGTCTAGAAACAGCCACTGAGTGACTCACAGTCCCCAAGGCCGTTGGCTAGAGAGGCTGCTATGCCAGCTCAGACCAGATGCCACTGAGTTAGCAGCTTCTGGAAGAGGAAGAGCTGAATAAAAAATGATTCGGCTGGGAAGAGGGATGGAACTTTTTGCCAATTTTGGTTAAGTGTCCAAGGTCAGAATAAGTGTGTAGAGCATCCCTCGGAAGGTGTGCGTGTGCTTCAGGTCCACAGGCTGGGTTAGGATGACGGGTCCTCAGCTGCAGAGCTCTACTGACTCTAAACTTGCTGGTGTGCATCTTGCCCGCTGGACCCTGTGAGAACTGAGCACCACGGATCTGGAGCAGGCGGTATCATGACTAGGTATGGGACTTAGTGATTTCTTTACAATCCTGTGTTAGTTCTCTCACTGTCTGGAATTAAAGAAAGTACCAATATATTCAAAAGCTTTTCAAAGTTGGTTTCCATCCTCATTAGCGAAGCCAGCCACTCAGTGGGCTTTTCTGCCTGTTGGTGATGCTGGTGTGTTTTGAGACAGGGTCTCACGTGGGCCAGGCAGGCCTCGAGGTCCTGGTGTTCCCGGAGTGACAGGCATGCATTCCTGGCCCCAGTAGGTTTTCATAACATAGCTACTGCGTGTTCTTGTGCCAGCTCAACACTACCTGAATTTTATCTTTCCTCTTCTGAGCTTTTGGCCTTTTCAGTTCATCTTCATCCTGCCTGAGGTAAATTCCCTAAGCCCTCCTAAGCCAAACGTCCTGATCAGTTTGCTTCTGGCTTCTGTTCCATCTGGGCCAGGGCACAATAACCAAGAGGAATTGTGCAACTGGAATCCGGAGAAGCAGATTCTGCCTCGTCCCTCAGGGCTAGCTCCCCTGTGTGACTGTATACCCAGAGTGCAGGTATGCTCTTGGACATTTATTCAGAGTTTCTGTCATTGCTAAAAGTTAAGATTCCAAGCCTTTATATGTCTGCTATGTCCACTCGGGCACACTCTTAATCTTTCTTCAAATCCTCTACCGAGACCACTTCTGCCGTAAGGCATTCCTTGTGTCCTGCAGGCTGAGTGGATTCCATTTCTCCCTACTCCCAGCTTCTCACCACCATCACAAGAACTCCTGAGAACTAGACTCAGACTGACTTATTGCCCTGACCCTTAGCCAAGAAAGAAGAAAGGAAGGGGGTGGGAATTGACGGAAGAAAGGGTGATCATTTTATGTAATGAGAGCCTCTGTCTCATTCTCTGCTTTCTGTCATGGGTGGGTCCTGTTTTGTCTGAGTCCTCTCCCAGCCCCGATCCCTGCATCAGCTCTGAAGTGGTTTGGGGTAGACACTCAGCACCTTTAAATGGGGAAGCTGAGGTCCCAAGAGAGGTGACTCACACAGGGTTGCCTCTGTACTCCCACCGGGACCTGTCTCCTTCCTTCTACCCCTCTCTTCCTCAGCCCCTCCGCACTGGCATATCTCCACAATGGCCAGGAGAGCAGAGTCAGGCTCCCCAAGGGGTATGGGCATGATGAGGTGTATAGGTGTATATACCCCAAGGGGTATAGGTGGCTGTGTGCAGTCTCCCCCGAGTGAGAGGTGCAGAAGTGAGTGATTGTGGCTCCCAAAGGACGCCACACCAGGGCCAGAGCAGTCTTCTCTACGCTCCGTGTTAATAAAAGGGGGACTTCATGTCCCACAAGTAACATAATGCTAGACACACCAGTCATCTACTGAAATAGATCCTTGAGCCTGCTTGGTGACCATGGGTAAGGCATCCCACAGTCAAGGGCATAGAGGAATGAGTGCACATACACATGCTGTTTGCTCATGCTCAACTTGATTTCTCCGTTTAGTTCTCTGTGCAGTTCAGGTCTCCTGACCTAGGGAATGGTGCCACCTACAATGGGCTGAGCCTTCCCATGTCAGTTAACTTAATTAAGACAATCCCCACAGACAGGCTCACAGACCAATACAACGTAGACAATCCTTCATTAAAACTCTCCTCCCAGGTGATAGGACATGATGTGACTGGATGTTTGAAGGTCCTGCCTTAACTTCCTCGAAGTGATGGTCTGTAACGTGGGATTGTAAGATGCAATAAACCTGTTCCTCCCTAAGTTGCTTTTTGTTAGGGTGTTTTCCTCACAGCAACAGAAATAAAACCAGAACAAGTTGTCCTTTTGATATGAAGTCTAAAGGCTACTTTTGCCTAAACCTTGATCTTAAAGCTTTATTCCATATTCTTTTCTAAAAGTTGTATTTTTGTATAAGGTGTGAAATTTGTTTGGTTTGGTTTTGGCTACTGGAGGCTTAATTGTTATGGTTGGGCAATATCTTATCTTTATTGTTCTGCAGGTTACTTAAATAATTATGCTACTGATGAATCTTTAGGTCATTTAAAAATAATTTGTTTTATTTTCTTTTATGTACTTTGGTATACATATCAGATTCCTTGGAACTGGAGTTACAGACAGTTGTAAGCCGTTATGTGGGTGCTGGGAATTGAACCCTAGTCTTTTGGAAGAGCAGACAATGCTCTTAACCACTGAGCCATCTCTCTAGCATCCTCTTTTGGTCATTTTTAATGTTTTTGTAAATAATGGAAATAAATACTCTTGTTATTAGATTTTTTTATTTATCTGTGATGGTTTCATAAAAGGGGGGGTTGTTTTATTTTTGTTTTTGTTTTTAGAGAGCTGGATTTTACTAAGTTGCCTAGGCTGCTTCCAACACTTGGACTTCCAACATTTCCCAGTTTGTCCTTCCCAGTAACTGAGTAAATCCATTCACCTAGCTCAAGACAAATTTGTATTTATTTATTTACCTATTTACTGAAAGGGGGGAAGGCACAGAGAAAGGGCGTGTGTAGCATGCATATGTGTGGAGGTCAGAGGACAGCTCTCAGGAGCTGGTTTTCCCCGGCTCATCAGGCTTGCCTCCGCCCACCGAGCCATCTTGATGCCCAAGGGAAGCAGTTCAGAAGTAGAAATACCAGTGTCATTTAGAGACTTTAGGTTCCATTTAAGGAGCTGGTCTTCAGCAAAGTTGGACCATTGGCTAGTTGGGTCTGAAACAGCCTACTGTCACCTGCGTTTAGGGAGTATCTCCTAAAAACTCAGGAAAGGCACTGCAGATAAGACTTCTACCCTGTGAGAACTTGTGTTTCTTTTCCGGGGACAAGTGTAGGAGGCAGCTGCAGGGGCATACTGTTTCCAGCACCTCTCTGAGACGCCATCTCCTTCTTCTTCCCATCTGCCATTCCAGTAGGCTAAGTTCAGGCAACAGACTGCTGCTCTTTGCTCTCCTGTCTCTCTTGGAGTGGGGTCATGTCCCTTTTGGGAGGTCATACGACCCTTTCATCTAAGACCATCGGAAAACACAGACACTTACATCATAAAGGTAGCACAATTACAGCTATGAAGTAGCAATGAAAACAATTTTATGGTTGGGGGCTCACCACAACATTAATTAACATAATTAAAGGGTCACGTCATTAGGAGGGTTAGATCATCTAAATTCTCCCTCAGACCATGGTGGCTTCATCTACAGGGAGCTAACAATGCTAATAATGCAACTTCCACACCAGGCTTTTGGGAAAATCAAAACCTACCATGATGCTGCAGCAGACATGCCAATACCGCATGCTTTCTCTTATATGTGGAAACAAGATTTAAAATGGCCTATGTGTGTGTGTGTTTATGTTCATGTGTCTATATATGTGCATGCATGGGCCACAAGACTGGAAAAGGATCATGAGAGAAGAGGAAGAACCCTGAAGGGAGTTCTGACGGGAAGTCAGCAGGGCAGTGGAAGAGGTCTCAGAAGAAAGCAGATTAGCTTGAGGAAAGAAGGGAGCCAGCTGGGGGGAAGGGGAGAGCATGGTGGGCAGTGAGGGAGGGGAAGAAGAGCATGGTGGGCAGTGAGGGAGGGGGAGAGCATGGTGGGCAGTGAGGG
>NW_026596046.1:33072317-33135023 GCF_907164565.1 Psammomys obesus
GGTGGGCAGTGAGGGAGGGGAGAGCAGGGTGGGCAGTGAGGGAGGGGAAGTGAGAACAAAGTGTAATGACACATATGCTTGAAGATGCTGCGATGAAACACACTGCTTTTTATGCTCATCTAAAATAGTAATCAAAAACAAACAAACAAATAAACAAGGTGGGTCAGACACTGCACTTTACACTTTTAATCCCAAGTTTTGGAAGGCAAACATTGGATATCTGTGAGTTCAAGGCCAGGCTGGTCTACATAGTGAGTTCTGGATCAACCAGGGCTTCGAAGAGACCCTGTTTCAAGAGCAAAAAGGTGGGGCAGGGGAGGAAGGAAGAGAAAGAGCAAAGGAAGCAAACACACTGCTAACCAGTCACTTTTAATTCATTTTCCTTGCTCAGTTTTTGTTTTGGTTTTGGTTTTGTTGTTGTTGCTGTTTTTGGCATTTTGGATACATGTTATTTGCTTCATTAGTGTCCCTACTGACTGTCAATGACCAATCCTAATGAGTCTGGATGGGAAATGGCTCTGTGTTTAGGGGTCCCAGGAGATAGACAGTCAAAAGAACTTAAGTACAAGGGTCTCACCAATGAAAGGAATCGGAACCTCCTATGGAGATGCTCCCAGTGTTGAAGGAGCAGATGACCCCATGCTTGAGGGTTGTACCTGGTTGCCTTGGAAATGCTTAGCTAAGGGACTCTGGGCTTGGTGTCCCAGCTGTAGGTTGTTTGGTGCCTGAGCAGCTTCCTGTCTGGTTTTTATTCTCTTCTTTGAATAGAGTCCTTAAACAACTCTCCTATCCCCCAAGTGCCGGGCAGCCTTGCTCTTTAAGTCCAGGTTCTGTCACTTATCAGTTATGGGGCCCGGGGCAAACTGTTTGCTCTCTCTGCCCCAGTTTCTTATCTATAGATAGCTCTCTGATAAAGCAAGAATGAAGATATCACAGGGTCTGGCATTCATTCACCAGGCTCATTTTGTTGATAAGGATTTTGTTGTTTGTTTCTTCACTTTTTTTTTTTTTTAACTCCAAAACAGTCCAAGAGCTATACATTACTTTCCATCTCCATTTCCGCCACTAAGTTGCCATTGTCAAAGTTGATGGCAGTGACGTCTCTCGGAAGGGGGTCCCGCGGGAGGGGAACCAAACAGAACCTCTGCTCGGTTCTGCGGCCACTGCCAGCGATCTCTGTGTTTCCCAGGCAGCCTCCTCTGAGTGGGGGAGAAGGCACACCCCCACAATGCAGCCTTGGGGCGTGGGACAGCGAAGGCCTTTGTCCTCCTCGCAGAGTGCCTTGTTAGCATCTTTAAGGCACTCACCTGCCCACTGTCCCACGTTCACATGTGAGGTCATTGCGTTTGCGTTACCTTCTCTGGAAAGCGTACCCGCAGGGCTGGCTTGGCCTCCATTCAGGCCATGCAGGTCAGCTAGGAGTGCTGAGACCAGATTAGGTCCTACGGGCATGGACTCATCGCTTCTGTACCCCTCTGGCAACGATTACTGTGGTCTTGCTCACATGTCCAGCCAGTGGGCCATGCTCTGTTCCTTCCCTACCAGATGCCAAACTAGGACATCAGGTACTTTTAGTCACTGCTCTCGCCTCAGCGCCCATCCCGGGGTCTGGACACAGTAAACTCCAAAACAAAACAAAACAAAACAAAACAAAACAAACAAACAAAAACCAAACAAACCTATTTGTTAGGGAAGCTGGATTAGTATTTTTCAATTCTGTGAAACAGAGAGAGTAAAAGTTCTTGCACCGGAGGGGCTGATGTGAAGGCAATGGAGTCCCTGGTAACTGTGGAAAGCCGCTGCTCATCAGATACGTGCTTTTGAGTTTGTCCTCTGCTCTCGACCTGCGGGATCCTCCAACTCGCCTCTTGCCTCCACAATAGGAATCCTGGAAAAAAGAGGCGCCCAGGAGCTGCCACCAGAGTAGGAATCACAGCGCCACCTGGCGGGCATTCGCTCTATGACACGCTTAGCCGGCTGCTCTTAGTCCCACCCTCTCGGACCAGCCCAACTGAAGTCCGCGGCCTGGCTGCGCAGTCACTTTTCTACCTGGTATTGCTGTCCTCTGGCTCCTTCCTGAGATGGGGGACCATGAGCCGGGGCTGCATTTGGCCTATCCCTGGGTGCCCCAAGACTAGCTGAGGGGTCTCTGTCAAATGCAAGGCTTTAAAGGACGGTAGCGGAGGCATCCAGGTCCACGGAGGGCTGAACCGACTCCCACCCCCATTTCTACCCTGACACCCCGACCCCACCCCCCCACTCCCTCCACCCCCCCGTTTCACCCCCCACCCCGCCACCCCCGCCTTCTTCCTTAATCCGTTGAGTCACTTTCAGAAACCTGCCGCCTTTGTCCTGGAGTTTTCTTATTCTTGTCACCTCTCGCTGGTCCCCTGGAGAAAGGGTTTGTCCCTCAAGTTAGCCTCCCAAAAAAGGCTTTTGGCCAGCTTGCCAGCTACGACATCATCTTAGCTCCCTTTTATCTCTTGTCTAATCTTTCATCTTTTTTTTTTCCCCCTATGTCAACTCAAATCACTCCAAGGAGAGTGGGACGAGGGCACTTTGGATGGGGGCTGGGGACACCCCTGCCCCGCTTTCCTCGCTAAGGGTTGTGTGAGAGCTGTGTAAACTCCAGCCTCAGCTATGCAGTAGAATCATCTGGATCCGCTTAAGACATGAACCCCCACCTCACCCCGTTCCATGCGAAAGTTTAAACATTATGTAATCCTGAAGCTAAACTGTGAGGCACTTGGGAAAATAAGGGGGTTTCTGGGTCTTTCTGGTGCCTGGTGACAGCATTTCGCTGCAGACAGCCCCGAGCTGGGGAGTAAGCGGGACTCAAGAGAGCCTGGCCTTGTGCTCCTCCCTTGGTTAGCAGATAAGTGGAATGATGGACCCCAAGACACTGGAATTTCCCCCATGAGTCCCATTCCGGGAAAAGCAAAAGGCAGGGCCTCTGATGACAGGCATAGGAGGGATTTGTCTCCCAGGAAGAGATTTCTTGCAGCGAGGGAAGGACTCTCAGAGCCTGGAGGCCATGGATTGGGGTGCAGAACTCCTACTCATCACCAGGAAGAAAGGAGGGCAGAAGCAGGTGTAGGTCAAGGGGCTACAAAGCAGGCGTGAAGTTCACGGGGGTCAACTGCCCTATCCCAACTTCAGGCTGTGGGCCACACTTGCTGCCTGAGGCTCTCGGTGTCTGCCCCGGAGAAGGAGAGAATGGAGAAAAGCAGGCAGGGAAGGGGGTCCCGCGGGAGGGGAACCAAAACAGACACCGGAAATCTCAGAAACTGGATTCTTTCATTTATTTTATTTTTAAGTGTTAAAATGATCTTTTAAAAAATCAGATTTATTCATTTTATTTTATGTGTGCTTTGCCTACATGTATGTATGTGCACCACATGTGTGCTTAATGACCACGGAGGTCAGAAGAGGAGATAGGATCATCCAAAACTGGAGGCACCCATATAAGTGCCAGAATCCCCGGTCCTCTGCAAAAACAGTGAGTACTCTTAACCAATGAGCCATCTCTCTGGCCCCTCTTTCTTTTATTTTTTAAATTTCTTTTTCTTTATGAGCATTTGTGTATGTACACAAAGCATGCAGATACCCATGGGGGCCAGACGAAGACAGAGGATCCCCCGGAGCTGAAATTTTAGGTGGTGGTGAGGCACCTAACATGGGTGGTGGGAGCCGAACTCAGGTCTTCTGCAAGAGTAGGAAGCACTCTTGACTATTGTGCCATCTCTCCAGCCCTGCAAACATTGCATTCTGCCCCGAGTTTGCAGTACAGCTTGGGGGTCTCTAGACCACGACCTAGCCACCAGACTAATTTATTAACTCACCAGATAACTTATTAACCACCACCTGCCTCTGAATCAGGCCCCAGCCAGGCCCTTTAGGGAAACACAGATATTTACAATACTATTCATAACAATAGCAACGTTAGGAATGAATTAGCAACAGAATAAAGTAATGATCCAGGGGGTCACTACAACATGAGGAACTATTAAAAGGGTCCCACCGTTAGGAAGGTTGAGAACCGCTGCTCTGAACAGCCTGCGCGGCACCTCTTGTTGGAGCCTGAGTTGGGAGAACAGCAGAGGTTTCAAGACCAGTCTGGTCTATGTAGATCAGCGGCTCTCAACCTTCCTAATGCTGTGACCCTTTAACACAGTTCCTCATGGTGTGGTGACCCCAAACATAAAATTATTTTGTTGCTACTATATAATTGTAACTTTGCTTCTGTCAGGAATAGTAATGAGAATATCTGTGTGTTGCGACGGCCTTAAATGACCCCTGTAAAAGGGTCATTTGATCCCCCCAAAGGGTCAAGACCCAAAGGCTGAGAACCATTGCTTCAGGGAGTACCACTTGCTTTTATCAGTATATCTGACAAGTAAGTGACAACAGTGCCCAATGGTGGCTCAGGCCTTTAATCCCAGCACTCAGGGAGGCAGAGGCAGGTGGATCTCTGTGAGTTTGAGACCAGCCTGTTCTAGAGTGAGTTCCAGGACAGCCAGGGCTATACAGAGTCTCAACAAACAAACAAACAAACAAACAAACAGTGTTGTGACTATGACCCCACTGGGAGAAGGTGGCGTGGAAGCTGAAGCAGGAAAGACAGAAACTAGTCAGGCTGGAGGCACGAAGACAGTGAGCCACTCACCCCTGCGCTCCAGGCCCACAGTCTAGCTTCCTTCGCACGTCAGCAAAGGTAGGTCTGTAAAGAGCCATCTCTGAACAAACTCAGAACCCAGATCCCTGGCAGGTCCTCATCTGTCCATACCCCCTTCCTCCAGCCTCGAAGGTCACTCTCATGGGTTTTGGAGTGTGGGACAAGCCGAGGGAATTAGGGTGTCTGTGTGACCAGAGAATATTTACAGACCGAGCTAAGTATGACTTTCCTCACAGTCTATGGAAGAGGAGCCTCCACTCTGCCTGGGAAGGCTGCTGGGTTCCCACAAGCTCTGCCTACTGTTGTTCTTACTTGCTCCTTGTCCAGCTTCCTCTAGTTGCTCAGGAAGTCCATGGGTATGAGAAAGCCACAGGGGAGGGTGAAGACACCCAAACAGAACAGTGGACTTGGGTCAGCCTGAAAGAGAAAGGAGACCAAGGGGAGGGGGGAGGGGTTGGTAAGGGCTGAGCCGGTAGTGGTTGTGATACAAACATGTATGTAGAGGTGAGCCTTCGGCTGGGTCGGCCCCTAAGACACTTGGTCAGCCAACTTTGGTTCTTGAAAATGGCAGTATTCCAGGAGTATGTCTTTTTCATCTAGAATTTTCTTTGTATCTTCAACCACCCCATTTCCCACGGCTACTTTAACAGGAGGGCAGGAATGTGGCAGCAGGCTGGGGACTGTGGTGGATGTGACATGGGTTGAATTAGCTATGAGTTACGCTAATTCAGCTGAGTTGCATCGGCCTAGAGCGACAGCCATGTTATCTGCTTTTCATTCTGCAGTAGGCAGGGCTCAGCTGATTGGTTCCTATGCTTCAGCTGTCATTGGTATTAATTCAGCTGGGGTCTTCAACTTGCTGGGAGAGAGACTGAAGTTTCTTTCTCTTAATGTAGTCTTGGGGCCTTTCTACATGTTCCCAAGTAGACTTTGACCATGGCAGTCCAGAGCTCCCAAGGGGGGAAAAATTAAAAAAAAACAAAACAAAACAAAACAGATTCTCTTAAGATTTAGTTATGCTAAGGGAGGAAAAACATATTATGAAATATAATATCATATATATTTTATTATATATAATAAAATTTTATACATTATATGTTATATATTTATTCTATCTTATATAATATATATCAGTTGTAAAGAGTTTGCCTATCAAGGCTCTGTGTTTAATTCCCATGTACCACAAAAATTAAAAGTTTAAAATAAATAAGTAAACAAAAAAGTCAGGTTTACACAATGCTTCCACATTACCTTGCACTTAAGGTACGTCTTCCTTGATATGGCTATCCTGTCAGCACTTAGGAGGCTGAAGCAGGATGGTGAATTCCAGGCCAGCATGGCCAACTTATAGGGTGAGACCCCTGCTTCGAAAACCGAAACATGGGCTGCAAAATGGCTCAGAGGGTAAAGGTGCTTGCTGCCAAGCTTAACAACCTGAGCTCTGTCCCAGGAACCACGTGGAGAGAACAAACTTGCAAACTGTCCTCTGATGCGTGCACAACCACACAAACACAGAGAAACAATACATGTGATTTTAGAGAAAAAAAAAAAGACACAAAGTAAGAATATTGTACTAATCAAAGTGATAGGTTTGGCCCAGATTGAAGATGAGCGTGAAGGCCAGGCTGTGAAGGCGGCCAGGCTGTGAAGGCCAGGCTGTGAAGGCCAGGATGTGAGGGCCAGGCTCTGAAGGCCAGGCTGTGGGGCTTCCTGGGGCCACTAGTTTGATGATGTCTCATTGACAGCAGAGAGGCAGTACAGGGCTGTGACCTGTCCTCCCACCACCTCCCTCGTGGGCCTTGCATCTTGCCTTTGGCATGTCAGTCTTCACCTTAGAGAGTGTCTCTCGGGATAGCACACTGACGGGTGCTTCCCTGGCTCCACGAAGCATCGTGTGCTCCACTTGTAGACTCACCCAGACACCTTGTCACTATCCCCCACTAGTGACACTTGGTATCCTGGGCCCCTGCCCATCATGGAGGAGCCTCAGACAGCTGCCATCTCTTAAGCCAAAGAGCAATCAATGGTGGTTTTCAGGCAGAAGTCCAGGCTGTCCGCAAAGGAAAGGAGAGGGCTCCCACTTCTCTCAAGTCTAGTGTGTCGGCTCCAACCTGTGCCGAGCCCAGGCAGGGAAGTCCCTCAGTACGGTGCTGCTTCCATGTTCCCTCCCCCTGGGAGCTGGCAGGCCCAAGGGAAAAACAAAAGAGAAGGAGGAGGAGGAGGAAGAAAAAGGGAGGCTTATATATTTGGCCAAGGCAGAGTGTGGTTCAAAAGAAAATTGGATGGATAACATTTCATGGAGGCAGCACTCAACTGTACTGTGAGCACCATGCTGAATTTTGCCAACGTTGACTTCTTCGGGAAGAGCCACCATAGCTTTTTCTTTTTCTTTTCCTTTTTTAACAGACAAAAGAGTCTGGCTAAAAGATCAGGGTGGGTGGCTTCCCCAGGACACAGCAATGCCAGGCATTGAGGCCAGATGACCTTCTTCTGGAGCCCAACGGCTGTTACCAAGGTGTTCCCAGTCACTGTCTTCATTAGGAAACCCTGCTCTCTCTCTCTCTCTCTCTCTCTCTCTCTCTCTCTCTCAAAGCTGGGTTTTCCACTCTTCATCTTAGCTGGAGAGTGGAGCCCTCATTCATCACTCAGCTTAGTGACTGCTTCTAAGAATCATTAAATTAGAAAATTGTTCTTAGCTTGATCCTTCAAGTCTCTGACCAATATCTCTTCTGTGTCTTCCCATATCAATGTGCATAATTATCATGTATGTGATATATATATATACACACACACACACACACACACACACACACACACACACACACACACATACATACACCAAGAAACATAACATATCCTTGTCTTCCCAGTTTGAACATTTTGGCTAATGAGTATGTGACATAAAACGACAAATAGTGTTGGGGATTAGAGAATAAACACAGGAGGAATTCCCCCCTCCAAGCTTGGCAAACACAATAACCCCCCAAATAATATCAGTAGTACTTAAATAAATAAAAGGTAAAATAAAAAGAGAAAAATCAACAAGGGTCAGGTGACTTAGCTGGATGGTCATTTTTCTGTAGCTGGAAGGTGTGTTGTGGGTGACACTAAGTGGGCACAGGGCACACTACTGATTGCTAGCTGGGCCACTGGGGGGCAGCACCGGGCAGACGTGGCCAGCATTGTTGTGGACACTGGCCATGAGTGGAGTCATTATTGATAGGATAAACATTTGCTCCCTGGTGAATGTTAGCCAAGAGGAAATGTTGACCCTCAACGGGCTAGGCCACATTAGCCTCTGTTGACCTCTACTGTCATGGACATCACCCTTGGAAAGGAACTAGGTACACGCGGACTTCACAGGAAGTGACGAAGCCTCTGCGTTACATCCCTGGTGGTCTTGCGAGCTGGTCTGATGGCACTTGGACACGAGTTTCTGTCCCTCTGCTACTTTTTTTCTGAGAGCCCTTTGGCCCTGGCAATATGGAGGAAGGGGGGGATGGCAGCACCCAGAGGAGAACTCCTGTTCCAGAGGAGTTCCTGCTCCAGAGATTCCAATAGGCTCTTGCACCAGGCTGTCCTGTCGTTCTCACCACACTAGGCATGCCTCTGTCTCTCTCTACTAATGAGACGACCAGTCTGGGAAGGTGGCTTTGTGGATAGTGGCAGCTTAGAAGGGACCTTGCTTTCCGGCTCTCCTCTTGCTATTCTGAAAATTAAAAAAAAAAAAAAAAAAAAAAAAAAAAAAAAAAAAAAAAAAAAAAAGTGAACAGCATTGTGTCCCAGATTCGTAGAGCCAATTCTGAAGCGCAGAATGCGGTCACCTGCTGTAGGACCTGGGTCTGCTCCTTTACAGGCTTCAGCCTCACATCTGTGAAAAGGGGCAGGAGAAAAGTGTGTAACTCTGACCTTGGCTTGCTCTGCTGGAGGGTCTAGACGGAATGTCTGATGGGATCTACTTAGAGCTGTATAATCTCCCCTATCTGCAACCTAACGGCCTTTTGATGTTCCTGAGCACCCTTCTGCTCTCGGGTTCTCAGCCGTGCTGTCGCCCCACTCATGAGCAGTGACAGACAAGGGGAGAATGAGGGCAACCGACAGATGAAGCTAGCCCTCGGCTGCTTTCTTCATTTATACGGTGACAGAAATACCCAGTGCAGTTGTGAGGGGGGGAGGGCACTTTGGGAGCACCTCATTCAGTGGCTGCCATAGTTTTCGGTTCTGCACACGTGACAAACTCTCTCTCTCCTTGTGGATAAGGATATTTTCACCTTCATGTTATTCAGGCTCAGCGAAGTCACGCAATTGGTTTTGTGATGAATCCAGGACTTCTTGTGATGAACCCTATGAATTCAAAACAGAATCTTCGCGTGAAGTTGGAGACTGCATATTCTAACGGCCTCGTCCTAGGTGCCAGGATCTCTGGAGGGCAGGACCCCATGAGTGTATCCAGACGGATGCCTGGAAGGCACTCACAGCCTTCCTCCGCCTGTGGGCGCCGACCCGGGGTGTGGCCACCAGCTGGTGCTGTGGGCCAGATGCCGCCCCAGAAGCCCTGCCCGGGAGGCTTTAGGCAAGCAAGAGGCTGTCGGTGTTCTGATGTCTCCTGTCACAGGGTGAACCTGCAGGCTGATGGCTGTGCGCCCCCCTCACTCCAGGAGCTCCAGCCCTGCACCATCTTCTTTCTATCGCTTTTGAGAGAGGGTCTAATGGGACGTAGGCTCACCTCAACCTTGCAGCCCCAGACCCTCACGTAAGCCATGGTCCTCAGGAGTCCTGGCATCACTGGTATGCACCACCAGCCCCTGCTCCTGGTGCAGCCGGAGTGCTGAGATCTCGCTACTATTTTTCTTTCTTCTGGATTTGTTCTCGTCTTTAAGATTCCTGTGTGTGAGCAGGACTTCACAGAGAGATCTTGTCTCAAAACAAAAACAATGCCTTCCGCAAAGCAGGACTTTGGGAGGGTTCAGGCCTATCATGTAACAGTACCATACCTCCCCAGTCCAACATTTGAAGCCTCTCCTGCCTGGTAGAGGGCTGCCCTGTGCCCCACCTGAGCAAATATAGGGCTTGGGACTCTCCCACCCCAGCTGTCTGTGCTTATCAGGTACCAGCCAGGGCTCAGGGTTTGTAGTCGATAAATCTCCCATGGCGACCTTACTGGCAGGAATACCCAGTTCCCTGGATGGATGCCCACTGTTGGGGTGTTCTGGACCCTGTGCCATTAACCCCTCACCCATGAACTTTCCTAAGTGCTGCCTCCTCGTTCTAATCTACTTGTCACAAGTGATGCAGGTCCTCTGTGAGGCTCACCGGCTCAGAGCTTTTCCTTTCTAGGGGTCCTGGTGTGTCCCCAGGGCAGAGACCCCAGGTGTGATCTTTTGCAGGTCAGCGCAGGGCCTGGCTCCGAGTAGGTACCAGGAACAGATTGCTGTTGGTGTGGATGATGGTGCTGATACTTCCCTAGACTGGCCAGTCAGAACCAACCTGTTGACAGCCCAAAGCCCACAAGAAGCTGGAAGGGAGCCGTCACAGAAGTATGCAAACAGGAGCTTAATGCCAATGATGGGCAAAGCGACCAAAAGGGAGACTTTGGGAAAACTCCTAAGGCACATTAGGAACTAGGAGTCCTAGGTGAGAAAGAGTTGACAGGGCAAGGGCAGAGTTCCACAGCTGCAGCCAGAACTGAGGCAGGTGTGTGCAAGGGCCCAGCAAGCTCACAGCTAAAGCTGGACAGATGGTGGGTGGAGGTGGGGCGGCACCGGGTATAGGAAGAGTGTTAACCCACCCAAAGAGCTGACACCTTGTAATACAGAGCTGATATCTTGTAATACACCCCCAATTCGGGAAGGTTCTTGGCCTTTTCTGGGAGAACAAGCTGCGAAAGTGGAGTCTAATGTATATTTGGAGCACCAACCCCAGTCCAGCGATTGTCGACAAATACTGGCTCAACGATGGAAAGAACTCTTACATGTGTTTATTAAACCAAAGACCGGTCAGGGGCTCGGCTAGGGCTGGTGTGGGAACACAGAGATCTCACTGACCCATTAGCATCCTGTGGGACCAGCCCCAATGCCCACACGGTCACTGATAGCCAGCTTCTCCCCACGAACCCCAGCACACACCCGGCACATAGTCTTACAAAAGTGAACAAATACATTTATCTTCTTTTCCATCCCCGGCCAGCAGAGGAGGGGGTTGAAAGTGACAGTTCATTAAAAAAAAAAAAAAAAAAGGCAATGATTCTTATAAAATGAAGACAAAGGAAAGAACCCAAGGCTGGAGAGCTGAGACATGGCCCTGGGGATGAGCATAATGAACATGGAAGGAGACCCTTCCTGCTGCACTCCGGGGAGGGTGAAACGGGCCTTCGGACGGTGGCCCATGGACACCAAGTCCACGGGAGCTCACGGCCAGACGGCCACCATTGCACTGACTTCTGAGGAAAGCATCTTGAGACGGTGTCCCCGGGGAAAATGTGCACGTTTCCAGTCTTGATGCTGCGGGACCGCCACCCCAGAGCAAGAAACTAACAGGCTTGGGACTAATATGTCCCACGCTTCCTGAGGCTCCGAGAGGTGGGCTGACTCCCTCATACCATAAGCCGGCTGCTGGACCTAGGGTCCCACCTCTGCAACCTTGCTGTTGCCAGCTCCTGGGCACAGCGGGAAGGAGCTCAGACAGCAGTGACAGGGCGCCCAGCAGGGGAAGGGCTGGGCGACAGAGAGGAAAGCACACAGACCCTAACCTCAGCAGGAGGCTGGACTCTTCACACCTTGCCAAAGCTCCAGGTCAGCAGGTTGGCTACTCTTGGTACGTTATTCATATCTGCCCCCCAGGGAGGGCGGATTTGATTTTCTCTCTAGGTCCTCCTGGAATGAAGATTCTACCCAGGATTCCATGAGAAAAGGAAGGAGCAGGCCTCATGGGCCCAGAGCAAAGATGTGACTAGATACTGGGCTAAGGGACCTTGGGCCCGGGAGACCTGCTTCGGTATTTGCAGTAGTGGTGCCCACCCTCCTGACATCATGAGTCAGGTCAGCCCAGGCAAAAGGGAAGGCACTTAGGGACAACTGAGGCAGTGCTCAGGAAGGGACCCGCTGCTCACAGTTCTGGGAGGTGAGCCACTGAGACACATGGGTAGATTCTGTTACTGGGTACAGGCCCCAGGTATGAAAACTATCCCTGGCCCCACAACTTTACTGAGATGCCGCCACTTAGGCCTGTAAACTCTCCACAGGCATTGGCACGTTAAAATATAAGTTAGCTGGGACCTGAGCAAGCCCAGGACAGCGGTCTGTCAAGTGGTCCCGGGCCACACCATTCGTCACAAGATGTCTGGGCGCCTGACAGTAGATTCCTGGGTGTCTCCACACCGTAGGAGCACCTTAGGGCTGGAGCCCGGCTGCCGGTGGTAGGCGCCCTCCCGCACCAGGCGCCGGCACCGCACATCTTGGCTTACGCTGACACTCTGTAAAGCAGGGAGGTGATGGAGCAGCATCTCAGGTAGGGGCACCAGGCTGGTGCCCGACAGGTCTAGCTCCTGCAGCAAGCCCAGGCCTGAAAACACCTCAGTTCCTGCCCACTTGAGCTTGGGGTTGCCTGACAAGTCCAGGACCTGCAGGCCTGGGAGCTCACGGAAGCCGTGAGGGGCCAGCTGGAGGATACCCTGTAGGCTGGCCAGTGACAAGTGGGTGAGGCCTGCCAATCCCATGAAGGCACCTGGGTTGATGGCAGCCAGAGGGTTCCCATCCAGGCTCAGGTAACGAAGGGGCAGGTCTCGGAGGTCGGGCACAGCCTGGAGCCGATTCCAGGACAGGTTCAGGCTCTGAATGGTAGGTGCTGGCAGGCTGGCCCGGGCTGGATGGGGCAGCAGGTGGTGGATAAGGTTGTGGGATAGGTCCACATGCAGCGCCCGGCCCTGGCTGTGCGTGGTGAAGGCGGAAACTGAGACCTCTCGTAGTCGGTTATGGCTCAGGTTTATATCACTCAGAGGGGAGCTGGTGAAAACCTCTGCTGGCAGGGCTGCCAGGCCATTGTGGCTGAGGTCAAGGGACTCCAGATAGCGTAGGCGGGAGAAGGCAGTGGGCGTGATGCTGGTGAGCAGGTTGTGACTGAGATCCAGGCCAGCCAACGTGGTATAGCCTGGCCCTGCCAGCACGGACTCATTCACAGTTTCTAGCCGGTTGGAAGACAGGTCCAGGTGGGCTGTGTCCAGAGGGATGGGCACAGGCACGATGTGGGGGCCCAGGCTGCTGCAGTCCACCCGAGTCAGGCTGAAACTGTCAAAGAGGCCAAAAGTCTCTTCTTCACACTGGCATCCCGGGAAGCACGGCCGAGTTGTCTGCACCCTGCCCGTGGCCAGGAGCAGCAGCAGCAGGGAGCACAACATGGTGGCACCTGGGAAGAGAGCCACGGGTGAGGGGTGGACATGCCAGGCACCTTTATCCTGCCCTATAAGACACAGCCTATGTGCACGGACACAGCTGGAACTTGCCACAGCTCCCAGCCTCCTCGAACACTCCTAACCCCTAGTCCTGACTTTAATCCAGCCTCAGTCCCCACATCTGGATGGATAAGGGTTAGGCCAGGTGGGTGGATTTCCAACTGGGAGCACCAGACACAAGTGGCCTGCTCTGGCTGAAGTAAGGGCACCTGGACATCTTACTGTGAAAACTGGTAGCCCAGACAGTCTCTTGGCTGGTTTCACTCTATCTGCTGATCAGGGGCTTGGAGGCTGCTGGAGACCAGGTATGCCAGACAGGAGTTCACAGGGCCGCGTGAAGGTGGGGGCTTTGCTGAAAAGGTGCCATAGTGTGGGAGCTAAGCTGGCTGCCTCAGAGCACAGTCTCCTCTAACCCTCACAACCACCTACAAGACAGAGTCCTGTCTCCATTTGAGCAAGACGAAGTGAGCAGTGAAGAGTCGGAGACAGGCACGGATGAGGCTAAGCATGGTGGTGGTAGGTGAAATAGACATAAGGACCAGGACCTTTTGCTGCCGACTAGCAGGGACTGAACTGACCCTTCCTGCAGTGACCGCCCTTCACCCCTTCTGCCTCCGCTGGCTCTTCTGCAGTAGCATCTTCCTTGGGAACCCAGATAAGCCTGAGGGACACCCGCTACCCTAAGCCCCAGCTTTCTTGCCTGTGCCTTACTTCCAGCTAACACAGCTGGCTCGCCTCTCTGCTCCCCCACTTTCAATTGTAAAAGACAGATGGCTTGTTACCCCACTGTAGAGAAGAAGAAGTGGAGGTCGGCAAGAACAAGTGCCTCGCCACCCAACCAGCACAAAACAGGGCGGATTTCGACCTGGGCCTGCTCAGTTCTCCTGCTTCCAGCAGGCCTGGTGGGAAGTAAGGCGGAGGGGCTTTCCTCACAGACAGATGCAACAACTCCAGCCACCCACCCCTCGATCTCAGGGGTGAAATCACAACAGAAGCCACTACAGATGACCGGCACTGTGCATGCTGCCGCATGCTGCCGCAGCTGAGGGTTGCATGGGTCCACACTAGGCATACTGAAGGCTTGCGCGCAGGTGCTAGGTGGTATTAGCATGAGAACCAAAGGATTATGGGGTGACACCTCCCAAGTGACTCTCTCCCATGCTGGGTGGCCACTCGGGAAACAGAAGGCTCTTCATCTGCATGGCCTGCCCTCCTGCCTGTCTCCCTTCCATGGGCCTCCAGGGAAGGAAATGGGGGTGAGGTGGGAGGGGTGAGGACCTGCCCACCTTCTAGGCTGGGGGTGCAGGAGCAGCTGGGTAGCATTACAGGCCCCGCATAAAACTTTAAAGGGGCTGCCACTTGATCTGCGTGCACTCTGGCTCTGTCCTGGGTCAGAGAGAAGTGGGGCTGGGCTCTTCTCCGCTACCCAACCCTGGGGCCCTTCTTACCCACCCCTTTCTTTTGTAGAGACCAATTCGAGGATTAAAGCCGGTCCAGGTGCATCCTGGGCCTGGTCCCAGCCAAGGCAAGACAGAGCGTTCCAATGTTTGTACCAAGAGGAAAATATTAAGTTGCTCCAGGCCCCCTTTGTTCCCCCACGGAGCTCTTCAAGAGTTCATTACCCCAACCCCTACCCGGCCCTCCCACTGAGCTGATCTGCTCCTACCCACCCTGCCTGGGGTTTAAACAAACACCACAAAGGGCCCCAATATTACCCTTCGGCTCCCAGGGGTGATTATACAATGTGTCCAAGAAATGCCAAGTGGCTTCCCCTGAGCTCCAGCTTATGTAACCAGCAGGGCAAACACAGCCCAGATGTTGCTCTCCTCTAGATCCTCTGTACTCTACACAGGCAATGTCCATTCTGCCATCCTCACACAAACCAACAGACCCCTGCCACTGCAACTGTAAAAAGCTGAGCACAGGCCTGGAGAACCTGGAATGAAGCAGTGGTCCTCATACTGAGATACAGGGGACAAGAGTGCGGGTGGGGTCCCAGCTGGGCAACTTGGCTGATAAATGCGCTGGGCCAGAGCCTCGCTCTTCTGTGCCATGAACATCTCCCAGGGCCCCTCCCCTTAGTTCCTGGGGAACTCTAGTGTGAAAAAGGAAGTGGCACAAGCCCCTCTGTAGTCCTTGAGTTTGCCCAGTGAGGCCGACTGTCCCGTCCCTCGTTAAAGGATCCAAAGAGTCACTCACTAACCTATGTGATGTGCAGACAACTGCAGGGTAGATGAACTGGGTAGGACAGTGCTTTGCAGAGCTGCTCTATGGACATGTCTCCCTGATGGAGGTCATGCCCAATGCAGCCGGGACACCGACAGATATACAGGGTGAGCTGTTCTAGCTCTCTAGGCTCGACGTCAGACAGGGTGCCTCATCATGCCTCACCACACTCCAGAGCGCTGATAAGAAATCCGAGGGCAACTCCATCCTGGGACAAGTCCCCAGGGAGTCAGGAGCCATAGGTCTTGGTCACTGCTCTGCCCTGTACGGTTATGATCACCAATCAAGCCCCACCCTCTCTGTGAGCCTCTGCTTCCCATCTTAACGAGTTTAGTACCAACCGGAGAGTTACAGGATTTCAAAGCTGAGCAAAGCTTTTGCTAAGCACAAGGCATGGGATTAAGCCTTGCTGGGGTGTGAGTCTGTAGAAGGTTTGCACTCCTATGGCAACAGCACTAACATCTCGGACCCAGGAGGCTTCAGTCTTCATGGTTTTTCACATGTTATTTCCAGAAGTTTGAGTTCCTCATCTGTGTAACAGTATCAGTGTTGCCCAGCCTCCACTCCAGGACCTCTACCCTGGGAGGAAAGGCAAGGAGATACACAGACAGCACAGAGAGGCGGGTGAGGCAGACAGGCATCCACAGAGGCTGTCTGCGGAGGACAGAGTTCTCTAGGTCAAGAGATCTTTTCTACAAATGCCGACCTGCAGATGAAAGTCTTCGGAGGATCAACACAAGGCCAGACACTTCACACAGCTCTGGTTTGGAAGACAGCAGGTCCTGGGAGGACAGCCATGAGCTATTTAGGGCCCAGGACGTCAAGTCCACAGAGACTCTAAGAAAATGTATGCTGTCGGCCTGTGAGGCCAAGCATGAGTGGTGTGAACGCTATGGGCCTGGCACTTCCGAGGGGTTCCCTCCATATCACATCCCAAATTTTCCATGAGGCAGATTTGACTATATCACCACCCTCAGGGATTTTTCGTGAAACTACAGAGATCAACTGCTCCCAGACTCATGGCCTCTGGAGGTTGGAGATGCCCTTCTCCCTTCCCTGCTTGAATTCCCTTAGAGATTGGACCCTCTTTGTCTTCCTCTGGCTTCCCTAAACAGTCAGCTGTTGTTCACACTGTCCGCAAACACAACGAATTCCAGACTCCTGAACCTCAGCTCCCTTGGAGATGTCAGGTGACTGAGGCCCCCAGGGGCAGTAAGGGAACCAAAACAGCAGAGCAAGGCTCAGGAGCTGGAGACCCACTACCTCACACTGTTCCTCGAATCACACACATCCACCAGCCTGCCCCTGCCCAGTGGAACAAAGCAGTCTCTGTCCCCACAGGCTCCCGCCACCCCTCCCTCCCAGCCTCTCACACCTCAGGCTACCAAGAGGCCTCCTTCAGAGGGTACTGAGAACATTTAAATTTCAAACATAAGGGGCGTGCAGCTTGGCACAGAGTGCCTCCTTCTTAACCTATCTATGTAACCCTCCCTAACTGGGATCAAAGTTAGACCCAGCTGCAGGGAGGCAGCAACAGAGGTCCAGCAAGAAAGCCAGGTGGGTTGGCTGCTGGACCTGGGACGGGCTGGGAATCCAGCGCTACCTACTGGAATCTCAGAGGTCTCTGCAGGGGCAAGGAATGAAGGTTGAGGAAAATGTAGTGATGGGGCATTCTCCTGAGAAAGTGCTTAGTCCCTTGTGGCCAACGATGACCAGGATTTTCTAAATTTCCTGGAGGTGGTAACTTATAGCCTTCCTTTCACCCTCCCCACCCATGTTCCAGGCACCCAGCAGGTCCATGGTAGTTTGCATTGACCTCTCAGACATGCTGTTGGTGTCTGCTAGTGAGGCTCCAAACAGACTCCTTTTCTGTGGACACCTCTCTGGAGTGAGAGGTTGAAGTCCAGGCTCCCTGTCTGGATGCCAGGCCCTGGTTCCAGCGCCATAGCATCCCTGGCCTGCAGAACTTCCTAGCTTTTGCTAACAACTTCAACAGGGAACCCTGGGGCACAGAAGCCAAGTGGGCCCGGGAGCTAGTTACAGGTTGGCTCAGTGCCCAGCATCCACCTAGGACAGGTCTTCATGTCAACCAGCTGTGCCTCGACCCCAGGTGGCCTCGCACCCCACTCCCCTCTGTCCTGAGCGTACTGATGACAATGAACTCCTCCGGGAGAAATTGCATGAGTGTCCACCCTCTGACCACTGAGCTCTGGAAATCAGAATTAGAATTTGGGGAAGACTCGGAGCCTCCAGGCCTGGCTTTCTCCACAGAATCGGTATTGCAAGCACGTCAGCTCCCCAGGTACGTCACTGCTGCCCCTCCACAGTCCTTAACGGTGGTGACTGTCACCCCTGTTGCACAGGCAAACTACTGAGGTATTCACTGGCATGCTGTTCAGCCAGGTCATAGGGGAACAAGGAACCAGCCCCAGACGTGTTAGCTTCAGACCCACACTTGGCCCCAACTTACCAACAGGCAGTGTGGACAGCTGCTTAGGGCTGGCAGTGCTGGGCTTTAATGTCATGTTTACCTGTGTGTTCTCATGGGCAGGGAGGGAGAGGTAGGACTTTGCTTCTTTCCCCTCCCCCCGGATCAGGTACCATATTTAGATGTGCCAGGTATTGGCCGCCTGTCTCGGTGCATGCCTGCAATCTCAGCATTCAAGAGACAGTGGCAGGGGAATCTCTGTGAGTCGGGTTCACACAGTGAGATCTAGGGCAGCTGGGGCTATGTAGTAAGGCCCTGTTTCAAAACAAAAAACCAACCAAACAAAAATGCCTAAAAGATGTATCGGGTGTCACCAAAGGAAACCTCAGCCTGTCCCACACATCCTCAGCTATTATGTTTGATCACCCAGCAAAACCAGGGAATGTGATGGCATTGTATTTGTCTTTCAGCTGTTCAGTCTAAAAGGCTCAGCGGTTTGTCCAGAGTCCCACAGTCAGTGAGGAGACAAAGGCTGGATCCAAGTAGTCTGACTCTAGCACCTCATGTCCTTCATGACATCTTTGGTACGTATGAGTGGGGCCTGGAACTTCAGCACCCTCCCACCAAGGAATGTCATCTACAGGGAGACAGACAAGGCCCCAAATGCTATTTTCTCCTTCCAGTTGATCTTTGAGGAAACTGTCAAGTTCCCACTAATCTGAAGCAACATGTGAGAACACAGGGAGAAGCTGCATGGGTCAGGAAAAAAAAAAAAGAAAAGAAAAAAAAAAAGAAAAAAAGGATTTGAAGACTGGCTTTCACGTGACTTTGAGGATTTCATGTGACTGTGAGGAGCCAGGCCTGGGCTGGTGCTGCTCCCAGCTGGGCCCTGTACTGATTACTTAAGAGAAAGCGAGGACTCAGCCTGGGCTGGCCCCAACGGGTCTCAGTGCGTGTTCAGGCCTGCCTCGGTGGGTGATTGCAGGGTCCGAGAAGAGATGGCAGGATGCAGAAGAACCTAAAAGTTAGCCCAGATGGCCCTGGATTCTCAGTGTCCCATCCAGGGCCCTGACCAAGTTACCCTGCAATCTGGGAAGGTGACAGAAGCTTCGGGAGGCTGAAGCAGTGGGTGCCACCTACAGTTGAATGGGAACTGGCATTAAATCAGCAGTCACCCCCAGGCAGGCAGGTCACTGTCTCTCCTCTTCCTCAAGTTGGGTAATCACCTCACCCTGCCCGGGTCAAATTCAGGAGACCTCTGTAGCTGCCTGGTCTCTGGCCTCTGGCCTCCACCTCTAAACACTGCCACAGCTCTAAACAATGGCCATGCCAGGCACCAGATTATAGCTTCCAACTGAAGACCAAGCCCCCACCACTGTGCCCCTAAAACCCATTCCACAAAGACATCTTCTCAGGCTGGATGCCTGTCACTCCCCAGGGACCTCTTTGTGAAGGCTACTTCTTTTGACAAAGATAGCAAAGACCCACCCCACCCCCTTTTTTGTCTTCCACAAACTCTCACTTGTTTGATTCAAAAGCTACCATTTCTGTGAGGCCTTCCCAGCCTAACCTGGCTCTCATCCCCTGAAGGGGCACCAGGCTATGGCTGTCTAAGAATGAGTCCAACTCCTAGCATGGATACTAGTATGGTAAGGGAAGAAACTAGAGGAGTTTCTTCAGGAGTTTCATCAGGAGGTTAGAGAGGCCTCCTTCTGCTTGGGTGCTTCCTGGAACTCAGGGTTTGGCTAAGTGGTAAAACCAGGTTTAAGATTGGGGTTCATGCTAGTTCTGCCTCTACTTGTATTCACACAATGTAATGAGACACCCTGAAACCATATTTCAATTCATTAGCACATGTAGTAATTTGTTGTGCTATTTAACATTCACAACACATCAGTGGGCAGGAGTCAGGAGACTGAGAATCTGACAGGTGAAGTAACACATCCCAGGTGACAGAGGTGGGAAACTATGGATCAAGAGCACAACTCCCAGACTTTCTGATTGGGAGGCAATCGGCACCCGGTCTTCTGACAGGCCTCCCAGATTCCAGCGCCATCCAAAAGCCAGGGGAAAGCTTTAGAATGATCAACAACCCCCCTCCCCGCCATCCCCCGCCTCACCAAGATGGTACTGTTTCTTCCAGCAGCTCTCGGCACAAAGGCTCAAACTCCAGAACAAGCTGGTGATCGGTGATTCACCTTTGACTTCCCTCCCAGCTTCTGGGTAACTCCTATTCCTCAACACCCAAACCTTGTACTCACAAAGGCAACTACCTGTGTACTGTTTCCAGAACACACAGAGATCGGCAGGTACTGTGGGCGGCCCTTTCCAGCCTCTGCCATGTATTGGAAAACTTCAAAGCCACAAGGAAAGTCACCTGCTCTGCCAGGTCCCTCCCATGGTCTGCTCCTATGGAACCTGTCTTAGAACTTGCTTTGGCAGGGGACTTCCAGGGTGAGCCCAGCCCTCTTCGGGAAGTAGCCCCAATTCCTAGGCTCAGAGCCCTGAGAAAGGATGGTGAACCTAATCAGATACATTGCCTCTGCTTTGTGCCAGAAGATATTAAGAAGAAAACTGATTTGGATTCTGTCTCTTGCCCAGTCTGTCATTTAAGATAACCAACATCAGCTTTGGCCTTTACATGGCTCATTGGAACAGGGTGGGTGGAAGCCCCGGATTCAAGTTCTCCAGGCTGTTGCATCCCAGCCTTCCTAGGAACAAATTAATGCCTGGGAGCACAATAGTTTCCAGGCTCCAGGATCTCTGGTAATCAGGAGAACCACAAGGGCGTACAGAGACTGTCTACACTCCCTCTTTCATACGGAGGGACTAGAAACGAAAAGGAAAGTGTCCATAGATGCCTCTTTCCCAAGTTTGTGGCCATCCTTCTTCTCCTCCCTACCGCGCGCCCCCTAGGGTAGTACCGGGCAAAGTTCTTGGTTAAAGATTTGTTTGGAGGGCTGGAAAAGAAATGTCTTGCTTATCATTGCCACCCAGGATCAAAAGCTCGGACAGAATGGAAACCCTCCCACTCTGGGGGCTCTGCAAGTCTGGACTTATCCGAAAGGATAGCATGGATCAAGAAAGGATCGAAGTTTGAGTCACCTCTCGGCCCAGCCAAGTGTGGGCGGGTGCTGCTCAGCTAAGGTCGCCACGCTGGTTACCACCACTGCGCGCTCCGCTCAGGCGGCGGCGGCGAGGAGTCTCGTCCCATCCGTAACAGGGACCAAATCTCGATCGGGCTGAGCAACACGCTCATGCCCTACCGTGAGCCACTGACTGTCCTCTTAGAAACTAGTGTGTGCAAGGGCCCCTCTCCCCACAGCCCAACCAGGGGGAGGAGGCAGGAGCAGACCGGATGCAGTGGCCTTTCTCACCTTTTGGATTGGAAGGTTGGTCCCCTAGCTCTGGGGTCCGGTTAAATCCAAAGCGGAGCTCAAAGCCAAGCAAGTCTCTCCGCCAAGCAGACAGGTCTCTTAGTCCACACTCACTCTGTCCCAGAGACGCAGAGCAGCCAACTGCCAGCAGCGCGCGACTCCCGGGTCTCCAGCCTCAGGCCGGAGCTCAGACCAGCCGCGTCCCCTGCCTCCTCCCTCTGGGGTCCTGTGAGGGTGTCCAGCACGCTCCGCCCAGTCCTGGCCGGGGCCAGTCGCCAGGCACTGCCGATCACCCCCAACCCACCAATCCTAGCCCACCCCTTCGCTGCTCGGAGGACCTCCGGAGGTGAGAGAGAGGAGGGCTGCCAACAGGCGTTGCCGGAGGAACCCGGAGAAAAGTTTGAAGCCAAGTAGGGGGAAACAGTGGACCGCAGGGGAGTGGAGAGTCTGGGCAGCTTCAGGCTCTCAGTGCGCACACATACCCCACCGACACCCAGCCCAGACACGTCGACAGGCACAGACCACGTAAGCGGACACACGCGGAGCGCCCACCGGTCCCCACAACCAAGCGCGAGGCTGCAGAACGGGGGACCTCGGCGCGAGACAGCCAGGCAAAGCCGTGCACACACAAAGGCGGCAGCAGATGCTGGCTCCGGAGCCCAAATCCACAGAAGACCCACTACTGTGAAATGCACGTGTTCTTACAAAGACCCCGGAGGCGCCGGCCCACGCCCACGGCCCCCAGGCGGAGCCTTTGTCTCCCGAAAACCCTCCTCCCGGCTCCCCCGACCCTGCCCCGCTGCAGCCCGGCGTCCCGGAAAAGTTGAGGGGCCTCGGCAGGAGCCGGACCCGCCCCTCGGCCGGCCTGCCCGCGGGATGGGGCGGCGAGGCTGGGGTCCCGGGCTCCAGACCTCCGCGCGCGCCGCGCCTCGGGGCAGCACCCACCTGGCAGGCCCACGGCTGTCGCCTCAGCACGCTCACCTAGGCGGCCCGGCGGCGGCCCGCGGGCAGGCGCTTTTCTCGGCGCCGCGCGTCCCGCCCCACGTCCCCGCCCGCCGCCCGGCTCCCCTAGCCGGGCACTCGGTGGCTGCACCCGCGCGCAGCCCGGAGGCTCAGGGAGCGTCGCCAAAGTGCGAGCCTAGCGCGGAGCTCTAGCAGCCCTGGCCCCGCCCGCCGGCAGAGCCCGGGTTCCACCCTAGGGAGCGTCTCAAAAGTGAGCGGTTCCTCCTCACTCCACCAGGCCTCACTCCCAGCTTCCTGCCTCCAGGATCCCTGCCCCCTCTGCTTTCCCTCAGTGGCGCGTCCCAGCAATCTCAGCAGATGGCCTCTGAGTAGGGAACATCTGGAGGTCGCCGGAATGTGTGTGTGTGTGTGTGTGTGTGTGTGTGTGTGTGTGTGTGTGTGTGTGTGTGTAAAAGTTTTTCAAAAAGGTCTAGAGTCACTAAAGGGTGTGTTTGAGAAAGAGAGAGGCAGAGACAGAGAAAAGAGAGAGCATAAGCAGAAAAGCTGGCAGACAGCGAGTGAGGGAGAAAGCAACAGACATAACAGACTTATTATTTCTTTCCTGGAGGGAAAGTCAACTTCTGGCTGGATTTCCAAGAAGGGAAACTGCTCTGGAGTAGTGGCTTAAGTCTTCCCTCCCTCTGCAGCCCAACTTCTCCAGCCGAAATTCATATGCAGCTATGTGGGTTGGGGGGGTGGGGTGCGTGCATGTGAGGGAGGGGGTGTTTGAAAAAAAATAAAGGATGGAAGAGAGAAATTGCCTGCTGCAGGTACTCCTGCCCACATACCCTGACAATGCCCACCCAGAGGCTGGATTACTTCCCATTAAAGGGTTAGATCCAGGTTTGGTTTTGGCTCTGGACCTCCGAGGAACTTTTGGCTTTGGAAAGGGCCCCTGATTGGGGAAGTCCAGCAATGTTCCCCTGCCATGGCCCAGGCTTGTTGTATCCAGTCTTTTCATTTCTTTCTTCCTTATTATTTAAAAACAAAAATCTTTGCTTGGGCTTGTGTGTGTCTGCCTGAGGAAAAGGGAGTTCCCAGTGGCAAAGCCAAACTCACACTCAGAAGAAAGTGTTTGCTCAGACCTTCGCCTTACTCACAGTCATTGTGTGGCCTGGGGACGGGGTGACAGTGATCTGCGTCTATAAACTTGCTGTTACCCTAATACAGGGAGGTGGAGGCAGGGTAACCGTCATTTGAAGACAGCCTAACTGTAGAGTGAGAATGTCTCAAAAGCAGAGGAAAGAACCCCATTGTCCTCGGGAATAGGAGGTCTTTGGGGGAATCTTTTCGCTGTGGCCTCACCTGCAATTGTGATCAACTGGGTACGTTCACCCTTACAGTTGGGCTGCTGGAATTTAGTGCTGCGCCCTTGGAGCCTCCTGGAAGAGTCTGAACTCCACTTTCTGTTGAGTAGGGACACAAGGGGAATGGTGTGGCATTGGTGAAAGAACTCATCAGGTGACCAAAGCAGGAAAAAATAAAAGCAGGTTTATTGAACACACTGAGAGAATTCAGGGAAGTGGGGAGTAGAAAAACCTGTCTGCAGCTACCCTCTTTCTTTTTTAAAAGTTAAAATTATATTTATTTCATTGTTATAAGGATTATTCTAAGGGTGAGGGATGAACCTGTATGTGTGAAAGTCAGAGGGCAGCTTGTGAGGCAACAGTCTTCCTTCTACTATGTGGGGTCCAGGGATAGAACTCAGGTTATCAGGTTTGAAGGAAAATGCTCACTGAGCCCACTATCCTCATTGACCAGGATGACCCATCATGCAGCTCCCATCATGCAATTCCCACATATGGTTCCCACCATGTGAATGATAATAGTTCTTTCTGATTGGTCAGTGTTCAGTTCCAGGAGGAGGCTAATTTTAGAGAGAGCAGCTCTGTGGTCTTCCATTGAGGTTAATTTTGACTGGCCATGTTCACTTGGTGGGAAAGAGTCTGGTCTAGGGCTGTAATTACCTTGATGATCATTAGTGGTCTTGGTTGTTTTCTGAGCTATAACATACTGGGCGAGTTTTGGGGCCTAAGGAAAGATCTCTGAAGGAATGGCCTTGTCCACATGGTACCTTAAATGGGCTTGAGATGTGCCTCTCTTCAGGAGTGATAGGAGAGGAGAGGGAGCCAGGACTGTTGAGTTCCTTGTAGTAAATCACTAAGGAGCCCCTTTAATGTCCCATCCCTAGCTGCCTTTCCTGCTGGTTGTGTGTATGCAGTATACAAATAACACTTTATTTGAAGGGCCTCAATAAAAGCTGAGCTATTGTCATTCCACAGAGAGAAAGGGAGATGGAAGTGAGAGATTACATGTTCAAATGCTGTTGTGCCTTCTGTAGTCTTTTTAGTCTCGGTGGAAAAGGCTCTTTACACAGCCAGTGACAATAACTGCCCATGTTCCTGTAAATAAACTCTCACCTTTGCTCCCTTAAGTAACCTTCATTAAACTCACTGGCTTGTTGCGGTAGTTTGACTAGGAATGGCCCCCACAGACTTGTGTTTGAATGATTGGCCCATGGGAAGTGGCACGATTGGTAGGTGTGCCCTTGTTGGAGGAAGTGTGTCCCTGTGGAGGCGGGCCTTGAGGTCTCCTGTGCTCAAGTTATGCCCAGTGTGCTACACAGTCTCCTTCTGCTGCCTTAGGATCAAGGTGTAGAACCCACAGCTCCTTCTCCAGCATCATGTCTGCATGCTTCCAACCATGATGATAATGGACTAAACCTCTGAAACTGTAAGCCAGCCCCAATGAAATGATTTTTTTTTTTTTTAATAAGAGTTGCCCTAGTCACGGTTTCACTTTACAGCAGTAGAACCCTAAGTAAAACACTCATAAAAACGTTATAAAAGGGGGGTTAGCTAGAAAGGTGATCAACAGGAACTCCCCGTGGGAGTTTATTCTAAGAGGGCATAGGGATCTGGTGGAGCAGCATACAGAGACCACAGCCTTGCTGACAACTCTAAGGTCTTCTACAAACTACTGTCATCAGGCCTTCTGACTACCAGTATGGGCATGCCACGAGGGAAGTCACAAGGACAGAGTAGACTGATGGCTAAATGCTTATAAATAAGGGTATGGACATCCCTGGACTTCCAGCTTGGGGAGGGGTGCCTGGAAAAGGAGTTGGAATTTCCGAGAAAAAGTTTTGTAGAGATTGTGCACCGTGACCATTCAGAGAGAAAAAAATAGCTCCCAGAGGGAATTGGGCGGGGGAGGGGTCTATGGTGTGCCTGGGAAAGAGGGGTCAAGGAGAGCTAATGGGCATGCTAGCCTGTACTAAATTTTGACAAGATGTCTCTCCCTAAGAGTGTAGACGGCATTTCAAGAATACTAAGAAGGAGTGTGTAAAAGTTAAATTCTTCTAAGGAACACTGTAGAAGGGGTGTGGGGTGGCTTAGCCCTGCAAGACTCACCCACCAATCCCAACTCCAAAGAGGAGGATCAAAGACCGAAAGAGGATCCAAGGAAGTTGCTCAGAAGTGGCTTCCATGTTGATTAAGACATTACTTCTAGTTTCTGCTACATCCAGGGTCACCTGAGGCTCTTCCATAGAGATAAAAAATATATATGAGAATCTATATACAGACAGTCCTCCCACGCCAGAGTCCAAGAATAGAATCAGCGATACCTTCCATCTCCTGGCCATAGTGTCTCCAGGACTTTGGGTATTGAGCTAACCCTCCCTTTTCAGAGAGAGGGGCAGTCCTGGATCCAATGTCCCCTCTGTTTGCAAAGTGGGTATGGGCCAGTTTTGACAGTTTTGACTAAAGTGTTCCGGCTAACTCAATGAAAGTAACTACAGAAAAGGATATTGCTTGAATATGGTCTCCCCAAGCAGGACAGAAGAAACGGAGATGAAGCTTTAGGCTGTTTGTATCATGATGGAGGCACCTGGAGCTGCCCCAGCATAGGCTAGAGCCATTGCATTCCCTTTCTTCCCTTTCCTTCTTGATTCCCAAGCCTTCCCCCCCCCCCCAGTCGTTAAATACCCTGATGCAAAGTAGTGAAAGAAATTTTATGCCCGTTGTCCAGCTTTTTTGTCTGATTACTGAGGAGGACTGACTGATGAAATGGGTTGAAATGTGGCATGGCCTTCAGGACCCTCTGGGTCCAGGTTACTACTTACCCATAGCCTCAACCCGTCTGGAGTTAGACAGGGCTGGGTTCTCAATGGGGCCTTGGTTTATCTCTCTCAGTTCGGGATAATTGACAGGAGTTATCACTACTGGTTAATCAATATTAACATGCAATCATGGCTCTCATTACCAGCATCCTTCTCCTCAGGCTCCTGCCAGGGTCTATTTGGGGGAAGGGTCTTCTACAGGAGCGGCTTCCCACAGGATTCAGATGTGGGCCTCATTGGCCCATCATTCAGCCAGTGACCAAGCACAGACCTTTTCCTCATGTGAACAGCAGGTAGCAAAAAGAATGCATATATTCTTCTAGTTAGGTCAAAGGAGATAGAGAGGATATGAAACACTTTAACACAAGTAGAGAGGTCTTGGCTAAAAGAACCTGCTTCAGTTTCTGTCCAGCCAAGGTCAGGTATGAGGAGGAGCCATAGACCTTGACAGTGCAGGCTGTCTCACAGAGGGGATATAGGCTTCCTGAAACAGCAGCAGAACACATTATTTCTTTAAAGTTCTTTCCTGAAAGGGTGTGTGAAGAGGAGAGGGTATCAGAGCCCCTCTGGTTATGGGAGAGCGGCTGAACCCCTTTGGGAAAATGGACCTGGGATGGTTGTTAGGATGAGGTGAGATGAAGGAAGGCTGCCCAGGGTGTTCCGGCCTTCTGAGGGCCCTGGCAACCTTGCTAAACATGTGGCAGTTTTTTTTTTTGTTTTGTTTTGTTTTTTTTTTGTAGATTTAGATCTTGAGAAAGGAACATGAAAGCTTGGATATATATATAGGATACCTCTGACCACTTAAAACATTGCGACAGAACTGGCTGAGCAAAAAGGGTGTTGTGGTGAAGGGTCACATAAGGGTCACATTTGCAGATCGCAGAGTTTGTACTGCAGCCAAGCCATGTTACAAAGAAACACAGGCTGTTTCTCTCTGGGATCAAATTTACCTCCGTTCTTTAGAATACATCCCATTGGTGAATGTGATGGCATAGAAGGGTCCTGTTCCAAGTTGAGGCAAGGGTGGATGACCCTAATTCCTAATGAGCCATGCCTTTGTGAGGAAAAGGTCCAAGAAAATTGCAAGGAAACTCACGGTACAATTTTCAAATAAGGGGGCATGTAGCTCTTTTGAAAGGATCTCCTGGTGAGGCATCTGTCTTAGTTGCTTTTCTCTTACTGTGGCAAAACACCATGATCAAGGGAACTTATAAAGAATTCCTTTAACCTGGGGCTCACAGTTCAGAAGGTTAGAGTCCATCGCCACATCATAGCGGGGAGCATGACATCCGACAGGCAGGTATGGCACTGGAACAGCAGTGAGCGCTTACATCTTCATGTATAAACAGGAAGCAGAGACAGTCAAGCAGACAGACAGAGAGACAGACAAACAGACAGACAAAGAGCTGACTAAGACTGGCACGGGCTTTTGGAACCTAAAAGACTATCCCAAACAACCCCCCAACCGAGGAGCAAACATGCAAATATGTGAGCCTACAGGGCTCAGGCTCATTCAAACCATCATGGTATCTATCAAGAATTGGAGATGCAACTTTAATTTAAAAAGAGGGGGGTGGATCTCCTTTTCAAAAGACCCCCTTGGTGTTGAAGCCAGCAGTCAGGGCAGTCACGTGTCTCTGTTTCCCTCTTGCTGGTGAAGTCCACTACCTGGCAGGGAGGGCCACACTTGCTCAGGCTACAGGTCTGGACTATGATGGGCGGGGACAGAAGCTTAGGTAGGCCCTCTTCGACCTCAGAGACTCAGTTTCTGCTGCTGTCGAAGGGACCGATGCATGGAGTGAGCAAGGAAGCACGTCAAACACGGGTCTGCTCCAGTGTATGGGTGTTCTTATTACAGTCCCCGGGACTGAAAACCCTGTGGGCCTGGAGAGGGTCCGTGGAACGACCACCTGACTCCAGCTTGTCTAGCCTGCCTCCAACAGTCCTCTCTGCTCTTTAGGAAGATTGTTTTAAAGCTCCCCTGACCCCCAAGTCTCCACCCCCACCCTCGGCTCTGGCCTAAGGATATCCATCTCCCTTCCTCCAGCTGAGGTGTTGTGGGGTAAGCAATACCCAGCTTCCACTGCCTGCCTGCCCTGTGCAAGCTTTGGCTTACTGGGCTGGAGGCCTTGGGACTCTGAAGGCCTTGGCTTAACAAAGGAAAACAAAGCTCTTTACACCTTCCTGGGAGCCCAAGTCAGTTTCTGAGCTTTCCCTTTCATTACTTTCCTTGATCTTCCCCACTAAGGGAGGGGACTCTTGGGACCTGACATCTACCCATCTCCAGCTGCTCTATCTGGCTCCCCACCCCATCCCTGTGTCTACTGCTGACAGCCTGTCTGCTCTGGTCCCCTCCTCCTGGATGTTGTTCCTGCTACAGCAAATAGGATCTTTCTAAACTACAAAGCAGGAAAATGACCACGAATCTCACCTGCTTAAAACCTCTCAATGGAAAAAGCTAAACTCTCCCTGACATGACACCCTCAGCCCACATGACAGGCCCATTCTCCCCTTTCTTTGACCATCCCTCTTCTACACCTCAAGCTTAAGTCACTGGCGAACAATGGGAAGGGAGATGAAGGCAAAAAGTGCCGTGGGACTCTGTCCAGCATCTCCTTTTCCCAGAAGGCCCCCTGGCAAGGTGGGAGCCCCTTTTTAGTTGCTGTAGGGTTTTGTAGTTAGACACAGTCACTGTCACTATTTTCTCCACAGTGTTCCTGGTCATCCTGCCTATGTGATACCCCAAGAACCGTGCTAGATTTGTTTGTTTGTTTGTTTGTTTGTTTTGGTGGCGGGGTCTCACTTTCTACCTCACACTGGTCTTCATCTCTTGTACACACACACAGGCACATCCCATGTTTGTGACACGGTGCGCATGTGGCGGTCAGAGGACAAGTGTATATGTACGGGAGTCTGGTTTTCTCCCATGTGGGCCCTGCGTATCACACTCAGGTTGTCAGGCTTCGCAGCGAGCTCCTTTACCTGCCAATCATCCTCTGGCCCCATCTTGGTTTGTTTTCCAGTGTTTGGGTTTTTTGTTTGTTTGTTTGGTTGGTTGGTTGTTATTGTTTTGCTTTGTTTTAAAGACCCTCTAGTAATTCTAATGTCAGTGTGGGTATTAAGGGACTTGAAAAGATGTTACAGTGTTGACAAAATCCTTCCACATAACCCACATCTGTAAACCGTAGAGGGAAGCTTGTTGGGCGATCAGTCAATCCCTCCACTCTACAAATGTGGAAACAGAGACTGTCTTTGCTCACTCGTGGTCACACCTCGGAAGCCTCATACTGGCTCAGGGAGAATTCCAGTCTTCGCACTGGTAGAATCCAGTGTAGATCCTGCTGGTGTCTCAGCAGTCTGTGTAATGAACACTTTCCCTCCCCTGCCAAACCAAATGTGTCCCTAAATATTTCTCTCCCACTCTCCCACCTCCATGCTTTACCCCTATGTGGAAGGCTTTCTCAGCCCGATCTGCCAGCTTCAGTCCTCGCTACCTTCCAAAGCTACCACCTCCTTCGCAAAGACATTTCCATTTCCCACGGTTTCTCTCCTCTTAGGCTGGAAACGCGTGTTTAGTAGAGTCCACTTTTCAGCCCTGCCTGCTGCCTGCTGCCTGCTGCCTGCTGCCTGCTGCCTGCTGCCTGCTCTGTGCTCTAGCTGTTACAGCTTCTGGAAGTCTAGCAGGTCTGAGTACGTGCTCCTTCCTTCTACAAAGACCCCTCTTGCCCAGCTCGTGTCTTCATTCTCAGGCAAACCTATTTCAGGAAACCTCCCTGAACCTCTACTCTTCCACCATGGAGACCCCTTCATCTGCTGTCAGGGGATGCCAAGGATAGCTCTATATGAATACAATGATAAGGTTTGGACTTGGAGTCAAACTTCTCTGGTTTGAATCTTGGCCTCAGAGGGGACAAATTCCCACAAGTCCCTCCTTGCCTTGTGTTTCTTTTTTGTTACATGAAGAAACGATAGCTCTACTTGAGAAGCTGTGGTACAGATTAACCTATCAATTCATGTTGAATGTGTGGATCCGGGCCTAGTCCGTGGCAAGCACTTGGTGAACATTGGTTATTTCTCTGAGATTTATTCACTCATTTGATGGCCCTGGAAAAATGCTGGTAAAAGTGGGCAGGAAAGAGGATTCTTGGAAAGATGGCAGAAGAGGAAGGAAGCATCAGGAATTTATCTCCCAAGTGTCACAACAATCCCATTCGTGGGTTCTGTCCGCTGTGCTTGTTGTGGAAATCTGGGGTCTGTTGAATGCTGGGCGCTTTCAGAGGAAGGCTTCATTCTCAAGCTGCTTGATTTCAGGAGCTGGTCATCCAAGCAGCAGCGACCTCCACCCAGTCTTGTGGTGGGCAGCTGTGCAAGTGTTTCTGGAGTGACCTATACATAGCTCAGAAAGGACATAGTTCTCAGTACAGGCTCAGCCCTGAACACAGATTTTCATTGTCACTCTGAGGTGAGGGCACAAAGACACTGGGATCCTTTGTTGGTGTGCAGGACTCTGCCTCAACTAAAGCAGCTGCCAGGGGACTCAAAGAATCAGCGTCCTTCTCTCTCCTTGTTTGTTTCCTTCTGTCCCCTTGGTAGCCACATGTTAAAGATTGTTTATTCTAAAGGAAACACACACACACACACACACACACACGCACACACACATAGAGAGAGGACACTACAAAGTAACCACAGACAGCCAGGGAAGGTATAAGCTCAAAAAAGACCCAAGAAGACAGGTTTACAGCCCAGGCTGATACTTGCAAAAACTTTTGTTTTAATTTTCTTTTTTTGAGACAAGGTTCAGGCTGCCCTGGAACTATGTAACACAGAATGGCCTGGCACTTGCCTTCCATGGCCTCTGCCTTTTCAGAGCTGGGCGTACAGGCATGTACCACAGTGTCCACCAGGACAGCTGTCAGTGAAGGGAACAACCAACCAGCTACTCGTCACCAACCCTGGAGGAAAGAACTTTTGTTTCGAGACCTACTGAATTACTAGTTTAAAATGTCAACTTTTCAACAAAATACTACAAATTTACCAAACATCAAAGTGTACCCTATTTGAAGAAAAAGGGGGGTTGGGGGCTGGGTAGGTGTCTCTCTAGGTAAAGTATGAGCCTGGAAACCTGCAATCCCTGTGACCCATATAACGGTGGAAGGAGAGGCTGATGACACAGAGTAGCTAGCCTTTTGACTGCCACACACGTGTCATGGAAAGTTCATACGCCCCATATGTCATTCACATGCACAGTAGGACTATACCAATAATAGCAATAATGAGTAAACAGAGGCTAGGCATCGTGGCACATGCATCTAATCCCAGCAACTAGGAGGCAGAGGCAGATGGATCTCTGTGAGCTGAAGGCCAACCTGGTCTACGGAGTGAGTTCCAGGACAGTCAGGGATATGTAGAGAGACCCTGCCTCAATAAATAAATAAAGAATGAATGAATGAGTGAATGATTGAATGAATGAATGAAAATGAAAAGAAAGTGAAAGGAAAATAAATATCAATGGAATATCATTGATTGGAATATTGATATCAATATTCCATTGATATCAATAAATATCAATGGAAACTGAGAAAGAGCTGGCCGCAGAGCTATTCTAGAAGACTTTAAAATAAGCAAGGGGAATGTCAAGAAAATGATGCATGAGGTAAATGTAAATAACCAAGAAAAGATGTAAAAACCTCAAAGGGAGCTTCGAGCTGAGCAGTACAAGAACCGAGATCGAAACTTCACTCCGGGGATGCAGGAGGAGAAAGAAAGATAAACAACACTGAAGTCAGGACAGCGGAAATACTTACATGTAAGGAATGACATCAGACAATCAGAGAAATGTGCATAGAGCCATCAGCTCACTAATGGATGCACCATGAAGTCTGAGAATAGACACGGGTAGAGAGAATAGTTGGAAAAACAATGTTTGGATACATCGCAAATTTGATGAAAAACACGAAGATAAACCTCTATAATTCCAGCAGACTCAGAAGGAGGACCTCAAGGGGGCCTACGGTGACATTGTAGTGAAATTATCAAAAGCCAGACTTAAAATCTTGGAAATCGTGACAACAGTATCCTACAGAAGCATCCCCAGGGGTTCGCAGTAGGAGCTGCCACAGGACCTCTGAAGCTCCGGAGGCCAGAAGCAGTGGACAGAGCCAGTCAGAACTCGAAGAGGAAAATGTGTCAACCAGAAACCCTGTCTCACCCAAAATTTCAAAAATGAGGGCGAATCAAGATATTTCTATGCTGTCCTGCAGGAAACACTGAAGGGGTTTCCCTATGGTAAAAGGAAGGCAGCAGCAACTCCAGTTGTAGATGGAAGATTCAGGGTAAAGGCACAGGCAGTCATGGGGCAAGTGTTGCCATAGGAGCAGCTTGTCACCTCACTTCCTGTTTCTGTGTGGTTTAAAAAGAATTAATTCATTTGTTTAGTTAAGGCACACAGTGAGTAAATGTGCAATTTTGTGATTTCAATAACTGGGATGAGGAAAGACCTTTTAAGGGACTGTGTGTGTGTGTGTGTGTGTGTGTGTGTGTGTGTGTGTGTTTGAAGCTAAGCTGATATAAATTCAAATTAGAGCATTATGCTTCTAAGGTGTTAAACATAATTCCACAGCTCATAAAGAAGATAGCTATAGAACAGAAATGAAAGTAAATGAGGGAGAGATTTAAATATTTTGCCACCAAAAAAAAAAAAAAATCAGACTTAGAAGAATAATGCAGGAAATAGGAGACAAAACTACAAAGCACATATAAAACAAATAACCAAAGGCTGGAGTAAAGCCTTTCACACCAGAAGTCACTGTTCTCTGTTGGAGATATGCTCTAAGAACCCCCAAAACTGCAGGTAGTACTGAGCCCTATGCATGCTATGGTCTTCCTAGTCATACAAACCTGCTAGAAATGCTTAATTTATAATTAGACACAATGAGAGATTAACAGAATAACCAGGCAGTGATGGTGCGCATCTTAATCCCAGCACTTGGGAGGCAGAGGCAGGTGGATCTCCGTGAGTTGGGGCCAGGTTGGTCTACATAGTGAGTTCCAGGACATCCAAGGGCTGCACAGAGAAACCCTATCTTGAAAACCAAAACAAAAGAGATTATCAGATACAATTAATGAAATGGAGCATAATAATAATGTGCTATGATGACAGGTAAGCATTCTCTCTCTCTTTTTTCTCTCTCTAACACAGGCAGGAGTTATAGAAGGATTATGTTATATAATGGGTTCCATAAGGACTATGTTACAGAATGAGGACTCTGGACAAAGGGGATATTTGTGTCCTGGGCAGGGTAGAGTGGAATAGAGAAGAGAGTGAAATTTCATCTTGCTACTCAGAACAGTTTAAATCTTTTGAGTTATTTCTGGAATTTTCCGTACCTTAATTGACTTTAGAAAATTGAAATTGTGGGAAAGAAAACTCTGGAAAATGGAGAGAACTGTAACTTCTTTCTTTCTTTCTTCATTTATTTTTATTTTTCAAGACAGAGTTTCTCTGTGTAACCCTGGCTGTCCTGGAACTCACTCTGTAGACCAGGCTGGCCTTGAACTCAGAGATCCACCTGCCCCTGCCTCCCGAGTGCTAGAATTAAAGGTGCACACCACTGTGCCCAACTTCATTTATTTACTTAGGTAGGATCTCAATTCAGACTGGCTTGGAACTTGCAATTCTCCTGCCTTGATCTCTCCAGTGCTAGAATGTCAGGTATGAACCACCATGGCAAATGGATAAACATACAACTATAGCTGCCTCTTGATTTATGATTGAGTTACGAAACAGTAAACCCACTTTAAGCTGGAAATGGCTCGTTATAACTGTGCTGAACATTCCTAATCTAGGGAGCACCCTAGCTCAGTATCATGACATACTGGAAAGGGCTGGTTGTCTCTGCTTGTGACTGGCTAACGGAGCCGCCCAGCATTGCAGAAGGACATCAGACCACATCATCATTAGCTGGGGAACAGCTCAAAGCTCAGTTCCTACTGATTGCATATTGACTTTACATCACATTGTGCCAATGTCAAGTCAAAAATGGTTAAGTCAAACCAATGATTAAGCGTCAGATACAAGAGGCACAAAAGAAACCATTAGGGATCACTGATATGTGCTTCCCAAGAGAGATTTACTTTAGATTCAAAGACACACATAGGTCTACAGTGGAAGAATGGCAAAAAGATCTTTCAGGCAAGTAGTCAGCAAACACTGGGGTGGCTGCACCAGGAGTATGCAAATGGGCTTGCACTATCAACAGATTTCTCCCCAGCCCTCCACAACTCCAGGGACAGACCAGACTGAAGCAGTGAGGGAAAGGAAGGAATGACAGACAGACGGACACACAGAAAGCTGCATTTAGGTGGTCTGAGCTCTTGGATGAAGAAACTTCACTCCAAGGCTGTTGTTTCAGCTTGACATGATGAGAAGGTACAGATGGAAGAGAGTGAGGCCTGCACAGCTTCATCATATCACTGGACCAAGCACTTAGAAAGGGTTAAAGCTGGGCTTGGTGGTACATACCTTTAGTCCCAGCACTCAGGAGGCAGAGGCAGGCAGACTTCTGTACGCTTGAGGTGAGCCTCTACATAGTAAGACCCTGTCTCAACAAACAAACAAACAAACAAAAAACTCTAAGCAAAAAAGAAACCTGGATGTTATGTGCATTTTACCACACAGAAACTAAATAACAAATCGATAGGAAAACTGAGGGAGGAACCTGATTATAGAGCCCAGAAAAGCATTGTGGGTGTAGAGGGTTTGGAAGGCCCCAAAGAAATGGAATGTAGTTTGAGGCCTTTGGAAGTAATGCCATGCAGTGTGCCTTGGCTGCTCTCTGGACAGGTGACAGGGCTGTTGTGAAGCAGCAAGTTTATCTACTAAGATTCCAACTTATGTGCTCCCCAATCTGATAGTGGTTGGAAGTCAGAGGCTGTTTTCCAAGTAGCTCTTACAACTGGCTCTGACAGGGCTCTGGGTATACATATGAGGCTCCGCCCTTTCCTTTTCTTTCCTTTCCTTTCTCCCTCTGGTCTCTGTATCCAGGAGCTGAGCTCGCCTGCACTTCAGACAACATGCAATGCTCCTACCACATGGATCGGACATGGGAGCTGGAAGCCCTGAGGAATCAGCCTTAACCCCATTGGTTGCCCATTTTTCATTCAGGAGACTGAGGCCCAGAAAGATAAATGGCTTGTTTATAGTCACAGAGCTAAGGAGCAGGACAGGTTCTAGTTTCCCGGTCAGGGGCCATTTCTACCTCTTCGCATTACTGCCTCATTAAACCTGCCTCATTAAACCTGTCCTGCTGTCTTTAATTTCTGTCCATCTTTCCATCCATTCACTACGTTTCCCAGATGAGCGTCTGGCATATATCTGATCGTGGCTGTGCTCTGGGAGTTCACGATCCAGGTGGGCTCACCGACGCCAGCATGGCATAGCTCCCGAAGAGTTTGAATGTCTGCCGTCAATGGAGACTGTCACACTGTGTCCAGAGCAGTCAGAGAAGTTTTCATGGGGTAGGTGTGAAGGAATCCTCTTGGACCCACAGAAGAGGGCAGGGGAGTTTAGCCAAAGAACAAGATGACTTCAGGCTGCAGGGGAAAGGGTGGAGCAAATGGTTTCAACACCGTTGAGGTGCAGGGAATGAGGGGTTCCAGTGAGGTTGGTCCTGAGAAAAGAGGAGGGGAGGGACGCCCTGGAGAGTCTCAGCTTCCTCCAGTTAGTCCGCCGGTCTCCTCCCAGAGGCCTGGTGGTCCTCTTGCCTTACCTGCCTCCCTTCACGTGCTCACTGATTCTCCTCATCTGAACTCTGCCATCTCATTCTCTCCTTTGAGCCTAGCAGCTCTTTCCACTAACCTACCCCTTCCCATTCTCCCCTCGTCCCGTCTCCCTGCCGAGAACCTGATCATGTCCTTCCACTACACAATGAAAGCATAGAGTCTTCAACATGGAGGACTCTAATTCCTGGCTTTGCCACTGCTGACTGACATCGAGGCTTGTGAGTAACGTGAGTAATTTCTAGCCACCCAAATCCTTCTGAGCCATTGTTTCATTGGCGCCCTCTAGATCACCTGTGTATGGAAAGATGTCCATTTACACTACCGGCCAGAAATCTGAGCAGATTAAGTATCCCAGATTGCCAGTGAGCCCTGGTAGCCCTGTTCTCTTACTCAGGGTGATAAACCTGTTATCAGCCTATTGCATTCAAAGGGCTGTGTACTCAGCTTATTACTTCCTGTCCTGGTACAAACAGAGCTCTGAAATGTCACCATCTTAGAAAGTTGATCTCTATGTATACTAAAGTCAGTGGCAGCTAAGAGAAAATGGGTTATATCAAGAGATTTTCAGATTTGTAAATGATAATTCACAGTAAGAAACACAGAACCACAACTGGACAGGGACACAGACAAACACACACACTCACACCATATTTGAAAGAGAAGCTTTACAGGCAGTCACCAGTGTTCATTCTTCCTACCTGTAACACACTCTGAGAGCTTTTTTTCTGCCCCATTTAGTTAGGCGTATCAGTGGTGTAGAGGCTGGAGAGATGGCTTATCAGTTAATAGCACTGTCCTTTCTTCCAGAGGACCTGGGTTCAATTTTCAGCCCCCACATGACAGCTTGAAACTGTCTGTAACTTAAGTTCCAGAGGACCTGACATTCTCATAAAACACCAACGTACATAAAAGATAAAATACAGGGGGGTGAGAAGGAAGAGCAGTGGTGGCCACTGGTGGAACTGATTTCACATCCTATCTACGGTTATGATGGGAAATGTAGAAAGTTCTGTTTGTCTTTCTCATGTTAAAACAAAACAAGACATAAGTGGAAAGAACTCCTTGCCAGCCTCCCTGCTCAGGTAAACAAGAGAATGACATTCTGCATTCATTTTTCCAGCGTTCTCACCTTCTGTTCTCCCCCTCTAGAAATGCACAAACCGACCCTGCTCCTCCCAGGCCACTGAGATGGCATACTGGCCCTTACTGCGTGGAGGGAAGCAGTCCCACCTTCCTGTCCTGCCCAGGCACTCCCTACATCTCCAGGACACACCAAACCGCTCAGGTTCTTGCTCACGGCACTCGCTCCTCGCCCAGCCTTTGCATCTGCTTCAACAAGACTGCTGCCCAGATTCACTTCACCCCTGCAGGGTTTGGCTGGCAGCACTTGGTGGTCCTTTCTGCCCTGCTGAGTGTGTTTCCCATTTGGTCTTTCGATGCTTGCTTGCAGTGGCTCAGATTTTTTTTTTCCCAGCCCTGCCAGCTCTGCGAGTCTGTGGTCTGTCGCTTGTTGCCATGTCCCCAGCACAAAGATCAGGCCCTTGCACAGAGTGTGGACACAGTGAATGTTTGTGGAAGAATAGACTTTAGACCTAGGAATGTTAAAATCATGTGCAGAACCACTGTGTGAGCCAGGCATGGTGACATGAACCTGTAATAAGACAATCTGGAGGCTGAAACCTGAGGATGTTGGTTTAGAGGCTTACTTGGATTATATAACAAGACTTAATAAACCAAAACAGAACAGCAACTACTCTGGGATCCAGAGGGGACAATAATGACATGGCTGGAACATGGATTGCTCCAATCAGAACTTGGGACACTGCAATCATGAAAGCACAGTAATTGAATTCACAAAAGTTGGGCACACGGGACCAGAGAATATGCAGGTTTCAATGCTGCCCAGATGAGATTGCTCTGACTTTCAGTTTCATTTTATGAGCTGCTTGATAAGAAGGACCACTTTGTTGATCTGGTGGCCATTTGGGAGCGATTGGGACCACTGAGTCTGATTGAGTGCCCATACTAGGCTCCCTGTGTTCTGGGATGGGTGATACCCACCAGCTTCCCTTTGTAACCAAACAGCTGACCCGAGTTGATGTGGGGACCCATTTTTCTGGGGCCTAGAGGACAGAGCTCCTTTCTAAATCCCATAGATCACTCAGCTCACAAGCAGAGGAGCTGGGACTTGAACCCCACCCTCTGACTCTGAGGTGTCTTTTCTTTCTGTTGCTCTATACTACCCTCTCGTGTCTCTCCTCTGCCTCCTGTCTTGGAGTGTGGGAAGAGCAGAAAAGAGATAGGGTAAAGATGGTCTACCAAATTGTGGTGGGGAGTGGAAGGGAGTGAGCCCAGCTCTTCAGCAGGCATGTGGCAGCCTTGGCTCACTTTCTAGGGAGCTGTTTGAAAATAGTTTCCTTTTCTGTAAAATGAAGACAGTTATTACCTTGCAAGGTGACAGAGGGAACTCCTTGAAAACATTACAGAAACTGACACAGTATTGAACATAGCAGCTCTTCGGTGAAGGCTTAGAGGTAACAGAGGTGACCTGCTAGCCAGTTGCCTCCAGAGCTGAGAACGGAAGGTAGTGAGCAGGAGACAAGAGACTAATAATTCTTGAGCATCTGATCTGAGCCAGGCGTTTGCATAAAGTGTCACAGCTGCTGCTGTTGACTCTGAGTACTCACAGCAAGGCACGTACAGTGAGCTGTCTGACTTCGTAGGTGGGAAACTGAGGCAGAGCAGGACATAAGGTTTCACATCTTTGTGAGAGCAAAACACAGATTTTCACCTTGGGCCCTTGGACCTGAGAGCCCCTGGGCAGCCTCCATGTCTGCACATCCACTGGGTTGGTCATCTCTGTGTTGGGTCATGTTGGGCCCTCTGGGTGGGTCCTGTCCCAGGTGAACACCTATCAGAATCTTCCCAGCACCTCCTCCAGTCTCCACCCCTCTATATTCCGGAGGATCACCAGGAAAGGTCCCACCTGCCTGTCTACTGTTCTTCCCTCTACAAAATGGCCTACTCCCAGTCCCAGACAGTGCCCTCTCCTGCTGGGTAAGATTCGGGCACTGTGGTGCCTTCTGTTCTCTCTGCCTTGCTCCGTGTTTCTGGTACAGAATGCTCTCTCCCTTGAGCCCTGGGGATTAAAATCTAGTGTCTCCAGTTAAAGACCCAGGAGCTGGAAGCCCAAACAAGTTCTGATCTTAAAATTGGGGCATGAAGAAAAAAGTTAGCTTGGAGTGATTGACAGGTAGTGGAGAAGAGAGATGAAGGGGTCAAGGGGCAGGGCAAGGGCACTACGGCATTTGCATGTGTGCCCAAGCACCCTGTGGTTCAGAATCAGAAACCTGCTGGGTAGAGAAAGTGTTTCCTCTGAATTAGCATCCCAGGATCAATGTGACAAGAAGGATGCTTCAGCCTATGGCAGGCAGGGAGCTGCTGGGGTTGGTTAGCGAGCTGCCTGTGGCCAAGGTGGGGTGCTCCCAACCCTGGCAGCCCTAAATCCTACTTGGGAGCTGCAGGAGAGGAACTGCCACTCAGGAAAGGAGCGAGGATGCTTTTCTGCACCAGAGGTCGCCATCATTGTTGGTGGTTGATGTGAGGGTGAGTGTTTTCCAGAGTGCATGGTGAGGCCATTTGGCCGCCTGGGAGGTGGCACTTCCACCCTGGTCCTATAAATGGAAGCTCAGGAATAGAGGAGACTGTTAGGTATAAGGCAGAAGAGATACAGGAAGTTACTTTTATGCTGTTAGCACGTATGATGGTGGCTCTGGTACATAAAGCGTACATAAGGAACAACTTAGCTAGATCTCCCAGCAGACAAGATATCTTAGTCCCCACCAGTCTTAGCCCTCACGGGTCCACAAGGAGAGCCCTGCTGTTATCACTCCCCTCTTCAGAGAGACAGACAGACAGAGCATTAGACAGCTTTCTCAGCTCCCAGAGCAGTAAGTGGGGAGCTGGCTTGAATCCAGCCTTGCACGTCGGAGTGTCAGCCTTTAACTGCTTCTCTCAGAAAGGAGGCTCTGGAGAGAGACCCCGCTAGGCTCCACGTGCCCCTCAGGGATGGATGGATGGAGTACACTCAGGCCCTTCAGCCAACAGTGCAGGAGGCTGGCCTAGCTTTGAAGGCAGGCGGACCGAAGGACAGCCAACACTCTAGGTCAGGGCACTCTAGGTTGGAACACTCTTGACATGGTAAGTGACCTGTGCTGACTGATATGTTTTATCTCCAGGGATACAAGCCAACTGTGAGTCTGTGGAAACAGTAGTGTTCACTGCTTGCTTTGGGCAATCAACTGATGTAAAGAAGAGAGAGTAAAAGGGCAGGTCAGGGACACTATGGCTTGTGTGTGTGTGCAGCTCAGGGCCACTGTAGTCCAGAATCAGAATCCTGCCAGATAGTGAAAGAATTTCATCAGAATTGGCATCCGGGGATCGATTTCACAAGAGGAATGTTTCAGGCCACAGCAGGCAGTGAGCACTCTGCCTCAGCCAGAGCACCTGGGCTGATATAGCCAAGGGAGCTGGAGTCTGGAGGAGGTGGGGTGGGGAGGTTTTCTGGTTCAGGGCTAGTTCCCTACACAGTCTAAGGAAACAGCTTTGCCCCATGGGCCTGGGTCGCTATGAATGCCAGGGAGAGACTTGGATAGTCTGGTTCTCATGTCCTTTTCAGCCCTGCATCCTCACTCTGAGTGCTGACCCCCTAGGTGGGGCTCTCTTCTCAAAGGGAGGAAACCCCAGTTGCCACGCTCCCTAGAGGACAGAAGTTCCCAGCAGCCTTTGATTTCTCCCTTAAGTCTGGCTTTCTGCAACAGAACTCACTACTCAAGGAGTGTCTGGGGATTGTAGGAGAGAAGAGGACCTGCCATTCAGACATGGTCATCCAAGCTGCACAATATCCATAGACATCTAAGCTAGCTGGGGAGCAGAGCTTTCTCTCACTTGCCCTGGGCCCGGGTCCTGTCTGGGCATCCCAGCCGCACCACTATGCTGCTAAGTGAGCTTACTACTGTGCAAGGGATACAGAGTTGGAGAGGGGAAGGCCGAGTTCACACCCTGCTGTAGCTTCAGACTTCTCGAATGCACACTGACCTTCTCTTCCCTGAGCTGCTGTGTCCTCCTAGTGCTCACGTTGCTGTGCCGTGTGAATGAAGTCAGGGGCCCCGAGTCTATGTGGGGTTGACATACACATGTGAGCAGTGCTTGGGTTCTAGGGAAAGGGAGTGGGCAGGAGAGGGATCTAAAAGACCCACGTTCAAAGTCTGACTCTGCCATTCATTTTAATAGGTAGACTTGGGCCTTCCACCCCATCCCTGTTCTCAGAAAATTCAAGAATATCTTAGAATATGAATGTCTGGGGAGAGGTACAAGTGACATTGAAGTCAACAGGCGAAGCCCTGATCCCATATGACTGTGTCCTCATAGGAAGAGGAGATTTGCGCATGGACCCCTGTTTTAAAAGCCATGTAACTATCAAGATGGCCATCTACTCACTGTGGAGCGAGGACTCACGAAACCAAACCTTGCTCTCGAAGCCCCAGAACAGTAAGGTAGCACATCTCTGTGGTGTAAGCCTTCTGGTATGTGGGAAGGAGGGGATCTCCTGGGTTGGCCTTAACAAGCCAGTGTACCCACATGAAAACTTCTTGCATTTTGCATGGTAGAGGAGACCAGAAAATGCCCAAGAAGAGGCCCGGTGCATAGAGGGACCTCCACAAATGTCCCTTGCCTATCTTCTAAGAACAGCACAGCACTGGCCTCTTGGGAAGAAGGGAATATTGCAGAGTCATCCTGTGTCAACATGAACCCAGGGCACCCTACCCTTGACTCCACCCTTATCTAATACCCAGACTGGCAACCAACCCTGCCCTCGGCCCAGCCCTGGCCTTGGGACTGGCTTCCAGCCAGGTTGATTGGGAGCTGGGTACATAGCTACCTTCACCTTTGCCCAAGTTCAGAGCAAACCTGCGATGGTTGGCGGGCCTTGGCATAGGGCACAGTTGGCAGGGAGAATGCCCACTCAGAAGTCTGGAATGGGATCAGCACCTCACTTTTCAGACTTAGTCTGACTTCCACCAACAGAGAGCTTACAAGTCACCCCAAGTCTTGGGGAGCTACGGGGCATGGGGTGGGGAGAGCCAGCAGTCAAATCCCAGCTGCGCCATGGATGGGCTGTGTGGGCTGTGTGATGCTGGACCCTCCTTCAAGCGGAGACTAGTCAGGCCCAGACACGCGGAGGCTTCTGTGACTGGAAGGTCATTTCCACCCATGGAGCTCCCAAGGCCCTCCATAATGGCATCTATTGTGATCCGTTCCCGACTAACTGCTCAGAACCGTTGCGGAGTCAAATTCCTGGAGAGTCAGGAAGTGTGGCTGTGGGTAGGAGAGCTGTCTGGCACATCCTTCCCACAGCATCCCTCCTGCGGATCTTGGCAGCCTGTGAGGCTAGGTAACAGGACCTCGGCTCCCGCCCTGCAGCTCTGGGTTCCCTCGGTGCTCTTACTTTCTAGAGCACCACTCAAACTCGTCAGGATTTTCACATTTTCTGTGGCCTCCGTTCCCTTCTCCTTAGAAGAAGAATGATTGTGTAGCAAGAACTTGGTGTTGATCACCGTTCCGTCTCCTGCGCCCTGAGAAGTCGCCTGGTGCCGAGTCCTTGTTTGACATGGGTCCTGGACTGCTGTCTGACCGTCTAGAGGTGAGGAGGAAAATGAAGGATAGATATGTGGATACCTAGACAGGAGTGGCCTGGGCCTTAGAGGCAGAAGCCACCACACTCTGGCAGACCAGCCTGTTTAGTACATACCCTTGAACAGGGAGCCAGGGTTACTGCATAGAGAGAAACAAGGAGGCGCTGTTTACGCGTAAAGCTGAACCTGGAGGCAGGTTTAGCATTTTTGGTAGGTGCAGTCTCTGCAGGAGTACAGCCTTCAGGCTGTAAACATCTTGGTGGGGGCAGAAAACTCCGGTGCCCACACTATCAATAGCCACGCTCACATCAGAGAAAGGCTTTGCCGCTCCCATGGGACTGAGGCGTTGGTCCCTGACATGGCCCTTCATGTGTCGAACAAGGCACATTCACACAAGACTCTACTTGCTCCCTGCGGCCTGGCACACAGTAGGTGTCCAGTCAGTCACTGGGGGAGGAAGGGAAAGAGAGAGAGAGAGGAACTTGTGGATCCTTTGTAGTCAGTCTTTATTGCATTTGGGATTGTTTTCTAAGTCAGAGTCCAGCTGTACTTTCTAGAGACTTCCATCTGATTCAGGAAAGAGACGCAGACGGTGACTGTTGCCGTGGCCTATTGTTCCCTGACAGAGGGGAAGAGACACTAGGCTGGGAACATGAGAGCCAGCAGCAGCTGACGGCTTAAGGCTTTGGAACACAGGGTGAGAAGCAAAGAACACTGTTGAGAAGTCAAAGGTGAGCAAGAAGTAGAGGGACAAGGGAAGGGCAGCTTTTAAGCAGATAACAGCCCTTGCAAAGGCGTAGGTGGGGAAGAGCTTGTGTGAGGGGACAGGAAGATGATGTTGTGAATGGGGTAGGGTTCAGGAAGGTGCTGGACCTAGCTTTGAGATGTACAAATCCAGCCTGTGGCTCCTCTGGGCCCTCAGAGGCCTCCTGCTGATTGAGAGTGAAGGCTGTCCAGAGGCAGCCAGCTGTTGCCAGGTGTCTGCCCTTCCAGAATTTCCCACGAGAGCTTACTCTCCTGAGCTGGTGTCTTTGTCTCTTAGTCTCTGAGGGTCTGGGGTATAGGCTCAGTTCATCCAGCACGGCTTTGGCATCTTGGAATAGCTGCATCTACCTTGAGCCCAGTTTCCTCCCTAGACTGGCAACTGGGGGGCATCAGGGCTTTGCCGGCCTTGCTCGCCAGAGCTGGTGTTTGGGCAGCCACAGCAGAGGTAGGAGAGTAGTTGATAGACACTATCTCCTCACCCCAGGAGACTGTGGGAAGGATTCTTTCTGCTTTGCTTGGCTTAGGTTCTAGCTGCTGGTCCTTTTTCAAGGTCTGTCACTGACTCTCCTGGTGGCCTCAGCAATTCTTCTGTCTCCCCCTCTCTGTTCTCATCTGTAAGACAGTTTTAATTGGCCCGTCCTCCATCTTCAGAGATGGAAAATTTCTCTCTTTGTGCTGGACTCCAGGGACATAGAAGACTCAGTGGGGACTGGAGACAGATGGTTCCACCATCACTGTCCACTCCAAATGAAATAAAAGTGCAGCTGCCACACACAGCTTCTTCTCTTCCCGGACCTTGTCACCCTATCGAATACCTTCATTGTCTTTCTCAGTGAGCGTGTGAGACAATTCTACCAGATAAAAGCTCTCACTCCCATTGTGTAGGGAAGATTGGGGCTTGATCAATCAGATATTGCTGGCACAATGGATCCTGATTTAAATCAATCTGGGTAAAAGCCGCTCACTGGCTCTGCTGTCCCTCATCTGTGCATGTTGCTACTGTGGCCAGGTTTGGGTCTGCTGCACCCCAGGTCCATCCCTGGGTAATGGTGTTGTTTCTAAGTCAGGGGAGAGAAAGTGGGAATTTTCATTAGCCATCTGACTGTGGAGCTGATCCTCATTCCTGGGGTTCTCAGGATCCATGCTTTCTGGAGGATTCCTAGCCTCCCCACCAATTTTGGGAAGTACGCTTTTGTGAGTGAGGAAACCTCTGCCCGTCACCCTCATAGCACTCATTTTCTACCGTTAAGTTGGCAGTAAGCAGAGTTCTGGCCTGGGAACCCAGGCTCTAGGTCGCAGCCCCTGGCTATTACTGGATGGGCAGTGTTGCTTGTTTGTGTTTGAGACAGGGACTCATGATCCCAGGCTAACCTTAGGCTTTCTGTATAGAAAGCCAAGGATGGCCTCGAACTTGTGATCTTCCTGACTCCATTTCTGGAATGCTGGGTACAGGGTACACTGCCACACCTGATTTTATGTGGTGTGTGTTGGGGGGGGGGGTAAACTGAGGGCTTTGCTTGTGCTAGGCAAACTCTCTATCAGCTGACCTGTATCCTCAGTGAGTCTTCTCTGTGAGACACCAGATTCCAGATGTACAGACATGAGGCTGGGGCAAACCCTCTGAGCAACACATATGAAGTAACTGCGCATGAGTCAAACCCTGTCTTGGTTGGATCTGGAAGGTGAGTGTGGTTCTGAATGGTGTCCCTCCCCCTCCACAAGGCCCCTCCTAGATCTGCGGCTGCTCATATGAGTCCACCCTGCACCTCAGATCATTTAGGAAAGCAGACAGTGATGCAAGCGGGAGGGTCTCGGAAGGGATGAGGTCACTGTGGCTGGCTGCCCAAAAATGTGGTGATGGAGGATACCGTTGGATCAGGCCCACTTCTAGGCAGCCCCAGCTTCCATCCTGCAAGGCAGTGATAACAATAGTACCTACTTTTAGAGGGTTGTTAATGAGGAGAGTAAAATAGGGGCTAACAGGAAGCATGTTTGTAACGCACATGGCACTGAGCCTAAAGTACTCAGCACTGGGAAAGAATGGCGTCGAGAGTGTCATGATGGTGGCAGTAATGGCAAAGAGAGGGAGAGGGATGATGTCACCATGATGGTGTCACCCCTGTGCTCCCTCCCGGGTGCCTTTATCCAAGACGTCCCATCCTAGTACAAACATGTCCAGAGAAACCAAGTAGCCAGGGCCTGGCCTCTGAATTAGGAAGAGGCGAAATGCTGGCCCTCAAGGACAGTGAGCCTTCAGTGGCTGTGTTCTGGGCAGGTGGCAGCACCAGCTTTGAAAGAATCACCAGAAGTCTTCCCAGGGGAGGCAGCGCTTAGCAGCAGTATTGATGGAGGAGTAAGAATTAGCTGAGAGAGTAAAACGAGATTTCTCTTTTCCCTCTAAAGGCATTCCTGGCAGACGAAATGACAGGAGCAAAAGCAGAGAGGTGTGAAGCAGCCTGTGGAGATTGGGAAGCCGTGAGAGGCACAGTCTGGCTAGTTGGGAGTAAATGGCAGCAGGCAGATGAGGGAGGGGTGTCTGGGGCAGATCTCTCAGAACCTGGGGTACTAACTCATTTACAACCTAATTGTACGTTATGCCATAGACATTCCAAACATCTACGCAGTCCTAAGTGCTTTTGTGTTGGACACTATGGGTGCAGCCAGGATACCCCTGTACGGACCGTCAGGCTGGATCACTCCTTCCTCAGTTGCTGAGATTTCCAGGGGCAGAGTTTGAGCTTAACATTCCTCCCTGCCATTGCCTCCGAATCTAGTGTTTTGCCCCTTCCTGCATCAGGTAACTGGTCCACACGGGGCTGGGGGTGGGGGTGGGGTGGGGGTCGGTGTCTGGGACTCTTCCCTCAGTTTGACTAACTGTGAGAAGCCATTCCAGAAGCTGAGGAAACGGCTCAGTATATAAAGTCCTTGCTATACAAACCTGAAAAAAACCTGGTTTTGGATCCCCAGCAAAAATCCTGTGTCAAATCCTGGCACAGATGCACACCGTGTGAAATCCCAGCACGGAAGAGGTGAAGGCAAGAGGCTGGAACTTACTGGCTAGTCAGCCCATCCAAACTAATGAGCTCCATGTCTGGTGAAACACCAGGTCTCCCAAAATAAAGTGGAGGGCTGGTGAGATGGTTTATTAGTGAGTTGGCGCTTGCCACCAAGCCTGACAACCTGAAATCAATCCTTAGGACCGGTGTGGTGAAAAGAGAGAAACGAAACCCACAAATTGTCCTCTGACGTCTACATGAGAGACGTGAGGGTGTCTCACATAAGGGTGAGAGCTCATGAGCAAACACACACACACAACTAAATAAAAAATTTAAGTGGGGAACAATTGAAGAAGACACCCAATGTTGACCTCTGATCACAAAGGCACATGCATTTGTACCTACACACTCTCATGAACACACCCACAGGAACACATATGTCTACACACACACACACACACACACACACACACACACACACACACAGCCATTCCAGCTCCACATCCCTGGGGGGAGCAGAAACAGGCCTTTGAGGGGTTAACCTGGAAATCCAGTTTGTCCCTTTGCCCAGTCCTGCTCCAGTCCCTCCCCACAGATGCAGACCTTGAGAGAACTTCCCTCAAAGAAATTCTGCCAGCAACTCTTCCTCTTGGCTTCCTTCCCCAGAATCCCTACCTGCAATAACCATCATGCAAGGGTGTTCATGCTGGGTGACATATCATTGAGGGCTGATGAGGGACCCTGCTTTTTGAAGGCATCTCTGTCGAGAGTAAGGGAATGAACCGGAAGGACACATTGGAATCGGCAGTCAGAGTAGACGTGATTGTTGCAATTTAGCAGAGAAATGGCGTGGGCATGAGGTGGTGCAGGCAAGATGGAGGGATAGATCTGGGCAGGGGTTGTTGCTTAAAGAACAGGGGAGAGTCTGAGGATGGAAAGGACCTGGGGGCTTTGGAACATCATGGCAGAGATGGAGCCAGGAAAGATTTAATGAGAGACTCAGCTCAGTGAGCAAGGTGGCTGCCAGGCATCTGGGAGCAAGGGCCCTGGAGGTGTTTAGGAGGTGGTGTGACCTGGAGGTGTAGAGCCGGGATAGAAACAGCTGGTGGTTTATGGAGCAGCCATTCACCCACTGAGTTTATTAGCAATCAGGAAGTCAGGGTCCTGGAGAGGAGGGGAGGCTGGATGTTAACCCTTTGGTTGCCGAACCTTGCTGGGTTGGGGGAAGAGGCATGTGCAGCCTGTGGAGCCTCTGCTTACAAAGCAGCCAGCTAGCATCCTTGCCTGCCAACTTACTGCAAGCCCTGCTGCTCTCTCTGAAACCCTCCCAAGGACCTGCTAGACAGACTCCTCAAATCCCTTGTCTTAAAGAAGAAGCTACGGCTCAGTGAGGCTCCTGCCTTGTGGGAACCAGGCAGGAGCCAAGAGCAGAGCTGGAGTTGATCCAAGCTCATCTGACACATGCCTGTAATTGTTGGAGGGGAAATCGGGCCCTAGAATTTTTGGCTCTTTAATCGGAGTCCTTTCCCCTTGTACAAATGGTCACTTCCTATGGTGAATTCCAGAACTTTTGATCTTGAGCCAACTTCTCCTTCCAAGAAACAGAGCTGAGAATGACCAGTTTATGGGGACTTGGGGTGGAGTGGGATTATCTTAGCGGAATTTCCAGGCCTGGGAATCCCCCAGCTGTGAGGTGGAGCCCTGACATATATGGGAAGGCCTCTGTGGCTGTGGCAGCAGTAGTCTCCCTGTGGATGGCACCTCTGCATTGTCAGGAGTGGGGCTCCCAAACCTGCCTCAGCTCAGGCCCTCCACCTCCATCCTGCGCCCTGTGGGGAAACTGGCTCTCTTCAAGCACCGTTTCCTAAAAGCTTTTCTGTACAGCCTGGCCGTTTTGTTGAACTGTGGATGACTGTAGTCTCCCTTCTCCATGGTTTTATGTTCCATGGCTCCAATGACCTGCTCTCCACCATGATCCAAATATATTAAATGGAAGCAAAGTATGGCGGCACACTCCCATAATCTCAACACTGGGAAGGCAATGGCAGGAATGGATTGTGAGTTCAAGGCCAGTCTGAACTGCATGGTGAGACCTTGTCTCAAAACAAAACAAACAAACAAACAAAAAAAAAAAAAAAACCAAAAAAAAACCCACAAAGCAAATAATTTTAAGAGGAAAAATTTCAGAAATAATTTATAAAGTTCAGATTACATGCAGCTGTAAGTAGCTTGATGATAGCACCCTGGTGCTGTCTTTCTGGGTCTCACCCAGAAAGTGAGGCACCCTTTTGCACATCATACACTGTGCGTGTACATCCTCAAGCAGACACCGTAGCTAGTAGACCCCCTGTGGAAGAGTCGGACAAGCACCACAGAGCGTGGCAGTAAGCCCTGGCCGTCCCCTGTCAGGCTGTCCACCGTTTGTTCTCCTCATCCTGGAGCGGTCCCAGCCTCGCTTGCTCATTCACAGGTCCAGAGTCAGCCACGGCAGAAAAATGGCTGAATTCAAGCCCTCACTTCAGAGATATGGACATAGTGAGGCTCAGAGAGGACAGGGACCTGCCCAAGGCCACCCAGTGCTCTGGCGTACAGTATGTTCCAGCCTGAATGTCCCAACCAGCAGCCCAGTGCCTTTCCATGTCTCAAATCAATGTCAGAAGTGGCATCAGGCCAGGGGATTGAGCAAATCTGGAAACTGACGAGTTCAAGGTCTGGCTCCACCCTGGACTTGCTAGGAGCCTTTGGCAACTCACCAGCTGCACAGCTTCAATTTCCTTGGTTTTGAAATCAAAATAATGACTCCTTCCTTACCAAGTTCTTGTGAGGACGTAGCGAGAACAGCATTGCGGGGGGGCGCACAGAGGGCCTGAGTTGTTTCAGTTCACTTCAGTTGTTTCAGTTTCAGTTAATATTAAAGGTGTTTCCTTTAATATTAACACGGGCACCACCAGCTGTGTGCGCTCGGACACACGGCTTACTCAGGTCTCATCCAGAGCCATGGCAGCTGCATGAGCAGCACCCATGGGCACACAGTGACTGCTCACTAACGCTCGGTGTCTCCAACTCTGCATGCAACCGCTTCTGCTTTCACAGGCGGCTGCAGGGGAGCTGCCCCTTATCTGAAGACCATAGCCCAGTAGACAAGAAGAGGCAAAATTGTGATTGAGAGATAGGAAAATAAGGCGGAGCTAGCTTTTAAGATCATCTTCTCATGGAACTTTGAAACAAAGCAGCATGTGTTTTAAAACCTGGCATAGCTCGAACCTCCCTGGTCACACCCAAGACTTTTGTAGGAGCCAGAACCTGCAGGTGGGCCTCCCTCCTCTAGTCTTTCCAGCCAACACTGTCCCAGATCCTGAGCAGAACTCAGTATGAAGACTATTCCTGTGTGGTCGTGGCTACAGCTGAGCAAATGCCAGAAATGCTCTTTTGGTAGCTAGATTCCATCTGGAGTCGTGGGAACAGGATAGTCTGGATCTGGGAAGATTCTGGTGCCTCAGAGTTCAGTCTTCATTTATCTCCGTTCTATTTCATGAATGTCAAGAGGCTGATGGTGTCCAGGAACGGGACACAGCCCCAGCCTGATGCCCCAGCAACATCCACTCTCATTCCAGTCAAGGGCATTCCTTCTTTGGTTTTTGTTTGTTTGCTTGGTTGGTTGGTTTTGGTTTTTCCAAGACAGGTTTCTCTGTGTAGCTTTGGCTGTCCTCGAACTAGCTCTGTAGCCCAGGCTGGCCTTAAACTCACAGAGTTTAAGAGTTTCTGCCTGCTTCCACCTCTCTAGAGCTGGATTAAAGGTGTACACCAGGCTTAGGCCTTCCCTCTTTTGTCCTCCAGTCACACAGCCTGACAGCATTTCAGATGGTTTGCACGAGAATGCTCCCATAGACTCATGTACTTGACTCCTTCATCTCCAGTTGGTAGAACTGTTTGGGAAGGATTAGGAGGTGTCACCTGGTTGGAGGAAGTGTGTCATTGTGGTAGGCTTTCATGTTCCAAAGTCCATGCCCTTTTCAGTTTCATGGAACATAAAACCATGGAGAAGGGAGACTACAGTCATCCACAGTTCAACAAAATGGCCAGGCTGTACAGAAAAGCTTTTGGAAAAAGGGCATGGACTTTGGAACGAACATGAAAGCCTGAAAAGGGTTAGTTAGTTCTCTCTCTGTCTCTGTCTCTGTCTCTCTCTGCCTTATGGTTGTTGCCTCAAGATAGGAGCTCTTAGCTACTATTCTAGTGCCATACCTGCCCGTTGCCATGCTCCACACCATGATAGTCATGAACTCTGATCCTCTAAAACTGTAAGCAAGCCCCCAATAACTCTTCTGTAAGTTGCCTTAGTCATGGGGTTTTGTCACAATAATTGAAAAGTAACTAAGACAGCATCTCTGTGTTTCCCCATGGATGTGCTTGCTCAGAGGCAGCTCAGAAATGAGCATGACAGGTCCCATCTGTTGCCCCCTCTATCTCACTGCACTGCCACTGCCCATTTTGCACCAAAGTCCTGCGCCAACTTGGACCCAGGGAAGACTGGACCCAGGTGGAATGGGAAGTACTCTCAATACAACAGTTCTGTCTTACCCTCAGGGGTGCATTCTTAGACTCCCAGGGGGTCACAAAATAACCTCGAATAGTGCAGCATACTATATACAGGCTCAAGGACAGAGGAGGACTGGGACCAATGCAGGGCCTGGCTTGGCCTCCTTGTTCATGAACATTTAGGCAGCTGAGGACTGCATGGGGAGACACTCACCATGCATGGGAGAGCAGGATGCTCTCAGCTCTTGCTGCTCGCTGAAGCACTGTGAGCAAGCGAGTCCTATTTTAATTCTCATTTTTACACCCAAGGAAGGAGGCCTTAGAGACACCAGCAGGCTTTTCCAAGTGTGTACCTGAAACAGGTGGTAGAGCTAGGAATCAAATCCAGACAACAAAGCTTGTTCTCCTGCCCCTCACCGGCCGCAGTACTCAGGAGAGTGGGCCCAGCACCTTGCCTGGGCAGCACAGTAGAGCTGGCCCTGGTGACTGAGGTGTGGCCCTGAGCAAGGGAGCGCAAAAGAGCTGGCCTGCCCATCATCTGCCTTGGGGTGGCACGGGCAAGGAAGAGATGCCCTCCCGGGAGGGATGCCCTCCCTGCCTCGCCCCTTGCTGTCTACAGCAGGCCAGAGAGCTGGCCCTGAGGTCATGAGATGGGAGAGCAGGTTCCGCACCTCACCGGGCAGCACAGCAGAGCTGGCCCTGGTGGCAAAGGTGTAGGTGAGCTGGCCTGAGGACATGCGAGCAGGAGAGCTGACCCTACCCCTTGCTGGCTGTAGCACTGGGTGAGCTAGGCAAGGCAGTGCTGGAGAGCTCACCCTGGTGGTTGCAGGCACCGGAGAGCTGGCGGGCTGACCATCTACTACCTCTTAGGCCCAGATCCAGACGCTTCAGTTGGCCCACCCCAGCATCTACACCGCCTGTGAGCTGCTGGAGTGCGTGAAGGAACTTGTCCTGCAGATCGAAAGTTGTAGGATCTCCATGACACAGGACTCCATAGGAGACCGGAGAAGGGTCCCCGTGAGGGTCGAGTATTGACAGAGCAGCAGAAGCCAGGACCCTCGGGACAGAGCAATGGCTCATTTGCAAGTAAAGATATGTAGACAAACGATCTACCGTGTGACACACTACAGCTTCCATGACAAGATTTTTTTTTTAAATTCTATCGTGTTTTCTTTTCTTTTGTGGGGGGAGGTTACAAGGGCAGAGAGTGGATACGAAGGGATTAGGAAATGAGTGGGACGGGGGTGCATGATGTGAAACTCACAAAGAATCGATAAAAAAGTTTAAAAAAAAAACACCCCAAACCAAAGAACTTAGGCTTCTATCCACATCCCGCTGGTACCTTCTAGCCTCCCCAAGCCAGACAGTTACCGTGCGCAGCAGGCAGGGCCTCTGCGGGAAACTTGTTTAAGCTGGAATATTTCAGGCTTCATCAACCCAGGGCTATTGAAGCCAGACATCATTACTTACATTTGTGATCCTAGCACTTTGAAGGCAGAGGCGGGAGGATTGCCGCTTGAGGCTAGCCTGGGCTATTTTTTTCCTATGGCTGGCTCACCACATTAGGTAAGATAGGGGCCCAGACATTTTTCCTCAGCTTCAGCAACCCGAAGTCCATGAACCAGGAGGTTAACCGGGGTCCCACAGAGTGAGACTCTGTCTTTAAAACACTGGGAAGGACTATGGACTAGGAGGAAAGATGAAGAGAGGATGGTGTGGAGGGAGACTACCCAGGCTTGTGTCACCACCTTGTCAGGCACAGCCAGACTGATGCTGCCCAGAGCCCAAAGAAGTGATGCAAGAGCCAGTCATGTGGAGAAGGATGCCCAATAGGAAATATTCCCTTTGTCAAGGGCTATGGCCAGGCCAAGGAACTACCTGGAAAGAACCTGGGAGTAAAAGAGAAGGCGAGCTGATTTGGAAAGACTGTCCACCCACCAAGCACACATCATCTGCCCCGCCACACACACATTGTCTAGCTACCTTGCGTATCTCTCCTGGCATTGCTGTGCCAGTCCCTGCTCTCGATGGGAGGAGGAGATTACTACAGACAAAGCAGATATGGCTGCTTTTGTTCATTCGTCAGGCCTCCGGAGACCCCTCTTTGGGAAGCTGTGCTCTGGGTGTTTGGGACGAGAAGTCAGCCTAGCACTGCCCTTGACCTGCAGAGGAGCCACTCGGGTGTCCTGGGAGATAATCAGGGCTGCTTTCTGTGTGCATCTGGCAGAACAGATGTCAGAGGAGATAGATGCCATCCAACCAGCAAAAGAAAAAAAATCCATCTTCTGAAGTTACCCATTGGCCAACAAATCTTGAGATTACACGCAGCTTTGGAGACGGGAAACGGGAGTCTTGCTGATGAAGGGCTCTGCACGGAGCCCACGTGGGACTCAGTGACCTCATGAAGAAACAAAGCCCCAGCTGCAGAGGACCCAGTCACACACAGACTTCGGACTTCAGAGCCCTGAGGGACGGGGAAGCTAGGCTTCAGTCCCAGCTCAGCAGGGTACCCTCGAAGGAGCTGGACCGCCCTCTGGGCCTCAAATCCCTGCTGCACAGAGACACCAGGCCAAGGGGTTCTGAGGCTCCTGTGTCTTAGAGGAAAATACAGCTTGGTGCCGCCCCACCCTACCCCCACACAACTCCCTCCCCAGAGCAGGAGCCAGCCCCTGCTTGAATGCCTCCCCAACTTCTGATTTCCTCCAGGACCTTAAGTTCCTTCCCTGCTCCCTTGTCCTTAATTATCCTGCTCCCTTCCACCCTGACTTAATTACTGCTCATTACCTCTCGCTGAGCAGACTTGCTGGGAGGCTAACCATGTTGGTAGCATTCAGCCAAAGGCTCCAAGCATAGTGGGGCCTCTGGGAGCCCACGTAGGGATCTGGGAGGGGGAGGGTTCTGCCCTCCTATCCTTGGCGCGCCTAACACCGACAATACTTGACGCTCACGCAGCTAGGAGCTGGCTAGGTGGGGATGGGGAGATTAGACTCTCCCCGCTACCTCAAGTGTGTTTGTTTGTTCATGTGAGTAGCTTTTATTTTTTAATTTTAATTTCATTAGTATTCTTAGTTATCGCACCAAACGATGGGTTCTATTATGCCATTTTTACACATATATAACACTGTGCTTGGCTGATAACATTGAATATGTCCTGTACAGCCCCCTCTCCCATTCTTCCTCTACCTGTTCTTGCTGGTCTTCTTCCTACCAAACTGAACCTCCTTTGCTTTCATGTTATGTATATCCACACCCAGATTCTGCATGTAAGAGAAAAATGTGATATTTTATCAGTCTTTTCCCTTACATTCTCTTGTTTCCTCAACTTTCTCCTTAGTCCCCCTCCTTTATTAGGCCATCAAAGTCATTTCTTGCATCTATCAGTTTCATCTATTTCGATCTATCTATTTATATGTCAGTTTTCATGATCTGTATGAGACCCTGAAGTACAAAGCCTGGGGCCTTTGTGCCTGACTCTGAGAGGGTCTGCCAGTGAAAATGTGGGCTCAGCAAATGCCAGGGGGAAAATCGAGCAGCTCAGCTTGCCTGTGGGAATGCCATTATGGAGATACTAACCTTGACAATACCCTGGCATTCTGCCTCTGCCCCCTCCAGACCATAGAGGCCCCTAGGCAGAAGGGCTGCAAAAGCCTTAGTTCTGTGCACAATGCAGAGCCTGCCAGCCCGCACCGGAAGTCAGACACTAAGGATGCACTTCTGTGCCTAGCCCTGATGCAGCCAGCCTTCTGTCCAGCCCCAACCAAGGTCACGAAGGTCACAATCTCTGAAGCCAGAAACTGCCATTCTGCTGTGATGGGAGCAGGTTGGAAGACAGAACTCCATTTGTTCAGGACCAAGATAGCAGAGCCCTGGATCCTGCTCTACCCACTCGGGCACTGCATCCCTAACTCAGTTCATAGCAGGTCACTGGGTCACGTTCTTGTCTGTCAGTGTGTGAGACTGTGACCTGGCACTGAGAATAAAAATGAGCAGGGTTTTGCGGGTGTGTGAGTATGAGGGTGTGCTCAGGCAGGAACCACACTGTACCAAGTCAGATAAAATCTGATTTTATCCAGGGAAGCACAAGAGACACTGCTGGCCCCGTCAGTCTCCAAGTCAAGGTGTGCGGTCCCCACGAGGCACTCCTTAGTGGTTCTGAGCCAGCTGACTCCCAACCCTGTATTCTTTCCAGGGTCTGTGGGTATCTTGAGATGAAGGGCCCCTTTGGCTGATAAGGAGGCTTTTGGGGGAGGGGGAGCCAGGGAGATCTTCTGAGTCATCCAGAGCAAACATGATCCCTTGGTTCTTAGAGCAAAACCATCACTAGTTGGGCTAGAGAGATGGCTCAGCAGTTAAGACCACTGGCTGCTCTTCTGCGGGATCCAGGTTTGAGCCCCAGCACCCACATGGTGGCTCACAGGCACCTATAACTCCAGTCCCAGGGGATCTGACACCCTTCTCTGGCTCCTGCAGGCACATGAGGCAGACACATGCAGGCAAAGCACCTAGGCACATAGACAAACAAACAGAAACATTAACAACAATAACAATAAAACCCTTCACTAGCTGGATACCTATGGAGAGCCAATCTCTGCAGAGGAGGGAGGGTCCAGGCCTGAGGCTGAGAGGGGGGAACACAGCTGACGGAAGAGCCACTTACTGAGACAACTGTGTTCTGTCCTTAACACTTGACTAAATTAATCCCCTCTAACACCTTGGGAGGTTAGCTTATCATTCCCATTTTATGGAAAAGAAAACAGGCACAGAGAACAGGGGGCGTGACCTGCCCAGGTTGCTCTGAGCTTTCTTTTCTTTCTCTCCGTTATCCCAGCAAACTACTCCCATTTCCATGCTCCCTAGAGTTCAGTGGACCAGTGGGAGAGCTTCAGACTTAAGTCTCTACTCTGCACTCCGAATCCACCCCTCACCAGGCTGGTGCTCCCTGAGCCTGAGGGTGGGGAAGAACAGGAAAGTGGGTGGCACCTGCGTCTCGCAGAGCGCCAGCCTCCTCGGGGGTGGGGGTGGGGGTCTGTGGAACCACGTGGTGGGCTCCTAGATGCTCTGCCCTCTCCTCCCTCTGCTGCAGGGCGGGGCGCACACCAGTCTACCCGCCGAGGCTTTCCCGGTGTCGCCAAGACTTCCTCAGCGTGATGGTTAGTGTCCGGTCAACTAGGCAGGATGGAGAATCCCCCAAGGGAGAAAGCTCTGATGTCTCTGGTGAGTTTCTAGGTTGGGGTAACTGATGTCAGAAGGCTCACCTGGAACCTCCAGCTCCATCCCCCGAGCTGGAGTCTTAAGCAGAATAAAAAGAGAAGGAGAGTTGTGCACCAGCACTCATCTGCCTCAACTCCCTGGCTGCAGCCAACGCAGGGTGACCAGCCCCTCCCACTCGCCCTGGTGTCCCTGCTGTGATTGACAGCACTTTCAGCCAATCTGGGAGACCAAATAAACTTAAGTCCCTTCTTCTTGGGTGTCCGGTCCCAGCAAGGAGAAATGTGAGCAATTCACCTGTCAGATTCAACAGATACTTCCAAGGACCCTTGGTTGGCTGCCGTCATCGAGGCCCCGTGTCCTCCTCCTTCCAACGGTCCTCAGCACCTCACCTCTCAGAGTCTGTCCTCTCCTAGGTCCTTTCTAAGGCCCCTCGTTCACTATGGCTGCGTTCGCGCCTTCCTTCACCCCATCAGCCCTTCACCCTCTCACATCCAGCTGCACCACCTGTCTAGCTTCAGACACTGCCAGCAGCCCCAGGGGATGTCCTCACCCTCTGTAGGCTCAACTGAGAAAGAGGGAGGTCACAAAACCCAGGCCTGCTGCTGCCTTCTCTCTGTATCAGACCTCCATCCACACACAGAAAAGCGAGTTGGTGTGACCCCTTCTAGCTCAGTAGTGCACAATTCTCCGATCTAGCTCATACGGTGCCCAGAGAGGCAGACACGCATGCCCATGCATGTGCATTGCGGCCCAGTATGACCCAAATGGGCTGTCCACATGGGATGCACCGACCCTGTGGGAGACACACAGCAGAGCCCTGACATGCCTGCTACACACACACACACACACACACACACACACACACACACACACACACATATACATATACACACATATATACACACACATGCATATCTATGTATATACATATATATGGCTCATATTTCAATACAAAGTTAAATGATTAAGAATGCTCATGGTGCTCTTTATTGTACTCAAGAGAAAACCCTAGACACCATTCTAGACTGGTGCCCATGAGGCTCTTCCTGATCCACCTCAGGCCTTGCTACTCCTTCCCACTTTCACCTACTCCCTTCTCTGGCCCTTCCAATATCAAGATTCCATTAATGCCTGGGAGCCAGGGCCTTCTCTAGGTCTGGAACTATTGTGTAACTGTTCCACTGTTCTGGAATCCCCCTGACAACCTAGTCCGTTGGCCAACTCCCCAAGATTCTTCTGGATGCTCCCAATCCTTGGAGAACTGGTGAACTACCTCAGCTGGGTGCCTATTTTCAACCTCCACTCTGGCATCTGAACAACACTGTGGTCCATGTGCCCTCTTCATGGTTCTAAGCTCCATCCTAAAGGGAGCATCTATGATGGCCTTGTTCTTGTATCCCCAGGGCCTAAGGCAGGGTAAATGTCAACAAGTCATGACAATTGAACTACATAGACTCCTGTGCCTGACATCGTTTCACTGCAGGGAGCAGGGTGACATAGAGGGATCAGAGATAACTGTGTGCATAGAGGTTAATGCAATATTTTGACATTCAGCGTCAGGAAGTCCCTGAAAAGCCAAACCAAAGCAGTCTGGTTGCCACAGTCTTTCATGTCCTAAAGGCACCCAACAATGAGCTAATCCATACTAAAGTAAAAAGAGCTGGTTATCTGTATTTTTTAAGATTAATTTTTAAAGTTAGTGTATAAAGTGGCAGGGCTCATTACGGCATTTTCACATGTAAGTGTGGTCACACTTTGTTTTTACTCAGCCCCTGTTTTCTGTGACTGTTTCCTACTTCCTCTTTTCCTCTCTCAATAGTCTTTCCTCTCTCCAGACACTGTGTTTCTTAGCTAGATTTTCTGTTGCTGTGAAGAGACACCATGACCACGGCAACTTTTATAAAAGAAAACATTTAATTGGGGCTGGCTCACAGTTTCAGAGGTTTAGTCCATTATCGTCATCGTGGGACACATGGCAGCATGCAGACAGACACGGTGCTGGAGAAGGAGCGGAGAGTTCTACATCTTGATCCAAAGACTGCAGACAGGGACTGTGTGTCACACTGAGCATAGCTTGAGCACAGGAGAAATGACAGCCCACCTCCTCAGTGACCCAGTTCCTTCAATAAGGCCAAACCTACTCCATCAAGGCCACACCTCCTAACAGAGCCACTCCCCATGGGCCAAGCATTCAAACACATGAGTCTATGGGAGCCGTTCCTATTCAAACCACCACATTCCACTCCATGATCCCCACAGGCTGGTAGCCATGCCATAATGCAGCACTGCATTCAGTCCAACTTCAAAAGTCTCCATAGTCTACAATAGTCTCAAACTTGCTTAAAAGCTCAAAGTCTCTTCTGAGATTCATACAAGCTCTTAACTGTGAAATCAAAATAAAAAAGCAGAACACATACTTCTACCATAATGGCAAGAATATACATTGCCATCCAAAACATAGGGAAGGAAGCATGGTGAGGAAATACTGGACTAAAAAAGACAGAAAACCAGCTGGGCAAAGTCCAAACTCTGCATCTCCATGTCTGAAGACAAAATGCTCTTCAGATCTCTAACTCCTTTCAGCTTTGCTGACTGCACCACGCTTGTCTCTCTTGAGCTGGTTCCACTCCCTATTAGTGGCTCTCCTTGGCAGGTATCCTACAACTTTGACACCTCCAACATCCGGGGTCTTCAAGGCAATGCAAGCTACCCACAGCTTCACACAACGGCCTCTCTGGGGTACAGGGACCCCTGCCACACACTGGCCTCAGCAACTTTCCTTAGTCACCGAGGGAGATTCCATAACCTTTTTTTTTTTTCTTTCTATTCTTGACTCTAAAGCCAGAACCCACGTGGCCAAAGCCACCAAGTTCTGCTGCTTGCTAGGGTTAAAACATGGCCCTTCAGTCCACTGATAGGGGAGGTCCTCCTCCCCTTCCATCTGACCCTAGCCTATCAGGTCTCATCAGGACTGTCTTTCATAGTTTTCCTCTGGGCAGAATTGGGAGGGGATTAGAGTGGGGCTACAACTGGAATGCAAAGTGAATAAATTGTAATAAGTAAAAAATTATATTAAAAATAAAATAAAATAGCATCAGCCAGTACATGTCAAGATGGAATAGAGGTTGGCGACTTGTAGTCACACTAGCCAATACCTTCCTTGTGTCTATCTTTCTTACTTTTCAGTCCGGGCTTGAGAATGGTAGGGGTTGGGTCATAACCTGTATTCATACCAAACCCATCTCAGGAAGGAATAGAGGAGCATGATGTGGAAAGGCCTGGGACACAATGAAATCTTAATTTCCAGAGACAATCCATTTGTCAGCATGCATGGCTTCCGCTTTAATGACTGGGGAGTGGCAGATCCATGGAGTAACGTCAGCTGCCTTCATAGCCATAGGAGTGGACAGAATCACCGTATAGAGTCCTTTCCAAGTTAGTTTTAGTGTGCTTTGGTTACCTGCTTGACCCAGACAGTATCACTGGACTGCAACACGGGAAGCTGGTGATAGACTTGGAGGTCAGCTGGGTCGTCTAATGAATAGCCTTAACAGAGGACTGGCGTGCCTTCAGTGCCTTGAGAAAGAAATGGTTTGGAGAGAAATGGCCCCCACAGACACATGTATTTGGATATTTGGTCCTAGGGACTGGTACTATTAGGAGGCGTGTTCTTGTTGGAGGAAGTGTGCACTGTGGGAGCAGGCTTTGAGGTCTTATATGCTTAAACTATGCCCAGTGCGACACGCAGTCTCTTCTGCTGCCTGGGGAACAAGATGTAGAACTCTCAGGCCCTTCTCTGAGAGAAGGATGTCTGCCTGCGTGCCACCATGTTTCTTGACATGATGTTAATGGACTAAACCTCTGAAACTGTAAGCCAGTCTCAGTTAATTTTTTTCTTTATAAGAGTTGCCTCAGTGGCCGGCTCAGAGGCCAGTGCCTCACCTCTGCCTGGAGTGGGGGGTGGGCAGCTTGTACTATCATCACACCTGGACCTAAACTGTTCTTTAATTCTTTTCCACACATTGGAAGCTTAGCTGGATGGGGTCTTGCACTGAGGTCACCACTCCCTTTATTCCATTTAGCATCCAGTTTTCTTCAATCGGTTTAATTCCCTGAACACAGTATGTAGCTCCACTCTTCTTGGTGCCCCTTCTGTGCTCAAATTGTACAGTTTGTAACTTCCCTTGCTCAGCTTTCTCCTTTAATTTTAGCTCCTTATAAGCATAACCATTAATAACTACTTGACACAGTTCATACTAGGCTATTTTGAAATTTCCTTTGCCAATACAATTAATACTAAAATCCTTCTCCTCTGAAACCTCTTGAGCCAGGCCCCTGCAGTGCAGTTCAAATCTCCCTCAGCACCACTATGCTTCATATTCCTACTAGGATGTCCCATTAAAGCTCCAATTAAAGCACTTTACTGCTTTCCTAATCCAAAGTCCCAAAGACCACATTACTCCAAACAAAAGCATGGTCAGGCCTGTCACAGCAATACCCCACTCCTGGTACCAACTTCTGTCTTAATTGGGGCTGGTTTACAAATTGTAAAAGTTTAGTGCATTATCATCATGATGGGAAGCACGGCAGCATGCAGGCAGACACAGTGATGGAGAAGGAGCTGAGAGTTCTGCATCTTGATCCACAGGCAGCAGGAGACTGTGTGTGGCACTGGGTGTATTGAACACAGAAGACCTCAAAGACCACCCCCACAGCAAGTGACTCATTTTTTTCCCCAATAAAGCCACACCTACTCCAACAAGGCCACACCTCCTAATAGTGCCACTCCCTATGGGCTAAGCATTTGAACACATGGGTCTATGCACTATGTCTACATTTTTTGGGAAAAGCCACGAAAAGACCACATTTGCAGAGTGGAGTAGAGTATAGCCATCTCTTTGCATGTACAGAAGATTTAATTCAGGACCTTCCATGAATACCCAAATCCATGCACATCCCAGTCTCTCATATATGATGGCATACACACAACCTACTTTAAACCATCTCCAAGTGACGTAGAATACCTAAGACAATATAAAAGCCATGAAATCAGTTAGTTTACTGTACTGTTTAGAAAATAATGAGAAGAAAAAAATATATACGTGTTCAGAACAGAGACAAGTGGGTTTTTAAAAAACATTTAAAGACCATTTTTATTATATTTAGAAACTGTGTGCATGGATGTGTGTGTGAGAAAGAGTGTGTGTTGAATGATTTTTAATATTTAATAAGGCACAGTTATTCCTTAACAAGCTATTGTATATAAAAGACACCAAAACCTGTTAAATTTATGATAAACTATCTTGTCTACTTTCCAGCCAAAATCCCCATCAACACTTGCACGTGTTTTCCATTTGGGCTTCCTCTCTCCATCAAGGCAGTCCTCAGAGCGAGCTGCTCTCAGCCACGTGCTTCCAGTTCACGCTACCCCACAGTGACCTGCTCCTTTTTTCCTCCTTCCTCTCCCCTCCTTGTGGTCTCTCCCTGACCCACAAAAGCCCTTGAACCTTGGCTCTGCCTACTTCTCTTTTGCCCAGCCCAGGTGTAGGCAACTTTATTTGCCAATTAGGGATAATTTGTGAGGCAAGTTTCCACCACGTGATTTTGGATATGTGAGAATTTGCTTGTAAGGATCTTGAGAGGTTAGCAATTAACATTTGAATACATAGTGGCTCCAAATCAGCCCCAACAATTCCCCTTTTCTAATTAAAAAGGATATATATATGTGTGTGTGTGTGTGTGTGTACACACATATGTATATAAATAATAAACTACATACAATAAAAATAATTATGAAAGTCAGGAAGACAATATATAAAAGTTACATTCACAATGCTTAGTTCATCTGTATTTGTCAATCTTGATTAGAAAGTTCTATCCTGTCCTGGTGAGTCTAATGTTCTGTGTCTAAGTCATTCTTTATCATATCTTGTATTTATCAACTTAAAAAGATCTTTCTAGACCCCAACACATTTTCTTAAATCTTACACAACTTAAGCCCAATTGCGAAACTATAACTCTCTAGTCTTCAACCCCATTAGAGACTTGAGAAGGAATAAAATTATTAGCTGATAAGCAGGAAGTGCAGGCAAGCAGCTTCCGGAACTATAGAGATGACAGAGACAGTTTACTGCCTGGTCAGTCACCCAACATCTCTCTTTAATGTTGTAGCATCATCTTCAACCTTCTGGCCCAGTGTATCTGACAGACATAATTATGAAGCAAGAAATATGAAGGACTTGCTTACCCTGTCTTGGCAGAGCTAGGAAATTGACTTCCCTGCATCCAGTTTGGACAGTATTCTGTCTGTAATTGATGAAAGGGCATTTTCTCACCCGCTGGCTAGCGTGCCATATATGAAGCCTTTCAACCCATTCAACCCCAACAAGATACACACACACACACACACACACACACACACACACACACACACACACACA
>NW_026596046.1:33135033-33156031 GCF_907164565.1 Psammomys obesus
ACACACACACACACACACACACACACACACACACACACACACACACAGAGAGAGAGAGAGAGAGAGAGAGAGAGATCACATGCCATGGCACAAATATGGAAACCAGAACACAGCTTGCCAGAGCTGGTTCTCTCTTTCCTCCATGTAGGTCTCAGGGATTGAACTCAGGTCACAACTACTTTTATCCCCCGAGCCATCTCACCAGCCTGAAAAGTTTTACTGTTTATTTCTGCATATGCATGTGTTTGTTTTGACGTATTCTGTGCATATGCAGCTACTCACAAGGGCCCCAACAGGGTATTGGTGCCCCTGAGGTTGGTGTTACAGGTGCTTCCTGAGCTGCCTGACATGGGTGCTGCTAACTGAACGCAGATCCTCTACAAGAGCAAGTGCTCCTAACTACCGAGCTATTTTTTTCAGCCCAGGAAAAAAAATAATTGTTTTTGTTTTTTAAGAAAGAGAGCCTTGAGGTCTTCGCCATCCTGCCTCGGACTCTGGATTGGTGTGCCCACAGAATGCTCCACTGTACCAGCTTCTTTCAAATATTTTTGATTCAAGGATACAGAACTGAAGGAGAGAGAGAATTACTATATGCAAGTGGCGGCATCTCAGGAATAGTGCTCATAGAGAACACATTCCTTCTTCCGCTGGTAGCTATTTAGGATGTCTGGGTATATTTACTGATCATTCTAGAATTCAGATAGGGAGATGACTATTAGAGAGGAGCATCTAAAAATCACTCTATGGTCTTTCTTCTTTCTCTCTCTCTCTCTCTCTCTCTCTCTCTCTCTCTCTCTCTCTGTGTGTGTGTGTGTGTGTGTGTGTGTCTCATAGTCCAGGCTAACCCTGAATTTACTATATAGCACTATAGCTATCTCCCAAGGGCTGAAATTACAGGCACGAGCCACCACACTGGAGACTGAATTGGAGCTTCATGCAATGCCAGGCAGGCACTTTACCAACTCAGCCACATCATCACTAGCTCTCCCCGCACCCTACACACACACTTGAAAAAAAGAGTTTTCCTTAATGAGAGTCATAGACTGGACCTGGCTTTAGAATTCTTGGTGCGGTTTTTCCTTTGCAATGTTGCTGCATGGTCCCTGCCCCTGCCCAGGAGAATGAAGGTCCCTGTGGAAGCGGGTGCTGGGTCAGTGCTTTTGAGCAGTTGTACACTGAGAACTATCTGACATCCTGAGAAAGTTAGTCCCTGATCGCTGAGAGGGAGCCAGACCTACTCACAGGATGTATATTTCCAGATGGTGGTAGACACAGCCACCCTCATAACGTGTTGGAGGGAGGGATGACAGAAAGCCATGACGGGGTGGGACAGCAGTGTGGTCAGAAAAGGGGGTGTAATTTGAGTATAATTAGAATGTTTTGTGGGCTCAAAATAAACAACCTCCAGACCCCTGAGATGACCCAGAGGAGAAAAGGAAACAGGAGCCCTAACTGTGAGAAGACTGTGGCGCTAACCTCCACACCCCAGAACAGCTGTGACCTCAGGCCAAGCAGGCAGACCTGCCAGGCAGGGCGCTCGGGTGTGCAGCCTTCTCTAAGCCCCGTATTAAGACGTAGGGTGGTGGTTTAGTCCTAAGGCTCAAGGCAGCCTGACAGAAGGCCTGCTTCAGCTGGATGTGGGAGACATGTTTCTGTGTGACATTATCCCGTGGTCAGGGAGATATGGCAGTGGCCAGAGCTGCTGGGGCTCTTACTGGAGAGAAAGGGGAGGTGGGTGAGAAGGAGTTGGGGAGGATTTGGGAGAAGTAGAGGGGGAAAGGCTCAAAATACATTGTATAAAAATTTTAAATAAAAAACAGAACAATGTTTTTAAAAATGAGAAAGGGAAATGCTCACCCCATATATAAGAAGAGACTTTTCAAAGATCTTCACCAACCCTACATCCAATAGAAGGCTAATAGCCAAAATATATAAAGAACTCAAGAAATTAAACTCCAACAAAGCAAATAATCCAATTAAAATTGGGGTACAGAACTAAACAGAGGATTCTCAACAGAGGAATATTGAATGGCGGAGAAACATGTTTAAAAATGCTTAACATCCTTAGTCATCAGAGAAGTGCAAATCAAAATGACCCTGAGATTTCCCCTTACACCCATCAGAATGGCTAAGATAAAAAACTCAAGTAAACAGCACATGCTGGTGAGGATGTGGGGAAAGGGGAAGCCTACTCCATTGCTGGTGGGAATGTAAACTTACACAACCACTTTGGAAATCAGTCTGGCCCTTTCTCAGACAATTAAGAATAGTGCTACCTCAAGACCCAGCTATACCACCATACCACTTGTATGCTCCACCATACAAGGACATTTGCTCAACTATGTTCAGTTCATAGCAGCTTTATTTATAGTAGCCAGAATCTGGAAACAACCCAGATGTCCCTCAACTGAAGAATGGATACAGAAATTGTGATGCATTTACACAATGGAATACTACTCAGCTATTAAAAACAAGGAAATCATGAAATTTGCAAGCAAATGGATGGAACTAGGAAAGATCATCCTGAGTGAGGTAACCCAGAACCAGAAAGACACACATAGTATATACTCACTTAAAAGTGGATATTAGCCATATAACACAGGATAACCATACTACAATCCACAGACCTAAAGAAGCTAAATGACAAGGAGAACCCAAGGGAGGATGCTTAATTCTCATTCAGAAGGGCAAATAGAATAGACACCAGAAGTGGTTGAAGAGAGGAAACAGGATGGGAGCCCAATATAGATGACTTCTGAAAGACTCCACCCTTAGGGGATTGAAGTTGACACTCACAGCCAAACTTTGGGCAAAGCGCAGGGAGTCTTATGGAAGAGTGGGGAGCGGGCCAGGAGTTCCAAAAGAAGACCAAGAAAGCCAACAAATCTGGGTCCCGGGAAGCCTTCAGAGACTGAACCAACTAAGAACCATGCATGGAGAGGAGAGGACCTAGACCCCCTACTCAGATGTAGCCTATAAACAGCTCAGTCTCCATGTGGGTTCCCTAGTAAGGGGAGCAGGGGCTGTCTGACATGGACTCTGTTACCTGCTCTTTGGTCACTTCCCCCTGGCAGGGCGGTCTTGCCAGGCCACAAAAGAAGAGGATGCAGGCAGTCCTGATGAGACTTGATAGGCTAGGGTCAGATGGTAAGGTTCCCCTTTTCTGTGGACTAGAGGAGGGGGGAGGGAAGAGGGATGGAAGGTGGGACCAGGAGCAGATGAGGGAGTGTGCTATAATCAGGATATAAAGTGAATAAATTATAAAAAAAATAAATTTAAATTATATATAAAAGAAGAGACTTTTCTGAAAACTGTAAAGGACTCTTATGAATAAATAATTAAATAAATAACCTACAAAACCATAAGCCACAGCGGAGAGCTGGGCAAAGTGTTCAAATAGGAAAGTCACAGGGAGAATGAGAAGGATCACACATGCAACCGTGTCGCCCTTGCTGCTTGTCAGGGGCTGAAAGTCTGAAACAGCATTGTCTGAGCTCAGTTTTCGTCTGTAAGACAGACAAACCATTGATGATACCTGTGCTCTTTACCAGAGCAGCACACCGGAGGCTTTTTATAGTCCTCGGTGTCTCACAGAAGTCTGTTTAGCTCGTAGTTCTCGGGGCTCACGGATATACCAGCCAGTATGAACTTGGCTCTGGTAAGGGATTTTTGGTAGGTGATGTCACAGCGGTTGCAAGATGGATGGAAGGAAGTAATCACACTGACAGACAGGAAGCCAGCGAGGGCTTAAGTCAGGAGGCCTAAAGTCTTCCCAGACACAGCCCTCAGTGACCTAAGACGTCCCTTTAGGGACCTACCTCTTAGAGGGCCAGGCCACTTCTCAACAACATCACCGTGGCAACCACCGAGGGCCAAGCCACAACCAACCCAAAGCACTATCCGGCACTACGAGTTGCTGTTCAGTGTAGGGGCTGAAAAGGCGGCTCAGCCCCTAAGAGTCCTTTGCTCTTCCATGGGACCCAAGTTCAGTTTCCAGAACCCATGTAGGGTGCTCCTAACCTCCTGTAACATAGTCTCCAGGGGAGCCCATACCTCTGGCCTCCATGGGCACCCACACTCATGTGCACATAATTAAAAATAAAATATGTCTTTAAAAAAAAGAGAGTTTCTGGCCATGTAAGTTGGAGACCATCTGACACATTCTACTAGAAATTAAAATACACAGTGCGTTTGCCCCAGGGATCTACCCGCTGAAGAAACACCTGGGTACATGCACAGGGATGCTTCCAGAAGCACTGTTCATAACACTAATAACTGGGAGAAATTGAGGCCAGCCTGATCTACAGAGTGAGTTTCAGGACACTCAGGGCTACACAGAGAAAGCTTGGCTAGAAATACCAAAAAAAGGAGACTGGTATAGCCGTGTGTCAAGATTCCACAGAGCAGCAGAGCAAGGCAGCCCTGTGAGCATGGGCTTACTGTGTTGTTCAAGGCTGGAGGCTTGAGCATTTGCCTGCCTGGACTGTCTTATATTCCAAAGGTCCTGGAAGCTGAACTGAGGGCCAGAAAGGCCATGGGGGGCAGTAAAGGCTGAGGCAGGGAGGCGACCTGGGCAGGGGCCAATGAGGCTTTGCAGCATTTCAGAGCTCTGGTGAAGCCAGCTCAGGAAGAGGCATTCCTGAAGCATGGGCTGGCTAAAAAAGACTCCAGTTCATTAGCTCGGAACCTTTTTGAGGAGTCCTGTGACTGGAAAGATGGAAGCGTGACCTGTGGAGGCAGATGGCGTCAATGCACATGCCTTTTTAGAGTAATCCTCTACCTCCCTACTCACACGGAGTCCTCAACCTACCCTAATCACCTCAGACACTTCCCAACCTCACCATCCAAGTAGAGCCAAAGCCTCCTGAAAGACAGACTCCATTGCCTCAGTCACTTAATTTTGTTTTTACATTGGGCAGAGTCTTATGTAGCCAAGGCTGACCTCAAAATCCCTATATAGGTAAGGATGATCATTCTTGAAATTCTGATTCCCCTGCCTCTACTTCCCAGTGCCGGGGCCACTGTGCCTGGTTTTCCGCAGCCCTGGGGCCTGAATCCTAGGCCTCACGCATGTGAGGCACACGCACTACCAACCGGGCTGCATACCGAGCTGCGCCTCCCGGTGAGATAAATTTATATAAGGAGGCAGGGTGGTGCTTGCGTATTTCAAACGATCAGCTCAGACTGAACTTTTCAAAACAAATTTGGTAACATGATGTAAGTCTTCCCTGCCAACCAAGGGAGGGGACAGGGAGCAGTCTGGGAGGAAAGTCAGATTAGTAACAAAAATAATAACAGCTTCCCTGTGCCTCAGAGCACGGGGAAGGGCCTCTCCCTCTGAATCAAGAGCTGAATCTTGTAACCCTTCTACCGGGCACTCGGGTTCCTCTGTTTCCTCTGCCTGGCACGGCTTCCCACCTCTTCCTTTTGGATGCTCCCTACTCCACCTTCAGTTCTGCCTTTGGTATCTCCCTGGGGAAGCTACCCCGTGCTCAGACAGACTTGCACCCTCCTGGCTTCCCTTTACAGTGTCACTTAGCGCATTGTGTTGTGACACCTGCCCCTGGCCCCTGACTGTGAGCTGAGCCGACTAAAGCCCCCTCTGTCTCCTCAGCAATCAGCGTGGTTCACGGCAGCGTTGTTAAGGGTGGCTGAAGTGCGTCAAACAGAATTACAGACAAGTAGGGCTTTGCTTATAGGGCCTAAAAACAGTGTGGCTTCAGCTCACTCGTTTTCCCACTCTGGACCTTGGTTTTTGATCTGTAAAGAGGAGGGTTGGGGCCCGGAAATATAGCCCAGTTGTAGAGCACTTGCTTATCAATGACCAAACCCTGGATTGGATCCCCAGGGAGCATATTGTCATCCTAGCACTTAGAAAGTAGAAGTGAGAGGGTCAGACATTCAAGGTCACCTCTGTTACAAAGGAAGTTTGAAGCCAGCCCGGACTACCTGAGATCCTGTCAGAGATGGGCGGGGATGCCACAGTCTGTCCAAAATTGCTAGGTTCCTGCGCTCAGTACTCTGGGCTCTGCTGTGCCCTCTTCTGTGTGAGGCGTCTGTCTAGCTCTCTTCCCCAGCCCTCAGTCTTGAGGGACCATATGGGCATGGCCACTGTTCCTTCCCAGAGTCCAGCAGGCAGGCAGCCCAACCAGCTGAGGAGCTGCCTCATCCAAGAAGAAAGAGCCTCTCCCTCCGACTTGTCTCCTTGGTAGTCTTGATGCCTTCAGGCTCTGGCTCTGGCCTTTGTGTGTCTTTGTCTTACTCTCTGTGTTCTGGCTTTGTTATTCCTTTTCTTTAATCTCTCTCTCTCTCTCTTTGTGTGTATGTGTGTGTGTGTGTGTGTGTGTGTGTGTATGAGCAAGAGAGACAAACAGAAAGAGAGAGAGAACCAGCAATACCTGTCCCCTACCCAGGCCTTCCCCTTTATCCTGACAAAGGGTGGCTCTCAGTTCCCCAAGTCCTTTACTGGGCCAGACAAGCCTAAATCCCATGTGCCTCTCCCCTTCACACCACTCCTGCTGGTCAGGCTCCGCTAAGGTCAGTGGGCATGTGCTGGACTCAGAGTTTCCTATCATTTCTTTGCTGAGGTAGGAGTGGGGCAGCCATGACTCATGGGCAAGGTCATGTAGGCCTTTCCCAGCCTAGAGCTATCACACCTCCACCCAGTATAGGCAGCATGCCCTTTTCCTGTCTCTTACTGCCCTGGAGTCCTGGCCAGGGAGCAACCCCCATTAGGAGGCTTCATTCATGATTTTCCCCAGGTGGCTGCTTCTCAATCCCCTTTATCAGCCTGCTGGGCTATGAGACAGCTGGTTGGAATTAGACCCCAGGACATGTGAGATGTAAGAGAACCCAGGCTTGAGGCAACAAGGCAGAGGAAGTAAGAACGGACTGTGAGGCTGTAGGTAGGAGTGGAAGCAGCGAGATTCAGCCCTGTGGAGTGGGGTCTTAACAAGCTGCTTCTCTGTTCTCAGGCCCTGCTTTCCTTTCCTGAAAGTAGAATACAGATTCCTGCCATGCACTGTTGTAAGAATTAAAGGTTAAGTCATAGGTAAAACTCCCAACGGAAGGCTCATGGTAAGTTTTACTTGTGGAATTTAAATGCTCAATGAAGGAATAAGCTAGCAGTTGGGGAGCCGGCTTTAAACCCCATCATTTTGTGAGTGACTCTGGAGGGTATCCAGAGAAAAAGAGGAAATGAAAAGATGAGAGGATGAATTGAAACCAAAGGCAGTGGGTTCACATCTTAGTGAGGACCACGCCAAAAACCAAAACCAGGACATTATGAATGGAGAAAAATGTATTATAGCGAACAGGCGGGCACTGGGGTTATTTGTGAAGCAGTGCTTTCTGGGAGCAGAGAAAGCATGGGGATTTATTGGGAAGCTTGTGCATAATGGTACAAAACAAACAAACAAACATATAGAGGCAAGCACATTTCCAAGCACCATCGGTTCAAGGTCTGAGGAAAGATGGCTGACATGAACACTTCCGGGCATGCTCAGTTCAGAATTGCGATGAGCCAAGTTTCCTCTAGATTGATTAAAAGAATAAGCCAGAATGACTCTGTGACCTTGGCTGGTTCTTATTAAATTTCTCCAAAGACTTTCAGCTAAAACTCTGAAGATGTGCTAACATTCTTTAAAGGGATAGCAGCTTTCTCCTTTTTTTTTTTTTTTTTTTTTTTTCTCTAAAGGGATAGAGTCTAGAGTAGGATTTAGGCTCTGAAGGTACTGGCCTCAGGTGGCTGCCGAATAAATGGCTGGATCTCAGTCACTGATGAGCTGTGGCCTTGCATACATCACAGGTCCTCAGTAACGCAGAGATGGAACACACATACTGCAGTTTGCAGAAGAATAAAATTAAATAAGAAAGCTCAACGTGCACAGTCTGTGCTCAATTTAGGATTCATCATATAAAAAAGACACTTAATAAAAATGGTGCCGTGTTGCCTCATTTAAGCCCATGCCGCTAAGGGTCACGGTGAAAGGACCTGGCCTGTATACAGTGGCCCTTCGGCCCACAACAATTGAGAGAAGGTGCCTGGAGATTATTTCTGCAGGACTTTTGACCAAGTGCCTAGTGAGCTGCTGAGGAGCCAGACATCCAGATCCAGGGGAACTGTGACTGGACCAGGCACAAGAAGGCTAAGGTCAGAAGGACAGGTCTGCCGATGAGAATGTAGGCCCAGGGACTCAGCTGTTTCCATGACTACAGCTTTTTTCTTTCTTGTGGATCTGAGCCCCAGACTCCTGTCCCACCCCGCATGGGCCAAGACCACCAACCAGGCAGACAAGCTGTTTCCTGATGCTGCCTTTGGACATGCTGCGTGTCCCCCTCGGCTCCTGCTGTCCCTAACACCAGGGTCATGTAGTTCTGCCTTCTCTTCCTGCTAATATCCTGCCTACTCTCCACTCTCCTGCAGCCCTCAAGATCTCCATTGGCCAGAATGACTCATTACTAACTGACTCCGGGAAGGTTACCTCCTGGTTCAATGGTCCTCAGTTTACTTGTTTGCAAACGGGGCCGCTCGTCCCTATCTGTGGGTTTTATGAACACTTACTGAGATAATTTACATGAAATTGTGGCATTGGTACATAAACTCATCCTGATACTCTCTTCAGTGAAAAATGGGTCTCACCTTCTGCCTTATGAAGGTTGATGTATGCCCTTCCTCAGTATGAGAAGTCCTTGAGACCTGGGTCATTTCGATCCCTGGGACTCCATCCATCAGAGTATGTGTGGAGGGTGGTGGTCCTGGCCCTGACCTTCCACAGACAAACAGGGCCACATTGTCTGTGAGGCGCATTCTCTGATCGCTCAGCCACGTAACAAATGCTTAGTGAGCGTGTACTAGGCTCCAGCTCTGTGCACAGGGCGTGGGTGATATCGGTGGACAAGTTACGAGCCTCCTGCCTTCTGGAAGGTGGAACAGATGACCAAGAGCAGTGGACAGCAGAAGGTGATAAGCGCTTTGGATAGAAACAGGTCGAAGCTGGAATGATGGGGAGTGGGGGCCACAAGGTTTATACTGGGCCAGGGCAGGCATCTTTAGGGGGCTGGAAGTAGAGGAGGATGTTTTCCAGACAGAGGTTCTCAGGGCAAAGGTTGGTTGAGGGCAGCAGGACAAAGGCCCTGAGGTGGAGCCTACCTGGCTTACTAAGGTGGAGCTGGGGTCAACAGAGTCCAGGCATGATGAATGAGGTCACAGTTCAGTAGAGGCCTTACAGGCTGTTGGAAGAAGTTTGATTTTTCCAAGTGGTTTTGGAGCCATTGGAAGCTTTGAACAGAGAGGTTATCCTGTTTGCCATTGTTTTAAAAGCATCACCCCACTTGCTTTTTTTTGGTCCATGGGTCCAGGCCCAGATCCCCCTTGGTAGCTGTATCAGTGAGTGAGCTATTTCTCTACCCTGCCTCACTCTCTGAAAAAAGTAGATTAATAGTATGTACCACCCAGATCCTTGGCAGAAATTCCTGTCTGCTTTTAGACCTAAGAATAGCAGTCCTTCTGAGCCGCTGGTCGGCTTCACTCATGAGCACAGCGTGGCTCACGCCTCCAGGCTGCTCCGGAGCCCAGAGCACGGCGTTCAGCCCCCAGCAAGCGTGGCCGTCTTCACGCAGTTTGACGTGACACTCAGCATTGCTTCTTTCACACCTACTTTAAAAACACATTTGAAGAGTTATCTCCTTTAAGTATTGCCCTTCAAATAACATTCTCCCTCAATTACAGAACTAAGACCTGCTACTGGGAGATATTTTGGGAAATATATAGGAAGAAGACCATGAATGAAAATACGTGTCACTCAAAGAAAATACTTTAATCTTTCTGTAGTATTTCTTGTCACCATGAGTGTGTGTATGTGTGTGTGTGCAGCCAGAAGAAAATGAAGCTATTAAATATTTTTCACCCTTTCCACGGTTCCCTTAACCTCCTGCCTTTGGCCTTACCTGATGTGGGGTATGATGTCTTCATGCTAGGGTAGGCCCCTTCCTGGGTCGGCTTGGCCTTTGTGCTTTGGAGGGTCAGCCACTCATGCAGATGGCCTGATGAAGGGTCAAGCCCTCATACCCCACAACAGACAGCATTCTGTGTGAGAGAGGAGACAGGCAAGGGGTCTGGCAACCATACACCTCAGCCAGCTTTGTCCCAGAAAGAGAACTGTGGGGGCCAGCCACCACAGGCAGAGTCTGCTGAGTGGCTGCACAAGCAGGCTGAGAATAGATGAGCACGTCCTGGCCTGAAGATCAGAGGCAGCTGAGGGGAGCAGAGGAAGACAGACCAAGAGTGTCCCCAGCCCTGGGTCCACGGAGTGTGGGAAATGACAGCCAACCTTGGCAAAGATCCCACGACACAAGTGAAATGACCTGCAGCCTGCATGCCAAGCAGCTGACTTCCATTCCTGAGGCAGTGTGTCCCTCCATAATTCTGGAGGCCCCTGAGCTTGCAGTGTTGTCAGAGGCTGAAGCTGTGTTGGCAGGCTGCATACCCCTGGAGTCTCTGGGACAGACGTTCCCCTCCTCTGCAGGCTCTTGGTGGCTGTCAGTCCTCTGTGAGTGGCTGCATGTTCCCCTGTGCCTTTCTGCACAGGGTCTTCTCTGTGTGTCTGTCACCCCCCCCCTCTCTTGACTGTATCCTTTGAGGTAACCCATGATAGGCCCCTCCAAGAGCCTCATATTAACCAGATCTTTTGCCACATTAAGGACATGTTTCTTGGTTCCACGGGTTTGGAAGTAGGTATACCTGGGGGAGAGGAGACATTGCAGTAGCCAAGAAAATACTGCTTGTAATTAATAGGCCAAGAATGGGCTGGGTAGTGGCCAGAGCTCAGACAAGATTATGAGATGTCTGCTTTAGGGCATGCCACCGCAGACAGGTGATATCTGAAGACCTACCTACCAGAATAGAGAAAAGAAGATGAAGACAGGGATCCAGAAATGATTACGGATAAATTTCTACCTTGTAGAATGGTACCTTGTAGAAATTAAGCTTAGTTAGAAAAATGAAATTAGCAGTTTTGTGTCGTTGTGGCCTAAAATTGTAACATATTCTTTACATGTGTACAGATATAAGTAGGCATATAATAATTTTTAATCCCCAAATGAGTTCTTACCCATAAATATTATCCTGTAGGCCAATTATCTTAACATAATAAAGTGCTTTAAACAATTTCCATGTTGTTAAATATCCTTGATTTTGACTGCTTTTGACAGTTCACTGATAATTGAGTATATGATTTTATACACATCATACTATCTTGTATTTTAATGAAATCTTGGCTGGGTCATGACACCTGTAATCCCAGTTCTCAGGAGGCTGTGGCACAAGGTTTGAAGACGTTAAATCTGGGCACAGAGTGAGTTTCTGGCCATGCTGGGCTATAGAATGATACTTTATTTCAAAAGCTGTGTGTGTGTGTGTGTGTGTGTGTACATGAGAGGGAGAGAGAGCTCTTATAAGCTACATTAAATCCTGCTTTTCTTTTTAGACAAATGGGAAATCAACATACTTATTGAGTTGCTATGAGGTTGCCATGAGGATTAACTATAATTCTGTATATGTAAAATTTAGAATTGAAATTTCAAAAATTGAATCCAAGTTGAATTTTTAAAACTGGATTTGAAATTCATTGAAATTGGAACTTATCAAAATCCATTATCTCTTATTGCAGGAAACCCTCTTTCTTTCCCTGTCCCCGTATCTATCACTGCCAGGGCCCACTCCTTCTACTCCTGGGCCCTCTCAGAACCAACCAATTCTGCCTGCTCTCATGGCTTCTTTCCTGAGTCATTGTTTATCATCTTCCCTCCATCTCAGATAACCCTGGCTATCTTCCTTTGTGTTGCCCTCAAAGCAGATCCTGAGATGATTTAGCTCGTGTGATTTATTTGTGGGGTACGTGATCATAAAAATAAATGAACATTGGAGAAAAGACAATAAGTTAGGTAGGGAATGAACTCTGGTCACTGGGGACCCTGAGGTACCTGTAGGTAAAGCAGGCTCCTGTGAAAGCCCTTCTCATCCTGGCTACAGAGGCAGGAAGTGGCAATCAGTCAGCAGTAAGGAACTGTTTTTTGGAAGCTAGGCTTCCAAACATAATAATCATCTTATTATGTTAAGATAATAATATTATGTTAAGATAACTTCTGGGCTCCAGAGTTAGTATCACAGCATCCGCTGGCCTAGCCTCCTGCCTCAGTCTCTGTCTCTCTGTCTCTCTCTCTCTCTCCATTTCTCCCTGTCTCCCTCTGTCTCTCTGTCTCTCTCTGTCTCTGTCTGTCTCTCTCTCTCTCTCTCCTCTCTCTGTCTGTCTCTCTGCCTTCCTTGCCTGTCTCTCCCCTATAGCCAGAAGAGAGCTTCCAGAGACCATGGTCGCAAAGCTGTGCTGTGTAAGGCAGTGGTTCTCCACCTTCCTAATGCTGTGACCCTTTAATATAGTTCCTCATGTTGTGGTGACCCCCTCCAACCGAAAATTATTTTGTTGCTACTTCATAACTATAATTTGCCACAGCTATGAATTGTAATATAAATATCTCATATGCAAGATATCTGATATGTGACCTCTGTGAAAGGGCCATTCGATCCCAAAGAGGTTGCAACCTACAGGTTGAGAACTTTTGGTTTAGAGAGGAACAGGCAGGGAGCAGTGGGACAGACAATAAAACTGCAGGTCGGGCTGCCTCTTACACAAGCACACTCTAAAACTGAACAGGGTGGAGCTGGGTCGAGCTACAGATACAAAGGAATGAACATCAAGGCATTGGGCCTTGCGTGGTTCAGACTAAATTGGAAAGCAGGTGTTCTTAGCTTCAGGTTTCAGGAGATGAGGACAAGGAACCATTTAAGATTGCACATTGGCCATGGCTGATCCTCACACACAGCCCTGAGTCTTCTCTGAACCCCTGGCAAAGCCATGAAAGGGTTAAGGATGTATTTCATACAGCAAGGATGTCAATTCTTGTCTTTATAAACTCCCCGCTGATCTTAACAGGGAAGACTGCTCCTCCTGGAATGATGCCAGCACTGATGAATAAAGGGGCTCTCGTGTCTATCAGGAGAGCTGCTGAGGGATCAGCTGTCTGGATGACAGGAACTTTCCCCAGCAGCTCTGTGACTCGGCTCTTACACAGAACTTCTAAAGAAGCCTGGGGACTGGCACCCGAGGATAGCCGTTAACAAGCCTTGTGGCCTTCAGCAGAGCAGGCTCCCCTGGGTCCTTTTGGAAGGAATAGGTTTTGTTATATGCTGATTAAACACTGAGCCCAGCAGCCACTTCCTGGTGCGAGCTTTGCCCTCACCAAGACCTGGGGTCTGGAGGGCACAGATGGTTCCCATCTGATGGGGATATGGGGTCAGAGTTGATCAAGACAGGAGGCCTACTTCAATACTAAAATCACGGGGCCACCACAAAGAAGACGGCTGTGGAAGACGGCAGTATTTATTACTTTTGAGGAACGACAGGCAATAAAGCCATTTTCACAGAATGCAAGGAGCATCCTAGAGCTCAGGGAAGAAAGAAGAGAAACAACTCCAGAGTTTACAAGCTGCTTGGAATGGCATCATGCTCACGCATGGTGACTGATTAATGATACTCTATCAGATCATTAGGCACTCTTAAGAAGAAACTCTGGAAATGTTAGAAGCAGCAAAGAAAAATTGCAAGAGGAAATTGACGCCTTAGAATCCAGATTGGTATCCATTCAAATCTTCAAATGGTATGGAAATGCGACTCATTTGGGGCTGTTGAGATGGCTTAATGGGTTAAGAGCCCTCATCAAGCTTCTAGACAAACTCAGCTTGGTTCCTAGCACTCAGAATCACCCTGTTACTCCAGGTCCAGGGGATCAGATGCCCTCTTCTGGCTTCCTCAGACATCTGCACGCACATGCACATATACACAGACACACACACACACACACACACACACACACACTTTACAAATAAAACAGATCTTTAAAAACTTTTATTCATTTAATGGAAATTTGCCTAGTTTCACATCTTGCTTATTTATTTTTCATCTTTTTGAAGAAGAGAGTATTCATATATGTATTTTGCATAGTGATCAAATCCAGTTTAGGATCTATGTGGTATTGTTATGTTATAGGTAGTAGATAGATAGATAGATAGATAGATAGATAGATAGATAGATAGATAGATAGACAGATAGACAGATAAACTTCCTTGCCAGGATGGAAGGAGGTACAAGGCTACATGGTAGCCTGATGAGCTAAAGGAAAAGGAAGCTTCCTAGACAAGGTGATAATGAGGTGAGTATTGATGAATGACTGTAAGTGGGAGTTTGCTGAGTAGGGACATCGTGGGCATCCCTTCCGCTCTGCTTATATAGTCAGGCTTCCTGATATATATTGGGAGCGTGTGGCAGTCTTCTCACAGCGCAGGTGGAGAGAAAGTGGAAAGCTGTGGGCTGGAATCCTCAAAGACCTGCCTTCGTCAGCTGCTGCCGCCAGCTAGGCCCAACCCTAAAGGCCTCACAGCCTCACCGCACTGGTGGCATTCTGTCACTCCAGGCAGTCCCCAGCCTCTGTGCAGTTCCAGGGCTCAGGATGTCTACCTTCCCTCTTGACTGGGAGTGTTGGGCCCGCAGAAAGCATTTAAGAAAGGTGTTGTCCCAGCTATCTTTAGAAATTATAGGCTGCCATGCCCAGGTCACACCTGCGTTTTTGCTTTCTGGAGGACACCTTTCCATGAACAGCGCTTCCAACCTCTGTAGTAACTGAGTTTATTACAGGTGCCCTTTCTGCTTGCATTTTAAAATGCCTTGTTGGAGTTCTTCCCTACCCCAGCTTCATAAAAGAAGGTCCTTATGTTTTCTTCTAAAGTTGACAAAAACAATTGGCTGCCCCATGCTAAAGACCTTAATCCACCTGAAATGTTAAAGACCTTAATTCACCTAAAACTAGTTTTTGTGTTTGTTGTTAAAAGTGGCTCACGTTACAGCTTTTCCATAAGGACAACCAGAAACGTTGGCCCCATTTGTGGAAGGTTTGTTTGTTTTCTCTCTTCTCCTTCCTCTCAGTGCAGCTGTCATTTATCAGGTTTCTTTACTTCCCCAGCTGGTTCCTGGGCTCTCTCTCATTTCCTTGCTGTGTGCCCTCAGCAGCCATGTTTTCTTAACTTCCATGTGGCCTGTGATCCATCTCTATAGCTTGTGGGACAGGGCCACTAACCTCGTTTTTCTTTTTCTTTTGGGGGAGTATCTCCGCCTTTTGCACATCCGTTTAAAAAAAAAAAAGCTTCTATTGTGGGCTACGGATGGTCTGGTGGTTAAGATCACGCACTGCTCTAATGAAGGACTCAAATTCAATCCCCAGCACCCATCCAGGTGGCTCCTCTGTAACTCCAGCTTCAAGGAATCCTACACCTTCTTCCGGAGCCCAAGGACACCCACACACACCCTCATACATACCTAATTACAAACAATAAAGTAAATCTAAACAAGCCCCATATAAAAGGGCTGGAGTGATGGCTCAGTGGTTAAGAGCACTGGCAGCTCTTCCAGAGAACTAGGCTTCAATTCCCAGCCCCTCCATGGCAGCTCACAACTGTCTGCAACTCGAGTTTGAGGGAACCTGACACCCTCACATAGACATACATGCAGCCAAAACCCCAATGCGCGGAAAATAAATAAAATATTTAAAAAGCATAAATAAAACCCCCATATACAACCAGCTTACACAATTCTCCAGGATAGTCACTAGAATTTGGATTGGAAAGGCATCCAGTCCATAAATCCACTGTTGACACAGATAATTGGTATATTTTAATATATAGATCTAAACCATCTTGTTTCTTTATAGGTTTCTGTTCATGGTTCTCAACAATGTTTAAACTTTTTCTCATAAAAGCCTTGTCTATAATTAAATTTATTTCAAAGTACATTTTAACTTCTGTTACTGTTATAAATATGTTTTTTAAAATTACTTTCCTGAACTTTGTGTTGTCAGGATATACAGTACACCTGCTTTGATATATTTATCTAACATTCATGCATCTCACTAAACTCTTGTTTTAATTATTTGTGTGTATTTATGGTTTCTGTGTAGACACTAATATCTCTGCAAATAAGGCTTTAGGGTTTTTTTTTTCCTTCCATATCTTAATGTTTCTCATTTCTTGGCATTATTTTATTGTGCTGCTCCAGAAGAGAACTCCATAGAAATTATGACGGCTGGAATCTTTATCTCCTTGGGAGTTCTAAAGAGGATTTAAACAGCAAATCTCCCTAGTGAATGAGGTGTTTGCTCATGGGGCTTTTGTAGGTGCTTGCTCATGAAATCAAAGAAGTGTTGCACTCTTTCAAGTTGCTAAGAGTTATTTTTAGAATCATGAGCGGACATCAAACTTTATTGAATCCATTTTTTTTTAAATTCATGAGATGAGGTCCAATTTTTTCCCCTTTAATTCCTTGTTGCTGGGTGCTGATACTAAATTTGGCTATAAATGACTGAAAACCCAAAGACATTGGCTTTCCCATGGAGATAGTGTTTTTCCTATAGATGAATTTAGAGCAAACAGCACAGGGGTAATTTGGTGAGAGTGCACCAGGAAATGCTCCAGGACACAGGCTCCTCCCTCTGTGTGCTCCTTCCAGTGAGCTGACACTGGCAGGGTGATCAAGATGGCACCCTGGCTGGCACAGCCCTTTGTCCCAGGGCAAGGAGGAGGGTGGGGCAGGGGTAAAAGGCTAGTTTACCTAAAAAGGGCTCTTGGAAGCTGGTGCCTGAGATCTCATGTGTTTTATTGGCTATCTTTGCATTCATGTGCCCATAAACATGATTGTATTTCACATATAAATTTTGCTTTTGATATAACTGAGTTATCAAAACTAAGGGCTATTCATTTCTGGAAGGCTTGGTATTGCTTATGGGAAAGCTCTTTTGAACGCTTTATTGTATACACACAAAAAGTATCCAAATGTGCAAGCAGAATGCATGCTGATGTTTTCCTGCATAAACAAGGCCGTTTCCCTATATAACCACAACGGGACAATACGGGGGAAAAAAATGCACACACAGCACAGGTAGGTATGGATGCGTTTTCTCCATCTACTCCTTGGCTCCCTGTTGGTTTCTGTAAATGTCCCTGTAAAGTCTGTTAGAGCCAGTGATCCAGTTCAAAGTCTCCTGCTGTGCACCTCTTAGACTTCAGACTGAGGCAGAGCTGCCCCGTCTCTCACGGGCTTGGTGCTTTAGAAGCCTGGTTCCTGTAGGGTGAGCTTCAGAGATGCTTTGCCTGCGTCTCATGACTAGGTTCAGATATGTCTTCTCAGCAGGAGTGTTCTGGGCTTTGCTCGGCCCCAGGCCTCCTGTCAAGTACGTGTGACTTCACTGTCCTGTATGCTCTTTGGTCTCTTGAAGACTGCTTGCCAGGTTTCCCCACTGTAAAATCTTGGAGAAAAAGAGTATCCTTTCCAATTCCATGCACAATGAGCAAGCATTTTGTGGGAAGGTGTTTTGAGGGTGTGTAAATATCCCACACCTCATTAAACATCCCGCTCCCACTGGGAGATGATGACACATGCCTGTAATCCACCACTTCAGTGGCAGAGATAGGCTGATCTTTGTGAGTTCAAGGCTAACCTGGTCTACAAAGCAACTTCCAGGACAGCCAAGACTACACAGAGAAACTCTGTCTCAAATCACCCTTACTCTCCTCCCACCCTCAAAAAAAGTCCACTTCCTCCTTCCTTCTGTCTCCAATAGTTTGGGCTCCTGGATTCATAGTCTGTTATGACCATTATTTATTCTAATGCACAGAGTAATCCAGCTTTGCCCTATGGGAACCTTTCAGTGTACCTTCTGATTCTTTCTGACATGTCTCACCATTCTTTGAGCATGTGCTTCCTGACTTCTCAATCTGTCCCAGGTTTACTGTGTATATTCCCTACCCCCAGTCATGTCTGCAAGGGGCTTTGATTCCATTGCTTCTGGGGGAGGAGTGCCCCAGACCCTGTCAGCAGAGAAGGCAAGAGAATGTATCCCTCCATGAAATCATGCCTCCATCGCCAACTCAATGCCAACACTGCAAGGTTCATTCTCTCACTGTCTTTTCATTCAGTCATAGACAATAGCTCTCCTGACAACCTGGCCAGTGTGTGGACAGCCAGTGCTGGGCCCTGCCCTCCTCGTGCCCCAGGGGAAGCAGAGGGAGGTGAATGTTGGTTGGGCTCACCCACTCAGTGCTCAGTCTGATGTGAAAATCCACACTACAGAAATTTTAGACTTGTTTTATGAGCTTGTCTTTTTAACTATGCACCGAAAGGGAAGAATTCCTAAGCTCCCCCCCACCCACCCGGTCACACCTTTTTCTTTCCCATTTGGAGCTTCCTGCGCATCTCTTTCCTCTAAGTTTATTTTACACTTCACTCTCTTTGATTTGCAGCCTGACGCTGCCACCATTGGGGACCTCTGTCTTCTCATCTGAGACCGGGAGAGGGTTGGCGACTGTAAATTCTCTGCCTTTTCCTAGCACCGGTCCTGAGCCACGTCCCTTTATTTGCATTTTCTTTCTTCTACCCCTCATCCTTTTCCAGTATCCCTCCCCCTCCTTCTTTTTATGATTCCCCTTACCTCTGCCTTCCTGCACTTACTTTCTGTCTTAAGTTCCTCAAAATCTAGCGCCACTCCTCCCTGCCTTTCTGTTTCTTCCTGTGACTTTTTGGCCTCCCTCCATCCATCTCTCTTTTCTGTCCATAGCAGCTTGGCTGTGATTCCTTCTGTGGCCGCACTGCTACTTGGTTCCTGCCTCCTGCTTCCTCCTTTCCTGCTCACCACTGATGTCCAGTTCTCTTCTCACTGTCTGTTCTGGGTTCCCACCCCCTTTCACTGTCCCTGTTCAGAGACACCTTTCTGTGGCACGCGGCTGTAGACTGAGAGTTGATGTTACAAGGCTTCTATGGCTCCTCCTGAGCCAGGCCACCCACGCCCCACCCACCCCCGAAAGAGCCACTGTGTGGCTGGCTCTGGCAAGCATGCCCATCCAGCTGGCTGCCTCTGTCTCAAAGGAGGCTTCCCAAGCCAAAAAGGACACTCAGATGGCAGAAAGCCTGCCATAGGCCGAACCCTAAGAGCAGACATCAGCTCCACCAGCAACCCCAGCCCTGGTGGGTGGTACAATCATATATCATGTACACACACACATACACGCAAACACACACTCGCTCACAAACACATGAACACACACGCACACACACAAACACACAGGCTGAGGCTGTAGAGATGCAGAAGTGGTCTCATGACCTATGGCCAGCAGGAGAGATCGTACGCTGGGATGCATGTGGTTCTGGACACTGCCCTCCCCATGAGGGCTTCTCTCCACCTTCTGACCTGATCTCAAAGGACCAGCTCTGCATGACATCCTGTCATGTTCTGTGTCCTGGGCAGGACACTCATTCAGCTCACAACAGTTGTTTGACTAGCACTCTCTCTCTCTTCTCTCTCTCTTTGTGTGTGTGTCTGTGTCTGTGTGCTGGGGATGAAATCCAGGACCTTGTATATGCTAAGCAAGTACTTTACCACTGAGCCACACCCTAGCCCTCAGTTTTTTGAGACGGAGTCTCACTATGTAGCTGAGTTGACCCCAAAATCATGGTCTTCCTGCCTCTCACCCTCAAATGCTGGGATTACAGGCGCGTGCCACTGTGCTCAAATTTTTAAACTTTGCTTTTTGAAGCTGTGTAGAACCTGGCTTTGCTTTCTGCAGTGTCATCGGTGGGCATGGAGTCCACAGGTTAATTCCTTGTCCTGGTATAAATACCTGGCATGGATCAGAAGTGACTGCAAGTGTCTTCACACCTGTTAGGATGACACCTTTGCACTCACGTCTGGAGGAGCCAGCCAAGCCCCTGCTTTTTCACACTTCTGACTTCCAGCTGGTACTCATGGTGAGGTGTGAAGAGTGCACTTGGCATCCTCCAGGTGGCAGCATGAATCCATTCGGCCCAGCCCCATCTCGTGCCTGTGAGGACATTCCCCAGCCTCAGAGCAACCCCCACCACTGTCTCCATCCCCTGAGGAACCCCCTCCACTTTAATCACATTCACTCCCCTTTCAGAGAAAGCTCTCCAGGCTCCTCAGACACTAGACACTCACACTTGCTGGGTGGTCTGGGTAACTCTCTGAGCTCCAAGTGCTTCATGCTGCAGTTCTTAGACACTTGCTCAAGGCAATTATGTCACTATTTCCCCTGAGACTCCGTGGCAGCTGTCGGGTGCCACTGAGACTCTAGCCTGTGCTCTCTGTCTCTGTCCTGTGCTCGCAGACTCTGGCCTGGCTCTCTGCACCTTGCAGAGCTGCTAACAGTTGCCATGAAGCCCAGCTCTCACTATAGGTATACCCGCTGGCAGTTCACTGCCAGGAACGGTACTGGAGGCCAATGAGTGCACCCTTGCTGCCCTCTGCTGGAAGAAATACTGACCGCGACTACACTTACAAAGTGCATTTATTCTTCCATCTACCTGTCATCATTCTTCTGTTTCCCCATTCACTTGCCTATCCAGGTACCAGCCAGCCACCCACTCACTGATCCACTTGTCCACATACCCATCCATCCATCCATCCATCCATCCATCCATCCATCCATCCATCCATCCACCACCTGCCTACAAGTCCCTGGATCTATCCATTCACCTACCCCTACAGCCACAATCCCCTTTTCCCTCCTTCCTCCCTCCCTTTCAGTATCACTTGTGTCTGAAAGACACCAGCCTCTTCCACTGGGCTTTTCATTGCAGTATCCCCAGGGCTTCCTCTGGACCAGTGCCTGCACACAGACCTTAATGCCACAGTGAAGGATAAATAGGGGCTCCATCTGTGTGCGTCTTTCCTATTTGCAGAGCACTTTCCCATCTACCAGTAGCCATCAGAAGCCTTAGGATCCCCATTTAACCCTAACCCTAACCCAAGTCCTAGCCCTAGCCCTAGCCCTAACATAGCCTTAGCCCTAACCCTAACCCTAACCCTAACCCTAACCCTAACCCTA
>NW_026596046.1:33156041-33193262 GCF_907164565.1 Psammomys obesus
CCCTAACCCTAACCCTAACCCTAACCCTAACCCTAACCCTAACCCTAACCCTAACCCTAACCCTAACCCTAACCCTAACCCTAGCCCTAGCCCTAGCCCTAGCCCTAGCCCTAGCCCTAGCCCTAACCCTAACCCTAACTAAAACACAGTACCACCCAATGGCAGTACATCAGGAATAGTTCTTTCAGACAGTGAGATGTCACTAATTTTGCCATACTGGATAAGTGTTCTTTTATTCCCCTAAGGTAATTGTCATCTTGGAGGATTACTGCCTCCATCTGCTAACCTAGGCCTACTCCTGGAAGTTTCTAAACTCTGCACAATCTGATCCAGGCCAAAAATATTTTCAGCCTCTGAGACTTACTGCCGAATAAGATCGCCTTTTCTAGTTCTTTCTGAACTCTTTCTGGCTGGTTCAGCTCAGCTGGATCAGCTCAAACTTCTGGCTCAAACTTCTCTCCAAGATGACTGATTCAAACTGGTTTCTCTCTGCTTCTGGCTGCATTGCTCTGCTCGGCCTCGTGCTAACTTTGGCAATATGTTCTAATCTTCTGGCTCCTTCTCATTCTCTGGCTCGTCCTGTCTTCACCTGTGTCTAGCGTGTTCTCTCTTTAAAACCTGTCTCTGCATAACCGTCCCAGTAAAACTGCCTCCCCCCTCCCTTTGTGCTGTTCCCTTTTCAGTCACTTCTCTTTCCTCTGTTCTTGTAAGAGTTGGGCCTATCCTATTAGGTCAAATCTTTCTCTGATTCATCACTTTGTCTCTCAATTAGACATCACATTCAAACATGGCTGCTTCCTCCTACCAACTACCTTTTCCTTCCTTGTTTGGAATTTAAAGTATGTGCTACGGTGTGTCTGTATTCCAGACTGAGTAGCCATATTTCTGGGTTAAAATCCTTCCACACTAGAGGGGCACTGATGGGCAAGGATGGGACCCCAAGTCACATGGGGGAGACATTTAGGAGACCAGGATTGGGTCTAAGAATTCTAAAACTTCAAGTTGCCCTGAACTCATCATTTCATTGCTTTCAGACCACAGCCAGGGTTCCATCCCAGCAGAGCCTGGAGAACCCCAGGTTTCAAACTACCAACAAAAAGCTGGGACTGACCCTTGATGGCAGAAGCCAATCTATCCTGAGGCAAGGGAAGGGAGGGGGGAAACTTTATTACCATGAACTTAGCTGACTGGGGGATAGAAGACCACCTTGTCCAGGAGCATGATCTTCCTGGGAGGCCAACCTAGGGGCAGTATAAGGTGAGCAGACTGCTCTCAGGGCCCAGCCTCATCTGCAGTGGGAAGCTTTAAGTCCATGCCAATCCCCAAAAGTTTAGATCAAGAGGAAAAATGTTAAGATTAGACTGGGCCTAATTCACTGATATGGGAGCTGGCTTCAGGATCTAATATTTTGCCTTGACCACTCAGTAGTTTGTTTGTTTGTTTGTTTGTTTGTTTGTTTGTTTGTTTGTTTGTTTTTTCCATCTGTTGGGTGGATGAGTTAGAGTTTGGATTCAGCAATAGCCCCACCCATAAAGAGGAAATGTCTGAACCTTTTCAGAACAGGGAGAGAGGAGCATCAGAGGCTGTGAGAAGCAGACACACTGGGGCAGATGGCACTTGCTAGCCTCCTAGGGGAAGCAGGAGGATGCTGCCTCCACCAGAGCAAAGAGGAAATGCATGCGTGGGGTGAGGTCCTGCTCATGCTGAGGACCTCTGGGAGTCTCTGGGGATGATGTAATGGGCGTTCTTGGATATCAGTGTGGGTGAAGGGAGCCTGGGAAGGTAGGGAAGAGCCCTTGACCATCAGAAACAAATGGGCGGGCACAATTACCAGAATGAGCCACAGTACAGAGCCACTGTAGAAGTGTTTCTGGGATCCTTGAAGATTTTTAACTGTTTTCAATATTCCTGACACTATAGGTAGGCTGTTTTGGCATGGAACGAATAGGGATAAAATGAACACAAAGGTTATAGGTCAGACAAAGTGGCTTGGGCAGGTAGCTGGGTGGTAGAATACTTGCTAGCATATGCAAGGTCCTGGGTTCAATCCCAAACACTGCAAAAAAAAAAAAATCATTAAAAAAAGGATAGGCAAGACTTTCATGGGACTAAAGCTTGTGAGTAGACGTGAGCTAGCGCTGGCCAAAGAGGTAACCAGACTGCCCGCTGCAGAAAGGAAAGGGCGAGCAGTCTACTGGCTTGTTGCAGTGAGCTAAACTGGGTATATGTTTTTCTTCCTATGTACAAACATGTGGCCTTGAGGTTTGCAAGCTAGCCAGCGGGTGTTTATGTTGACCCAGGGGCTGCCGAGTTACTTCTGCTGTTGACATCACCACCTCTCAAGGATGCCCTGGACTCATAGCTTAGTCTTGGCCCTATGAAAGGAAGAAACGCATTCAGTGTTTGGGCTACTGAAGAAGCAGCAAGGCGGGGTAGACCATGTTCCGGCCCCAGGAGGCGGTAGGCCAAGTTAACTCTACATGATCGTTCATGGACACACATCTTAAATGAGAAATGTGTTTTACATGCATAGCCAAGCAGAGTCTACCTCCTGCGGCAAGGTAGCAAAGGGACAAACCCACTATGAAGACAGAGATGCCAAGCCTTTCACCTGGTTAGTGATCCTCAGACATAGGCAGGAAGAGTTGGCATTTTTCAGTGAAACTGCAAAGCTGGTGGAGAACTAAATAAGCATCTACTGCCCAGTTGCAGGACCTCAACATTTGTGATTTTCATATTAACCGAAAGCAAGAGCTATCACTGGGCTCTGACTGGTCATTTGAATCTGTTCTTGGAGTTTACCAAAGGCATTTTATAAGACAAATTTTCCCCTTGGTAGTGGTTTCCGTTTTGTCTTCATTTACTCCCTGATCTTGAGGGATTGACGACCTATTTGAGGCGAGGCCCACCTGCTCAGCTGGATCACGGGGCTGCTGCAAACGCTCTGGCCTTGTGGCCTGACCCAGCACTGCTGTTGATAGGGAGCAACGATGGAAGTTGTGCTTTGAGTGGGTAGCAGATAAGAGCTCAGAGAACACCCCCTTTTGTTCCCTTGTGGTGATTTCTGTTTCATCCCTGAGCAGGAAGAGATGGCAGCCTTCTCCAGTTCTGCCTGACAGTCAGAAGCTATCTGGGGTCATCACCCTGTGGACACCTTGCTTCTCACACAGCTCCCAGACTGCAGTCCCCAGCCCCAGAGCCTCATGGGGGTGGGACAAGGGTGGATGCTGGGTCCCTTCGAAGCAAGTGGATGCTATGGACCTTCCTCCATGGAGAAGCTGGGAAGTGACTAGACACAGGCTCTGGATTGCCACTGAGCACTAGCTGCTGGGAACAAGCAAGCAGGACAGTCTTCCTAATGGAGGATGGTGGTTATTCACCCAGATCCAGAATGAACGATGACAGTGGGCATGTACAGCAAGTGGCCAGTGGAGGGGTTTTAATTCAGAACATGACTGCTCTGGCAAGAGATCACATCCAAAGACCTTCTGGGTCTATGTGATCTGGCTGGAATACAGACATGCCTTTAATCCAGGGGACAATAGGGAAGCAGCTCTGAGTTCAAGGCCAGTTGAAGGTATGGAGCAAGTTGCAGGTAAAGGAAAGCTTAGGTCCAGGCATGGTAGTACATGCCTTTAATCGCGAACAATGAAGGTAAAGTTAGTTTGTAGAAGGAAGTACCTGTGTTTGAAAGTGATGTCTAATTTAGTGAGAAAAAGTGATGAATCAGAGAAAGATTTGACAAACTAGGATATACCCAAATCTCAGGAGAAGAGAGAAGAAAGGGAAACTACTTAAGAGGCAGTTTTACCGGAAGAGTTTTACAGAGAGATGTTGAATCAGAGAACAGGCTAAACATAAGTGAAGAGAGAATGAGCCAGAGAATAAGGAGCCAGAAGATTAGAAAAGATTGCTGGAGTTAGTGTGAGGACAAGCAGAGTAATTCAGGGGCTGAGAGAGAAGCCAGGTTGAGTAAATCAGCTGGGAGAGGAATCTGAGCCAGACCAGCTGAATTGAACCAACCAGCCCAGAGTTCAGTAAGAACAAGAAAGGGTGAACTCATTCACCTGTAAGTCTCAGAGGCTGAAAACAGTCTAGGCCTAGATTAGATTGTACAAAGGCTAGCAGCTGCCAGGACTGGGCCCAGGTTAGCAGACAGAGGCAGTAATCCACAGAGATAACTGAAACAGGCAGAGCAAAGTTCTTTTTACAGTAGCCAGCTCACTCTCTGGCCTCCCTGACCTGGGTAATAAGTTTGCTCTGGGAGAAAATATGAAACAGAAGCATTAAAACATCCCATCCATCTATCCCCTTTCCAGAGAACACAGCCAACGCTTGCTAGATCTCAAAAGGTGTGAAGTGAATGCCTGCGACAAAGGCCTGAGAGTCATGGGGACGGTCATTCCTATCACAGCCCTGTCAATCTGCATCACTTTTGTTTGTTCATCACAGAAGTTTGTTCTCATGTATGCTGCGTGTTTTCATGCCACGTGTGCAGGCGCTCATGGAGGTAAGAAGAGGAGTCAGATACCCTGAGTCTGGAGTCGAGGGCTGTGTGGGCAGCCCAGCATGGATTCTGGGAGCCGAACCTGAGTCCGCTGGAGAGCAGCAGGCATTTTTAACCACTGAGCCATCTCTCCAGCACCCAAACTTGCATTTTGACTGAGGAAAAAGCTAGGTGGGTCCTGGAGAACAAAGGTTATTGCTGCTGTCTTAGTTTGGGTTTCTGTTGCTGTGAAGAGACACCACAACCAAGGCAACTCTTATAAAGGAAAGCATTTGATTGGGGCTGCCTCACAGGTTCAGAGGTTCCATCCATTATCGTCTCTGTGGGAAGCATGGCCACATGCAGGCTGACATGGTGCTGGAGGAGCCGAGAGTTCCGCATCTTGGTTCTGCTGCAAAGGCAGCAGAAGGAGACCGCGTCTCACTGGCCAGACTTGAGCATATATGAGACCTCAAAGGCCACCTCCTTTGACACACTTCCTCCAGCCAGGCCACACCAACTGATAGTGGCAAGTATCCCCATGAGCCAAGCATTCTGGGAAGTGAGTCTCAAGGGGCCATTCCCATGCAAACCACCATCATGCCTCTCTTTACTGCATTGCGTCAACACAGTCTCTGACATCCGCTCCGTGGCTCTTGTCCTAGAAAAATATCTTCCGTCCTGTTCCTATCAGGAAGTACATGAGAAGCGGAGCGCAGAACAACAGAGGTCCCTGTTGTTTTGTCCCCGGAGCTATCCAGCGCTTCGGTTCTCTGTCATAACAGGGCTCGGGGGAAGCTTGGATCAGCTGGGTATTCCACAGAGCATCGTGGCAGTAGATTATAGTTATGCCTTTTGCTAATTGGATGCTAAGGAGGTGTTGAGAATCCTGGCTGTTGCAGTGGTAAGTGCCAGGGAGAGCCAACAATTCGGGAGTTTGTCCCCCAGGGCCCAGATGGGCTAAAGCCATGTTGGGGCGTCCTTCCTTCTTCCTCCCCTCCCTTCCTTTGATTCTATTTTCTTTCCTTTTTGTGTGTGCATGTTCATGGGGTAGGGTGTGGGGCTGGGGCCGGAGGTGTGGGTGCACCTGTGCGGGGCGGGGATGGGCGAGGCCAGACGTCTCCCTCTAGCATTGTTTCTCAGGAGCCGTGGGCCTTTTTAAATTTAACTTTTTAAAGTAGAATTAATGTTTCATTGTCATTTATAATCAAATGGCAGGTGGGTATAAATCCCTGTACTTCATACTTTTCACAAAACAAACAAACAAACAAAAACCATAAGCTTTAACCAGCTTGTGGCTGTTTTTGCTTTTTGAGGACACGATGAGGCAAATTCATTAACAGCGGCTTTCAGCTTTTTTTCCCCTTGTTTGCTCTAGAAAGCGTCATCCACCTTCTCGCCCCTTTTATGAGACGTGGAAGATCAGCACGCATTCAACTGCAGTTTGCAGCAATGTCCCTGCAGTCACCCACATCCGCATCAAGGAACCGCACACTGGGACATTTTTCAGAGAGGAATAAGAGGAGGCTGATTGTTCTTCAAGGCCCACAGCAGATTTCTCTCCTGCAGCGTCCGGGACCTCCTGCAGAGCTTCCATGCTCTTGATCAGCTTCAGCGTCATCTGTTTCAGATGAAACAGACCAGAGGAGTCAGACAGCATGCGCTAAATTAAGTGTGTGTGTGTGTGTGTGTGTGTGTGTGTGTGTGTGTGTGTACATGTGCATGTCCTGAGCACTTATATATACAAGATGACCTATGGCTGTCCGCCAGCTGCTTCTCCCACACCCTAGGCGTCCATCCATAGGCGGAAGTAGCCTTGACAGCCAGAATGTAGCCTGCAGATGCACTTGGCTTGCATTAGGACTATGCCACGGCTGTGTGCCCAAGTGACCGACAGCAGAGGTCGCTGCTGAGCAACAGTTCCTGTAGAGGAGAGGGTATTCATTCGCCCTGCTACCTGGAGACATGCTGACCCTGTCAGAACTCTCCTCACAGAAGAGTCAGGAGTTGGAAGCTGAACTGCACATACATCGCTTTTCTCATCCCAGTGCTTTTGCCGAGGCTGTGAGTGTAGTCACACAGACCGCCCCATTTTTACCAGCACCCGCCATTGCCCCCAGACTGGAAAGGGGCATTTTACTGCAAGGGCACAGGGTCAGTTGGGACAACATCCTTCATGATGGAGTGCAGTCTAGTCTTCCAGAGTCAGAGCAATGGGCCAGGAACCAAGGAGTGACGACAAGAGGGCCTCTTCCTCTCTTGCCGCACAAACACGCTGAAGGAAGCTCATCTGTTGCTATTTCCGTGACCTTGGACTCGGGATTTTGGAGCCCCCCAATTCTCTAGAGCAGTGCTTCTCAACCTTCCTAATGCTGTGACCCTTTAATACAGTTCCTCATGTTGTAGTGACCCCTAATCATCAAATTATCTCTCTGTTACTTCATAACTGTGATTTTGTTACTATTAGGAATCATAGCATAAAGATCCGATATGTGAGCTCCAACAGGGCCACGACCCACAGGTTGAGAACCACTGGTCTCGAGCGTGCCGCAGTTCTTCGGATGAAGCAGGTTCGACCTATCCCCGGCCACGTGAACTCCTCAGGACCCCGAGTCAGTCCAAGAAGGAACTACTAAATAAGCCCAAGTGTCAGAACTCAGTCTTTATAGGGAGTTTTGCTAGTGCCCCACGATGGCGAGAAGGCGTATGGTAAGAATTGCCTTGTCCTACAGTCCTGGCTAACCCTGTAAAGACTATGCTCGGATCCTTCAGGAAGGAGGCTTTGTTTCACCTACCTGGCAGTTCCAACAACCCTATGACAATATAATTGTTCCTTCTAAAAAGAAAAAACCAAAAGCTGCCTTGCCCCCATGATTGCCAGCGGCATCTAGTGTCTGAGGAAAAGTCACCCTGCTGCACCACAAATCATCTTGAGGTCTTCATTCCCAGCAGCCGTGTAAGGGCAGAACTGTCGCAGGCCAATGTCAGCCCTGTAGTAAAAATGGACTCCACAGGGACCTTCTTAACAGGTGGACTCAGACAAAGGACAGGTCCCACCTGGAGCATGGACGAGAGCAGGAAAGAGATACAAGGAAGCAGGGTGGTGGGGAGGCAGCTATGCCGTCCCCTGGCAGAACTGCGGGCGCGTGAGGCCTGCAGTTCGATTCCTGTTCCTGCTCACTAAAGAAAATGACTTATCTTTGAACCTTGAGCTGCCAGTGTCTTCCCCTATTACGTGCCTTCAGTGAACAGACTGTTCTATGCCTCATGTCTGTCTAATGCGGCCTCCACTCCCCGTGAGTGAGGGGATACTTGTCACTGGCTTCCAAACAAAGAATGTGATGAGGTGGTTAGCTCAATTAACATTACACCAGGTAAGGTTGGCTTTGAAGGGGCAAGTGGATCCCACAGCCCATGGCCAGGGGAGCTTGGGAACAGATCTTTTCCCGGTTGAGGCTCACGATGAGATACAGGCCTGACTCCTGACTGCAGCCTATCAGACAAGAAGCAGACGTCTCCAGCTAACCTATGTTTAGATTTTAGGACCCATAGAACCTGTAGGAAAACACTGACTTTGTAGATATATGTAATGTAACATTAAAAATATAATTCAAGATTTTTTAAAGTGCTGTGCAAGAAAAAGCTAACCTATTGGTGCTGAGGAATATGTGGTGAAATTTATGTCCCTGCATTGTTTGTTGAGGTCATTAAATTGTAAAAACTTTTCAAGTACACACAGAAACAGGAAGAAGAGTGTAACAAACCCAGAATACACCTGGAGAGTGAGGAGGAGAATTTCCCAGTGTCTCCCTTTCTCTGTCCTTTTGATGTCTGTATCTCCTATTGGCTAAAACCAGCCAGAAGCCATGGCATAGGGTGCTGGGTAGGGCAGTTTCTGGGTTAACCCCTGCAGTGAATCCAGTCCCAGCTTTCCTCCCTTGCTCCTTTCTCTGAGATTAGGCAGCCTGCTTAGGAATCAGAGAATGGATTTGAGAACCAACGGGCCTATGTCTGGCACATAAACAGGGACCTGAAGCCCCCAAGAGCTATATTGGGCTATATAAAAAACACAGCCAAGCTGGGAGTGGTTGCACACACCTGTAATCCCAGCACTCGAGAGGCAGGTGGATCTCTATGAGTTCAAGGCCAGCCTGGTCTACAGAGTGAGTCTAGGACAGCCAAGACTACACAGAGAAACCCTGTCTTGAAAAATACTGAAGAACAGAAAACAAAAAATAAAACAAAACAAAAAACCCAACTTATCTACTCTCTCTGGGCTGTTAAAATCATGCCAAAGACTGCATAGTAATATAAAACTCACGCGCTGAATTGTGTATCTGGAACTGCTGATGTTCTTTGCCTAATTTTATAACATCTGTCATTTTCCCACAGCAAAATGACATCCACCAGCTTTATTATTTGTTGACTCTTGTGCCCTTCCCTATTCCTGCAAGAAAAGATCCATAAAGACCAAAAATAAAAAACAAAAACAAACAAACAAAAAAAACTTTGTTTTTTCTATGTGTCAATGGGACTCAGCTATCTAGGACAATGCCTGGGAGGTAGAGGAATTCAGGGGAAATGGCAAGAATTAGGGGTATAGTTGAGGGAAGGAAAAACTGTGACTTCGGCTCACTCCATGGTAGGACAGGGAAGTGAGTGCTTAGTAAGTTACAGATGATTGCACAAGGTGACAAAGAAAGCAAGACCTGTTTCCACTTGACAAAGTCATCTAAGGGGTGAGGTGGGGCATGATGCCAGCCCTCAGCAGACACAGGGACTTCAAGAAAAGCTAGTCACCCCAGGTAAGAGGGAGCAGGTGGAGGAGAGGTGTGGGCAAGCCGACTGGGCTGAGGTCTTATCCACTGGACAGAGAAGACCTGGATGGTGCACCAACATGCTCTGTGGACCCACAGTCAGTCAGCCATGCTGCTCACTGGGTCTGTACCCTCGGACAAATTTCCTAGCCTCTCTGGGCAGACTTCATTAGTCTCTGAAGTAAAAGGAATAACTGTGCCTCTCTGGGGAGAGTGGATTGCTCTTGGCACTTGATGGGTGCTCATTAATGCTGGGTTCTGTGACTTGTCTGGACTCCCTGCCTTCTGGGTGCCCCCCGAGTGGCCGGAGCTGTCCACCGTGCTGAAGACACCCTCTTCCCTTCTCCCCCTCTCTCCTATTCTCCACTCTCCCTTCCTTTCTGATGGGGCTCCCCAGAGCCCTGGTGTCTGAACAGATTCAATTTTCCAAATGGTTTCTCTGGGCTCCTAAGGGGGACAGGGAGGGAACGAGCCATATCTGTGGCTCTCCGTAGGCGGGAATCTCGCAAAGCTGGCAGACAACAGGAGCAAAGAGCGGCTCAGACACCACACAGAAAATGGGAGGCCCAGGTCAGAGGGTGATCAGAGATTGACCTCTGAGGCCCCTGGTGTGAGAGCCTCAGGACTGACAGAGACTCCGTGTCCACTCTGAGAGCCCATCATGGCAGGTGAGTCTGTGAGGAGCATGCCCTGAAGAGAGCAAAAAGGACCAGGCTGGGGTCAGGAGGGTGACCCTGGGCTGACAGGAATTCTCCACCCTTGTCCTGTGGGCTGCTGTCACTCTCTAGTTTGGTGTCTTCATGCAGACAAAAGCTTCTCTGACTTTGAGCTCCGGGGATCTGATGGAACCCTTTCATTCCATGTGAGGGACCTCATAAGCCAAGCAACCTGTGGCTAATCCTAAGGCCATCTTCAAATCCAAAAAATATGAATTCGCTCCCCACTTCAGGGTGGCCCTTAGGCCCATTGTGCTCAGTGCAGATGGACCAGAGGAGCTTATGCCCTTCAGGGGAATAGGTGGAGGTGAATATGGCTGAGCTCAGGGAGAGATCTGTTTCCATGTTCCACCAGTGCATGGAACATCAGTGAGGAAAGGTGTTAGAGGCTTCAAGGTGAAAACTGGGCTCTTTTTGCACAGTTGGGAAAACCGGGCCACAGAAAGAGGCCTGGACCCTGGTGCTACAAATCAGGGCCAGGGCTGCAGTAAAAGGCGGCCCCTGCTGTGTCCCACAACTGGCCTGATGGGGCTGTGAGCCCTCTGTGCTTCTCTGCGAGTCATTGCCTGCAGGATTTTTTGAGGCACTGAGTCTGACCAGCGGGTCCTTAGGTCAGGGGTCATACTGGTGTTTTGCAGGACCAAGGGAAGAGCAGCCTCCTCTCTGGGCTTCAGGGTCCCCATCTGGACACAGAGGGCTGACTTAGATGTCTGCATCCTTAAGGCTCTGATGCTCCATATGACATAGATAGATGAATGAGAGAGAGATGAGCGAGAGAGATGATAGGCAGACAGAGGAGTGAGGGTAGGGATTGATTTATCTTTGGCTGGGAGGTTGGAGGCTAAGTTCTGGCTCTGATTTGGTCCTACCTTTGTGAGACCTTGGACAAGTCACTATCCTACCCAGAATCAGTTTCCTTCTTTAAGAATGAGAGTTAGAGAGTCTCTTTGGGAGCTTCTTGATGTCCCCGGCAAAGTCAGGCCCCTTCAGGAAACACACTGAGGGAAATGGCTGCCACTTTGACCAGGAAAAGCTCATGGGACAGACAAAGAAGCTATACAGCCAGAGCTCATTCCATAGCCCTGAGGGACACTCTGTGAGGGCAGGAGACCACTCTCTGATCATCATAACAGCGGGTTCAGAGACAACAGGACAGTAGCTTTTTGTCCTCCAGCCCTGAGTAGGGAGAAGCAGAGAATAGAAGGCTTCAGTCATCAGGGCAAAGTGTTGGAAACAGCACAGAGAGGCTGATGTAGCGTGAAGCTGAGACCCAACTCCCTACCTCCTTCCTGCTCAGCTCTTCCTGATCTCTCTGAATCTTCTGCCTCCCCTCAGAGACCTGAAGATACTGGGGTGGCAATGAGGAAGAGACAGGGTAGTTCTGCTTAGTAAGCACAGGGCATTCGCCCCACTATAGACATGGTACATTCTAGTTTCCACAATCCACCAGGTAACCATTTGCACCTCCACTTTGCAGGTTGCAAAATGGAGGCTCAACGAACCTCAGTTTCTAGCCCCAAATTAGGAGCTAGTAAGTGAGTCTTCTATATGGTTCTCTCTCTCCCTCCCTCCCATCCTCCCCCCTCCCCTTTTTCCTCTTCTCCAGGAAGCCCTCACTGCCCTTACTCTTCATTACTCATCCTCCTGTCTATGGCCCAAACTCATGGCTAATGCTGTCCTTGGCTGAGATCTGCCTCCCACTCATTTGGCAGTTTCCTGGGGGCCAGAATGGTTCCCGTTCCATTCCTTCCTGGGCTTCTCAATGTGACTACATAAATGCTGTGGGCAGAAAACTAGCCAGGCCCCGTGAATGGAGAAGGCTATAGCAGGTTTTCAGGCAGAGGCCAAGAAGGGCTTCAGGATGGTACCAAGAGCCTCCAACACGAGAATAGTGTGGGCAGTGACAAGGGGCGTGGACCCTGTGCCACACCAGACACAGCTGGAATGAAAGCCAGCCCTTGCCTTACCCTGAAGCTGGTCCTCAGCTCTCTATGAGCCCCTGCAGGCCACTGGGGGTCTGGCCAGCAGGACCTTAGGTGGAGGAATCTTACTGCTGTTTTGTAGAACGCAGTCAAGTATACTCGGAGGGAAGTCCAAGTGTCCTGGTTGAAAAGGTCGTGTTTGGGGTGGGGCAGAAGCTGAACAGACTTGGGCCCATTCTCTTGGGTCCCATCTCTCTAACTCTATGCCAGTTCCCCTAGCTTCTTCCTCTGTGCAGTGGGGTGGAGAGACCTTTTGATCCAGACAGGTCTGTGAAGGATGTGAGGAGTGGGACACACATGGATATTGTGTGTGTGTGTGTAGCTACATTTTTCTTGGTGAGCAGCTGTAACAGGTGAGCTACAGGACTTGGCACATGTGCTTTGCCTTGGACTCAGCAGCCAGGGCCTTTGAGTGGAGCTGGGCTTGTGGAGAACAGTAACAGGGTAGGGAGTGCTTGCTCCTCCTTAAAGATGAGTTAAAGAAGGAACAGCATTCACAGGGTAAAAGAGGTAGGACCGTAAGTGCTGGCATTATGCTGAATGCTGCACGTGATGCCATTTGTCACCACAGTAAGACTTCTGGGCAGTTTGTTGTCCGTATTTTCAGAGGAGGAAGACAAGGCTCAGAGATCCCCAGAGGCTAGCCTGGGATCTATGGATGGAGGCAAGGGGTTGGGTCTGGATGTTATTCCTGTAGGCAACGTCCTATCTGAGTTCCATCCTGGGTCTCTGCTAGACAGCAAGACTTCTCCACACCCTTCCCCAGGTCTGCAGCAGGCCCTGCACCCCGAAGGCCAGCACTGGGCGGCACCATACAGGACGACCTGCCTACCCTGCCAGAGCCCTTGGGTGCTCACTGTTACTCATCATCTGAGGACACCCTCTTCCACATCAGTCCTCTCTGTGGTACTTTGGGGTGTCCTTCTGTGGGCTGACTCCCTTTCCCTGCCGGCATGGGCAGGAGAAGCCTTTACCATTGGGGTTCTGGGTCCCTGGGACTGTGACCCCATCTTTTCCCAGGCCCTCCCCAGCGTGGCTGCCCAGCTGGCTGTAGATGGAGTCAATAAGGATGCCTCGCTGCTGCAGAGCTCGCAGCTGGATTTCAAGGTCATCCCCACAGGCTGTGACGCCCCTCATGCCCTGGCTACATTCGTGGCCCACAAGAACACAGTGGCTGCTTTTGTGGGCCCTGTCAATCCTGGGTACTGCCCAGCGGCAGCCCTGCTGGCCCAAAGCTGGGGCAAGTCCCTCTTCACCTGGGCCTGCGGGGCTCCCAAGGGCGGAGGTGACTTAGTGCCTACTTTGCCTTCTGCCACCCACGTGCTACTGTCTGTCATGAGACACTTTGGCTGGGCTCGTTTGGCCATCGTGTCCTCTCACCAGGACATCTGGGTAACCACAGCCCAGCAGCTGGCCACAGCTTTCAGGGCCCATGGGCTGCCCATCGGATTAGTGACCTCTTTGGGACCCGGAGAGAAGGGGGCCACAGAGGTCTGCAAGCAGCTGCATGGTGTGCATGGTCTGAAAAGTAAGTATATCAGGGTCTCTCCCTGCTGTAGGGAGCCTGGGCTTCCCACAGCCACAAGGAGGCCTTTGCTGTATCAACTGGGCTGAGCACTTGCCAAGTGTCCCAGCAACAACCCTGTAAGCCGAGCTTGCTGATGCCTTCATTTGGCAGTCCAGAGACAGCAAGGAACTCGCCACACAGCAGATCAACAGGGTCCTAAGCTCTGGTTCAAATGTGGGCCATGAAGCCCACTTCTTGGCAGTTGCTTTTGAAATGAAAGTTCCAGGAGTATCACAAAGATATAATCATAGCTATCATTATAAAAAATAAATAGAGGAGAATGAAAAGAATAGGTTTGAGAATGAAATAAAATAGAACAGTGTGTGTGTGTGTGTGCGCGCGCACGCACATGACCTCGTATGTATATCTGTATATACATATATATCCATATATAGGCATATATATATATACACAGGCATATATGTATTTATACATATATATATATATATACATACATACACACACACATATATATATATACAGTAGTTCTTAGAGCTACTTTCATTATATCCCACAGGTCCTGGTATATTGTATTCTCATTTTCATTTGATTCTAGGAATTTAAAAACTCACCTTCTGAATTGTCTGATGATCCATTCATCATTCAGTACTCTGTGGTCCAATTTCCAGTTTCTGTAGTTCCTCTTGCTATCAATTTATAGTTTTAGTCTACTGTTCTCAGATAGAGTAGATAAAATTATTTAGGGTTCTCTTTTTGTTTGTTAAGAGTTGCTTTGTGTCCTTAAATGCAGCCAAGAAGTCCACTGTTACTGTCAGAGCAGCCGGTGCCTTTACGTCCAGTATGACGTGTCTTATGAAATTGGGTGCGTTTGCGGTATCCCAATAGATGGTTCCTTTAATCAAACATATTGACTTTCTTTATCTCTTCCGACTTTTTTAAAATTCGAAGTCCATTTACCCAGATGTTAGAATAACTGCCTGCCTTCTAGTTCCATTAACTTGGAATATCTTTTATTATCCTCTCACCAAAAAGGCTGTCTTTGTCAGTGAGGTGTATTTCCTACAGACAACAAATAGAAAGTTCTGTTTTTGTTTTAAATCTAATCTGTTAATCATGTCTTTCAACTGATGAACTGAAACTGTTAACGTTCAGTGTTGTCATTGAAATGTGTGCATTCTTCTCTGTCACGTTGTTATTTTTATAGTGTTTGGTACTTTTCCAATGCTAAATGGCTTACATATTTTTCTAGTGTACTTTGTTCTTTCTCATGTCCTCATGGATGTGTTTATCTTCCCATTTGTGTATGGTGCTGGCTCAGTGTTGTGCATCTCCTTACTTTTTTATATAGAAATATAATATGAAAGGTAGCTTGGTGGTGCGTTCAGGTCTAGCATAATAATGCAGATTTCTCAACAGAAAGTCTAAAACTAAGAGGTTATGGACAGCATTTCCACCTCTGCTATTATTATGATAGACCTGTTTGTTCAGTTCATGTATTGACTTATTTTATCGGCTGTTTATGTGTGTTCTCTTTTAATTCATCCAGGAATTTCTCTGTAGCCTCTTTCTGTTAAACATTCTGGGTCATTCTTTTGAACTCTCCATTTGGAATTTCATCTATTCTGTTCTCTTCATGGGCCGTTCCTCTGGAACTACAGATTTTCAAAAAGTCACACTGCCTTGGTTTTTCGTGTCTCTTGTGTTTCTGTGTTGGGACATATTCATCTCGGATCAGGTTGTTGGTTGGATTTTTTTTTTTTTACTACCCCTATTATTTTAATGGAAACATCTGTGATGTCCAAATGAGCCTAGATTGTAACCAGACTAAAGTGCCGTTTCTCTCTGTGCATCCCAGTATTGGACTTCAGCCTGTGTGCTCAGGGCCCTGGCCTGGTCCCTGTGCTACTCCAGTGTAGCTGATTCCGGCAGCTGATGCAGAAGTATCACAAATAATAATCTTCGCTCTCAGAAATCTCAAGCCCAAGCTTTTGGTTTCCCGGCCAAGAGCCCAGCCCCAAGCTGTAGGGTTATGAGCAGGACCAAATGTTCACCCCCACTCCCCTCGGGGGCAGGGGGGGTGCTTGACTCAGCATCTGAATACTCAGTTTTCTGAAGTGTGCCTACAGCTGAGCTCTGGGATCATGGCGGCTGGCGGCAGCAGGCCGGGTCTCAGCTGTGAGGAGCCTGAAGCTGGAGGTGAAGGGAGCTTCCCAGAGGAGGTGACATGGGGGTGGGACTGGACAATGATGAGAGTCAACTGCAGAATAGAAACGAGGGGCACAGAGAAGAGAGGGAGGGGCATCCGAGACAGAAGTGCTATTAAGCACAAGGTGTGCGTGCAACACGCCTCAAGGCCAAGGAAGATAAGGGACAGTCTGACTCTCCACGGATGGAGCAGGATAGGAGCAGCTAAGGAGGCTGTGAGAGCACGCCTCTGCCCCTACGGCAGGGGACTGAGTTCCAGCATGATGCTGACAGTGAGATTTAGGAGGCAGAATGGTGAGGGCACTGGAGGAGTTCCATGCTGGCCCTACCAGCTGTGTGGCCTCTGGCAAGCCACCAAAACCTGTCTGTGCTTTCAATGTTTTTTCTTTTCAATGTTCTGTGCTTTTCGATAGGTCTTTCAGTGGCACAAGGCAGCTTAAAACTCTTACTCATAAGGTAGTGAAGAGAAGATAGATACGGACAGTCAAGAGAGGTGCCCTGACTAGGCTTTCTCTCTAGTTATGTGGTTCTTGGCTCCCCCTTGTGGCCAAATACAAAATAGTGCCTCCAACTTCCCCTAAGAGAAAGAAAGGGGTGTCTGAGCAACAGCCCTGAATGGAACAGTGGCAAAGCAGGTGGGACGTGGTCGTGGCTTTCTGACTGCCTGTTCCTGCCGGTCTTTCCTCAGGAGCTCTTCCCAGTGTCTGGGTTGCAGATAACTCGTGGCCACCAGTGTAGACAACACAGCCGAGGAAAGGGCTCCGTCCAGACTCTGACCTCTGTGTGGGCCAGCAGGGAGACCTCTGTTCTTCTGTGGTAGTTCCATCTTCTTGATTTTCTAGGGAAAAGGATGGGAGTAGGGACCCAGGTTCATCTCAGCCAACGGTGGCCGCCTCTGCCGTGCTCACAAGCCTGTCAGGGACCTGCGGTGAGAGGAGAGCAAAGGAGCAGAGGGACTCTGTGGAGCTTCGCCCTGGGCGGGGTCCCCTCTGTCTTGTGCCTGGGGAAGCAACTGAACTCCTTGTTGATGAGGACTGTGGTAGATATTTTCTCACTGCAAAAAAACAGGACCTGAGAAATACAGCTTGCAAGGAGAGAAGCTAATTTTGGTCTTTAGTTCAAGGTCAGCTGGGTCCATTGCTTTCCCAGTACTTGATAGAGTGAGGCGGGGAGGGGGGAGTCACAGATTCAAGGGTAGTCTGGCTACCTAGCAAGTTCGAGGCCAGTGTGGATTATATCACAAGACTCTATTTCAAAACACACATACGCAATTTTTTTAAGTATTATAAACTGAAAGTGAGCCCTGGGTTCCGGTCTCAGCTCTACTACTATGGTGATTATATGGGGAAATTAATAAACCTCTCCATGCCTAAGTTTCCTCTCCTGAAAGGTTGATAATGATAAACAGACATCTTCATGCTGCTGCTGCTGCTGCTGCTGCTGCATGCTTGCGTGCCTGTGTGTGTGTGCGTGTGTGTGTTTAACTTGAGAAAGGATGTTGCCATGTAAACCCAGGCTGCCTTAAGCTCGTGATCCTCCTGCCTCAGTGTCTCAGTGTCCTGAGGGCTGGCATTACATGTGTAAACCCCCACAATCAGTATGGAATGCCTCATGTGAGGGAACTTGAGGACAGCATAGAAAGCTCCTGATATGCATCAGCAGTCATCAGGGCCTGAGGCTTGAGGTGGATGAGAAGCAGGAGCAGTTCTTGTGTGGCTTGCTGGGATGAACGGTCAGAGGATCATCTTAACACAGGGATATTCTTGACTGAGAGGAATTTTTTTTTCACCTAGATTTGGTGGCCTCAGCCATAATTATTATGGGGTCAGATTGAAGTCAAATCTCACCTGTACCCAGAATCCTTTGGGCTGGGGCTAGAAGTGTGGCCACAGATTGGGGAGCTCTGAGGGCCTCGGGATTTGGGTTTCTGGTAAGGGCTGAAGTGCAAAGGTGACTCCTGCCATGTTGACCCATGTTGGTACAGTCGTGGTGCTGTGCATGCACTCGGCACTGCTCGGAGGCCTGGAGCAGACCACCCTGCTTCACCGTGCTTGGGAGGAGGGCCTGACAGACGGGAGACTGGTCTTCCTGCCCTACGACACGCTGCTGTTTGCCCTGCCCTACCGCAACCACTCCTACCTGGCCCTGGATAACCGTGGGCCCCTTCAGGAGGCCTACGATGCAGTCCTCACTATCAGCCTGGAGTCTGGTCCTGAGAACCACGTCTTCACCGTTAGTAAGATGAATGGAGGAACTACTGCCAACCTGGAGCCCGAACAGGTGGGTGTGTCAGAGGGTGGGGCCCTGAGCCAGTGTGTGTGTGCACTTTATTGATTACAGGCCCCGCTGTGGCCACATGAGTCTGCCTGCTTAGCTCATAGGCATGGGCTTGTGCCTGCTCTCTCTCTAATACTGTTTCTCTCTCCTAGCTCACACCCTCTTTTTCTGGTTCTCTCTCTCTCTCTCTCTCTCATTTTCTCTCCTGCTGGGCTGTAACTTCCAGTGACAGCGTACTCGGTTCCCATAATCTTAATTTTCAGATCCTCTTTCTCCAGGGACTTCCTACTTCTCCTGACTCAAATCTCTCTAGCAGGTGCTAAAGACTAAAAGAAGAAAATGTTGGGAGTGGGGTTTTTTGTTTGTTTGTTTGTTTTTCGTTCTTGAGGTCACCACTGTGAATCTGAAAAGCGTTAGTGGTGGGGTGCGGCTTACAGGACTCGGCTTAACTCCAGTGCCTGCTTCACAACGAGTTAAAATAGTAGTGGCTTGAGGTGATGACAGGGATGCAGGTGCTGATGGAGGTTGTTCATCTTTTAACAATGTGACTCGAGTCTCACATATGCAGCCATGTCAGGGGTCAGGGGCCCAGTGATAAACAAGACAAGCTTCGTTCTGTTGGGGAGCACAAACACCAAGCCAGAAACATGATAAACAAATTCAAAGTGACGCTTTCTGCCAAGAAAGTAGACGAGGCTCAAGGGATGGAGAGGGGCTGGAATGGAGGAGTGGACAACACGGACAGGATGGACCAGGAAGCCCCCCATGAGGAGGTGACACTTGAGTGGAACTCTGAGGGATCAGGAAGTACCCAGACAAGGCCCTGAGCAAAGAGCAAAGAGGTAGAACCTGCTGGAACCAGGAACTTTAGTTTTGGAAGGTTTGGGATACGTCTGAGTTCGAGGTAGTACACAGCCGTGGTGGTAATCATGGAGACAGTGAGGCCACTCAGTGGGGCTGGCCAAAGAGTGGGCTGTGTCGGGGAGAGGATGGCGGTCTGCACAATCCTGCAGGCCCTCTAGATGTCCAGGGTGAGGGCATGGAGGCCTCTCTCTTCCGCAGGTGTCCCCACTCTTTGGAACTATTTATGATGCTGTCATCCTACTGGCCCATGCCCTGAACCGCTCGGAGACCCATGGAGCAGGGCTCTCCGGGGCTCGCTTAGGGGACCACATAAGAGCTCTTGATGTGCCTGGTTTTGGCCAGAGAATTCGGGTGGATGAGGAAGGAAGAAGGCTAGCCCAGTATGTCATCCTGGACACAGATGGTGAAGGAAGCCAGCTGGTTCCCACTCACATCCTGGATACAGGCACATGGCAGGTGCAGCCCCTGGGAAAGGCTGTCCACTTTCCTGGAGGGGGCCCTCCAGCCCGTGATACCAGCTGCTGGTTCGACCCTAACACGCTGTGCATAAGAGGTAACCCACTGTCTCATCACCCACTAATCTCTCGTCTGTATAGCCATTCATCTCTATGTATGTCCACCCACACACCCATGTTTCCTTCATCCATCCATCTACCCATATACCCACCCACCCACAGACCAACCCATCTGTCTTCTCACCTGCCTATCCTTCATCTACCACCAACCCACCTATCTACCCCTCTACCCACCTATGTACCCATTCCATCACCCCATCCATCTCATCTCTCCATGTGTACTCACCCATTCTTTATCAAAACTTTCCACACGGGCAGTCCTACAAAGGAAACAAGAGCAAATAGAAAGAAGAGCTATGGGGAAGCCCTTTGTGGAGAAGCCTGACCACTAGCTGAGAAGCCCCAGGAGAGACCAGCAAGGCCTCCTTTGGATGATCAGGGCTAGAGGTGCTCCCAGCTTACAGATCTTCTAAGTGCCTCATGGCCTTGTGGGTAGGCCATTACCCTCCATAGACACCATTAAAGAACTGAAGTTCAGAAAGCCTTGGGGACTTACCCAGAGTCACACAGGAGAGCAGCAGCTGAGCTCATGCTGGCCTCAAGTCTGCTGACTCCAAGTACAGGGTTTATTTTCCTATGACCGCTGGGCGTGTGGGGCAAGAGGCCCACACAGTTCTGATTTCTGTTATTCATCCATCTGGGCTGTCATCCTTTATGACATATGTGGGAAGCTCACATACATACATGTAAATAAGTACATACGTACAAGTATGTTCCCTAATGCACACGTGATCACTGTGGTGGCCATGACACAGTTTGACCAGACTTTGTATGTCCCTGTTCTGTCTCAAACTTTCTGTGCCTCCTTTTGTCCCTTTCTTCCAGCCCTAATCTACAGACTCAGCAACTCTTACATCTTCCCAAACACATGCCACACCATCGGGCCTCCCTTGACCAGAACGCTTCTATTCCCGACCCCGGTGACACCTCAGCTTGCCTAACCACATCTTCTCACAAGAAAGCACTCCTGCCTCCTTGGTCTTTACACACCAGCTCCTCCCCGGAGCATCTCTCATCCCAGTGTGCCCAAAGTGTCCTGGGAAGGGAGGGCTGGAGCCCTCACCCGCTCATCTGCCCCTCTTTCCTTCCACAAATAGTGGTTCCTGCCTGTACCCCCCTGCTCCCTCTCAGGAGCAGGAGAGAACAAAGCAAACACACTGCTCCCACTGACACTCTTGAAGACAAAGCCAGGCCAGGTCCTCCAGGGGCTGCAGCCTGCGACAGACAGGGATGGCTAGAGACCACACAGGGCAGCGACCTGAGAAGGCAGCAGCAGGGCTGTGAGGAAATGGTCACTGCTTTAGTGACAACTGTCTTTCTCTGCACAGGTGTGCAGCCCCTGGGCAGCCTCCCGACTCTGACACTGGCCTGCGTCCTGGCCCTGGTTGGTGGAGTCCTTGCTTACCTCATCAGGTGAGGGTGACTGGCCCGGCTCAGGCTCTCTGAGTCCCTGTCCTACGGGGTCTCCTTGGCAATCTACAGGGGCTTTCCTCACCTCCACTTCCAGATCTCAGGGCACTGCCTCCTTTCCCTCTCTCAGCTACTCTCAAGGAGAGCCAGGAGCCGTGGCAGCCTCCTGAGAGGTCTGTCTGAGACCTGAGGGAGAACGAAGCTGAATGAGACTCAGCCTCTGAGCTTCAGGCTCTTGTTTGTCCAGCGAGGGAGGAGCAAGGCAGGTCCATCCTGGAGTGGAATCCCTCCACTCTGCAAACACCTCTCTCCTCCGTGTACCCGAATTCAGGTGTTCCTGAGCCTCAGCCCTATCTGGAAGGCTTCTACTCTCACCTCTAACAAGGCCTCAGGGAAAGTGGTCTACGCACCAGTAGGCCCATCAGGCCCTGGGAAGTTGCAGGCTGAGCCCAAGGCCAGTGTGCTCTCTGATCACTATGGTGGCAGTGACAGGTTTGACAGTACTCGGCACCTGGGACTGGCACTGTTGGAGATACGGAAAGGCTAGGGTGTGTGTGCTGAATCAGAGGCAGGGCCAACAGCCTGACTGAGGCCATCCTTTCTCTCACCTCCAGGATAGGCCTCCAGCAGCTGCAGCTGCTGTGGGGCCCCCATCGGATCCTGCTGACAGCTCGGGAGCTCACCTTCCTCCAGCGGACCCCAAGCCAGCGGGTGGGTGGGCAGAGCTGGGCTGGGCAGGCAGGTAGGCAGAGGGGCAGGCTGGGTCTAGCCTCTTGACCACCCCTGTATCTGCCCCAGAGGCTGCATGTGGACAGCGGCAGTGAGTCAAGAAGTGTGGCTGACGGTGGGAGCCCAAGGTCGGGGACCCAGGGGTCAGCAAGGAGCCCACCGGCCTTCCTGGAGCACACCAGCATGGCGCTGTGCCAGGTGAGGGCTGCTGCCGCTCCATACCAGGCCTAGAAGGCTGTGTCCCGTTTGGAAGAAGCCAGCGGAAGACACAGTCTTAGGCCTCTGGGGCCCCTTCCCTGCTTGCCCTAGCTCATGGACAGCAGCCTCAGACGTGGGAAGTAGAAGGAGAAGGGAGAAACAAGGCACCTTGCTCCTACTACACGCTTCCTGAGCTGACCTTGGGAATCAGACGGTCTCAGCCACTTGGCTTTGGCCTTGGCCCAGGTCACCCACCTGCTCAAGCAGTGAGATCCCCCATCTCTAAAGCTTTGAAGGCACAGACATCTCCAGGTAGAAGCTGGACCCCCGGCTGACAGACAGTCTACAGAGTGAATGGTCAGACAGGCAAGGATGCTCACAACACAGCCATTTCTCAGGCACCATCAGTCTCAAGTTGAACTACTCACTAATACATGGTTCTTTGCCTATGGCTGCCACAGTTGCTGAACTTGGCTAATTGTTTCCATAGGAAGCAGCATGAGGCTCCTGTTGCTTATTTTTCCACCTTTTCCCCTGGGCAACCCCACCTTTTCCTTTTCCTACCAAAAGGAGGTTTTAATGACGCATAAAACACAATAGCCGACAGGCTGCAGGTGAGGCTGTATGGAGGCAATGCACTAGGGACCAAAGGGCTGGGACCACAGTGAGAGTTGGGCCTCATCCTCTCTTGCCCTTCTCTCACGTCTCTTCTAGAACCCCGAGTCACAGCTTGTATATCGCAGGTACCTGAACTCTTCAAGGTAAAGCTGGACTCCAGCGAGGACCCTCCTGCCTGGTTGTCCTCCCTAGCCTCATCTTGCCTCACTCTGCAGACTTGGAAGCAGATGCTTGCCAGAAGTTATCTACCCAGGTCACAGGGCTCCACAGAGGTCAAGTGAGGAGTGGGCCTTAGGTTCACCAGCCAAAGCCTGGCCCTGGTCCTCCCTGAGGCTCAGCAGAAGTCTGTTTACTGTTTCCATTGGCCAGGCTAGGCCCAGCTCAGAACACAGATGAGGGCACACTCATGGGGTTAGACACTGAGGCCATGAGGTGGTGAGATTGTGCTGAGGTCACCCAGCTAGTGAACTAAAGCAGGCAAACTCTTGTTCTCGCCTAAACAGGGGGACTGGGTATGGCTGAAGAAGTTTGAAGCAGGCATGGCTCCTGAGCTGCGGCCAAGTAGCCTCAGCCTTCTGAGAAAGGTAGGACTGCAGAGGGAGGAGTGCAGGGGGCCAGGGAGGCATGTGCTCAGGACGCCCTCACTGGTCTGGGTTGGTTCCCGCCCCCTGGGCACGCTTCTAGCCTGAGAGTCATTGCTTTCATCATGATAACTGCCCAGAGCCAGTATCTTGTCAGCTGCATGGTCGCCATGACACACCAGCATCCATCAAGGACATCAGCGTCCCAATATAGGCCTCACGCTAACTTTCTGGACACAGCTCTTCCTCTCCAAGCAGTGAGACTTGGGTACCACCATGGGTCCTTAGCTTGTGCCCACCTCCCTGTGCCCATCCCTGTTTTTTGTTTTTGTTGTCTACTCATATTCCAGGCAGAGTTCTGGGCTTTGGAGAAGGGGTTCCTGAGGGTGCTTCAGTCACCATCACTGACTACAAAAGCACCTTTCCCCAAGACAATCACCATGAGAGAGGCACGTAGGAGGGAAGGCAGAGCCCCAGAACAGCTCAGGTGGTGCCCTGCCTCCAGGTGGTGTCCTGGCTTCCCCGTAAGGGAGAGCCAACACTACCCAGCTCAGGGAGTTGTGAGGAGGGCAGGGAATGTACAGAGCAACCTAGAACTGTCCCCAGCAAGTGACATGCCTTTGAGAAATGGGAAATTCCATCGAGTTGTGGCTTTTGTTATTTTTTAATTATTATTCCCAGCATCAGCTCTCTGAAACAAAGTTCAGTGAGAATAAGTGACTGGAGGCAGTAAGGCATTTCCTCAAAGCCAGTGTGAGCAGCTTCTCCAAGAAAGGATGACATCAAAGTTTGAAGGTTTCTTGGGGTAGCCATAGAACTTCTCAGAGCCTTTATAGGGGCACTCTGGCTAGCTTCTGGTGTATTGCAGTGTACATTAAAATACAGTGGCTAAAAACAATGATGCCTTTGCATCTTACATACTTTTGTAAGTTTTGATCAGGTCTCGGTTGGGTGGCTTCTGGTCAATTTGCAATTGGTGAGAATTGGTCCACAGGGCTCAGCTGTGAGAACTTGGCAAGCCATGGCCTGTAGGCCAAATCTGACCCACTGCTTGTCTTTACAAATAAAGTTGGGCAGCCACAGTCTCTCCTTTGTGTAGTGTCTGTAGCTGCTTTCCTGCCACAGTGGTAGACGTGAGTATTTGTGAACAGAGATGTATAAAGCCTAAAATATTTACTCTCATGACCATTTTAGAAAACCTCATGGTTTCTTGGTCTAGAGGGACTAAAGAGCTCCATTTAATGGGGGCAGCTGCGGACTGAGCTCTGTGGGATATGACTTCTTTCTTATACTCTCAAGGCAGCTGCTGGGCTCCCTGGACTCAGGGAAGAACTCTATTTGGGGCGCTGCAAGAGATGGGAAATAGGAGCTACCAATTCCTAAGATTTGAGCTCCAACACTCAGGGAGGGACAGAGGTCACTTCTCCATGACAGGAGTGTCAAAGGCTTCGGGCCTGTTCTTGTCTCTCCATGGATGCTGCTGTTCTTGGGCATCCCAGAAGAGGGAGAACATGCAGGCAGCCCTCCCCTGAGTCCTGAGTCCTGAGTCCTGAACCATCTTTGTAAAGAAGGCCTTGCTTGTCTAGTCTTCTCTCCGTCCTGCTTGGGCCCAGACACTAGGGAGGCTGCTTTCTTTCACTGTGGGCAGGAGCCCTTCTGCCTTTTCCTCCTCAATCCTGCCAGCTTCTAGGGAGAGCATGAATAGTTGCCAGGTCAGTAGTGTCAGCCAGGTTGAGAAACAGACCTAGGTCTGATCCTGTGGAGGTACCTATAGCCCCTCCACTCATCCATTCATGATGCTTTCACTTATTTGTTCATTCATTCATTCACTCTTCTACCCATCTGTCCATTTACCCATCAATATGTCTACCTGATCATCCACCCACCTATTCCCTCCTCTAATCCCTGTCCATTTATGTTCATCTACCCATCAATCCATCCAGCAAATTATCCATCCACCTATGGACCATCCATCCATCCATCTATCTATTTATTATCTATCTATCTATCTATCTATCTATCTATCTATCTATCTATCCACTTATCACCTTGTCCACCTGCCCATCCAGCCACCCATCTGTCCACTGGATCCAGCCACCTCATTACTCATCTATCCTGGGGGCCTTGATGAGGCCCCCGGGGAGACTCTCAGGTGCCTTTTGCCCCTGCAGATGCGGGAGATGCGTCATGAGAATGTCACTGCCTTCCTGGGCCTCTTTGTGGGCTCTGGGCTTAGTGCGATGGTGCTGGAGCACTGTACCCGTGGCAGCCTGGAGGAACTGCTGCAGAATGAGGCCCTGAGGCTTGACTGGACCTTCAAGGCCTCCCTACTGCTGGATTTGATCCGAGTGAGAGCCTCCCCAGGAGCTAAGAGTCAAGGGGGAGGGTGGTGCTCAGATTCCCCACAGCTTTGGCATCTATCTAACAAGGCAAAAAAAACAGATGAGGCCAGAAGGCCTCTAGGTTCTGTGGATATTCCATGGTCCTTCTCACTCCTCACTAACCCCACACATCCTCCGCCCAGGGTATGCGGTATCTGCACCATCGACATTTCCCCCATGGCCGCCTCAAGTCCAGGAACTGTGTGGTGGACAGTCGCTTCGTGCTCAAGATCACTGATTATGGTTATGCCGAGTTCCTGGAATCCCATTGTTCTCCTAGGCCTCACCCAGCCCCAGAAGGTCAGTGTGGGGGTAGGGACCAACAGTAGTGTGTGATCCATTGGTGCTTGTGAAGCAAAGGGAGGAGGAGGCCTCCAGGGCCCCACAGTTTCTGTTTTGGGACCTGGAACTAGTGGCTTCTCTGTTCTGGGAATCTAAGAGAACAAATGCACTTAGGTCCTCTCAGATGCAGGGGTTGACAGCAGTATGACCTTTCCCTGTGATTGCAGAGCTTCTATGGACGGCTCCTGAGCTGCTGAGGGGGCCAGGGGTCCCGGGGAAAGCCACCTTCAAAGGCGATGTTTTCAGCCTGGGCATTGTCCTGCAGGAGGTACTGACCCGAGGCCCACCCTACCACTCCTCGGGGCTCTCAGCAGAAGGTACGTGCTCCCCTCACCTCCCTGGCCTCCCTGCCTGCCGTCTTGGGTAGCTAGGAAGTTCTGTGGCCTTCAGGAAAGCTGGACACACATGCCTAAAGCTTAACTGTGAGCAGGCCTGTGTGCATAGGGCCCTTTGTGGGCTCCAAGGATCTCAGAGCTGTAGGGCTCCATTTGGTGCCCTGGGAGGTGGATGTTGAGCCCTTTTCAGAGACGAGTTAAGCAATACTCAAAGTCAGGCAGGGACTGCTCAGGGAGGAAACTGGGATTTGGATGTAGCCTCCCCATCCAGGCACAGCATCCTGAGGGACCCAAAGCCAACACTGTTGAGAGCAGAGGCATGCTGGGTGTGAACAGTGGACCTGGCACAGCAAGGGACCTGGAGACCAGCCCAGGGCCATTGTTCCCCTCATGCTTGCATTTTTTTAACCTCAAAAATAGTGACATCCTGGTCTGGGAGGATGGCTCAGCCGGTAAATCTTTTGACGCACAACCATGAGGACCTGAGTGTGGGTCTCCAGCATCCACACAAAAAGCTGGCATCTCTGGGGAGTGCCCACCACATAGTTTAGGGAAATTGGCAAGCTCCAGGATTAGTGAGAGATCCGTTTGAAAAAACAAGATGGAGATTAATTAAAGGAGACACCCAGCATCGACCTCTGGCCTCTATATACATGCCATCCATGCACATGCACCTCCCTCCCCCCACTCCTCCCCACACCCTGTCCCAGACGCCAGAGCCCCCACGCGGTCTTCAGCTTTTATTATCTGCTGACTGCAGCAGCCCCAATGACAGATGATACTCAGAAATCCGAGATGCTTTGAAATGGATTTACATTTCACTCATCACAATGAGACCGGTATGCTTTTAAAACACAGCTGTGAGTGTGTGCGTGGTCTCTATCGCTTCCATCTGCACACACTTCTGGGCAAGCACACAGACCCTCGGCCCCTATGGTTTAAGGCCCTTGAAGTCTGACGCCTGAGTCTGGGACCCTCTAGACAGGCTGAATTGAAATCAAGCCTACTTTCATGTCTGCTTTATGCCGGCCTATATAGGTGCCTCCACTTCACCCTTAGGAGACTCAGTTTCCCTGTCTGTAATGTTGGACATTAATAACCAGTGTGTGATAGCACAGACCTGCAGCTTCAGCAATTACGAAGCAGAGACTGGGGAATAGCAAATTTGAGTACAGCCTTAACTACGTTGTGAGTTCCAGACAAGCCATGGGCTACCCTGTTTCAAAAATACAACAATCAGGGTTAGGGTTGTAGCTACTTTGGTAGAGTGCTAGCCTAGCATGAACAAAGCCCTGGGTGTGAACCTTCACATGGAATAACCAGGCATGGTGGCATGCGCCTATAGAATTGGAATTAAGACTTAGGACGTACGAGGATCAGAAATCTGAGATCATCTTTGTCTACATAATAATTTTGAAGCCTGCCTGTAGAAGACCATGTCTTGAACAAAACAAACAACAAATAAAAACCTCCTTAAAAAAATCATAAAGAGACAGTGATCACTCACTATCCCCACCAAGGTGGCCAACCTAGGTTAGAAAGAAGGGGACTGTAGCGGCTGTGAGAGGAGGATCCCAGGCCTCCCTGGAGGTTCCCCTGCTATTCCCCAACCTGTATAGAATGCAGAGATGGCAGAAGCCCTGCTTTGATCTGCAGGCTCAGAGCATGGAGCCCAGCCCCTGTCTTCCCAGTCTTGAAGAACTCCTGGCTCTGCCAGAGGCAGGTGTCTGGGGTGGGGTGTGGAACTGAGGCATAGAGTGGCAGAGCCGGAGAGCTACAACATTGGTTTCTCTGGCCTTGCTATAATGGAATGGTCCTCACTCTGCAGAGCAGGGACGCCTGGATTATGAGGGCTGTGTCTGCCTCGCTCTTTGAGGAGTGGTGTGGTCTCTGGATGTTCAGACTGGTAGGAAGAGCTGTGTAGCCAGGTTTCAAGCACAAGGATAGAACAGCAGCCTGGGGGAGAGCCTGCCAGACGCTAGGCGCTTCCTCTCACAACTTCTCCCTCAGCACCCTTCAAGAGGAGGCTCTTGCTGATCCCATTTCATAGATGAAGATACTGAGGTCTAGGGCAGGGGGTTACTATCTTCTCTGCTACCCCAAAGAGAGTGGTAGCAGATTCAGAAATTGAAATCCAGCCCTCCTGGCCCAAGTCTCAGACCCTTCCTCTGGCCATGGCCTGAGGGAGACCCAGGAGAATAGAAAAACAGTGTGACCAGCCATGCAGGAGACATGGAGCTCGGGAGCATCTCTAGGGTCCAATTTCCCCTTCCCTTACCTACCTCAAGACCCCTCCCATAATCCCTCAGGGTACCTTGACCCAAGGTACCCATGGGTTTGCTACAGAGATCATCCAGAAGGTGGCATCTCCCCCTCCTCTGTGTCGGCCGCTGGTGTCCCCTGACCAGGGTCCCCGAGAGTGCATCCTGCTGATGCGGCAGTGCTGGGAGGAAGCTCCAGATGACAGGCCGAGCATGGACCAGATCTACACGCAGGTCAGTGCTCCCCAGAGGAGCGGTGCTTATGAGCAATCCCGTCCACAGGCCTCACTTGGCCCCACGCAGGCCTCATAAATTTCCAGGGCCTACAAATGGCAAGAAGTCAGGGGACACAGGCCAGCAGCAGCACTCTGAGGCAGACAGTCGTAGAACTGTGTTTTCCAGTGCTATCTTGGATGTCTAGCTTCTTTTCAGTCACTCCATCCTCAAGGCAACCTCTGATACACAATGCCTGTAGAAGATAAACAGGCAGAGACAAGTACCCAGGAGACCTGACCTGCTGACCTGTCTGTCTGTCTGTCTGATGGGCTCTAGGGGAGCTTCAACCAGGACCAGGCCTAGCACCTGAGCAGAGGCTCCCTTAGTGACTATGGAGACAGCCCTGATTCCCAAGTCAGTGAGAAGATTAGCTGGACTCTGGGGTCCCTCTCGCCTGCCTAGGGCCTTCACTGGGAGGGGTGAGGCAAGCCTGCACAAGTCCTCAGGGCTGTGCGGGCCTGACCGGGCAGGACAGCTCTCCTCCAGGACCAGCCCATCAAACCCAGGTGTACATCTCTGCCTCCTGTTCTGGTCTCATAGTCCCCAGCCACAGCAGCTCGTTACCAAGGTGAAGCTCAATAAGTCAGAGGGTCAAGTGAGTAGGGACAAAGGCAGCATGACAGGGCATGACAGAGACAACCTACAGGGCTCTTTGGAATCCTGCCATACACACACACACACACACACACACACACGCATACTGTAGCATCATGAGCAGCACCCACTTCACAGATGGGGATTTGGATTACAGAGTTACCAAGGTCCCAGGGTCACAGTGACAGGGGAGGACAGATGAGGTAGAATGGGTGACAGGTCCCTAAATCACCAGGCCGTCATCTTTCTGCGGAGGTCAGAGGTCATCCTAGCTAGGAAGCCAGGGCATGAGGCACTGGCTATGAGAAAGGATGACTAAGAACGGCCCCTGCCCGAAGCTCATGGCAAAGAAGGTTGGGTGGGCATACATTGCGCTTGGCATGACAAAGCTGGGGTCGCATCACACAGCAGGGAGGGCAGGGCCAAAGGCCTGAACTAACTATGCCAACTCCTGCTCACTTCCTTGGGTAGCTAAACTCCCCCTTTCTCTTAGCTTCTTATATGTCGGCTGCAAAGAGGTGTCTGTTAAGGCCCAGTGTCCTAATGTGACGACCCCAAAGGGCTTCTCTCTGCTGGGCACTGGTAGTAGTTGTATTTCTTTACAACAATGGGTTTCAACCTCTGTTGTCTGGGGCATTAGTGGATTTTGTCATCTGTGTATCCATTTGGTTTTGTGGTAAGAAGTTTGTATCTAAACAATGATCAGTTTCTGTCTGCAAACTTTATTTCTGTATTTAACCTTTTTATTTTTTATCTTTAGTCTTTTGGTCCTGATGCCCTCAGATATTTAGAAAGATAGAAGCAAAATGAAGTTTTATATAGTTTATTTACCTATTTGTCCATCCATCTGTCTGTCCATCTGCCTGTCTGTCCATCCGTTCATCACTTATCCATCACTCGTCCATCCATCCACTCATCATGCCCCCATTCGTCCATTCATCCACCCATAATGGTCCTATCTATCCATCCACAGGTTAGTGTGAGACGTGGGTAACCCAGCTGTTTGTTGATGATAATGCTTGCCTGGACACACACTCCTCTGCGAAGCTTCCGGTCCTACATGCCCGCCCCATTCAGAGGTTCCCCCACATACCGCAGCGCCCTGTCTCCTGCTGGTTCACACATCTGCCTCCACTTCATTCCCTCTCCCCAGGCCTCTGCCTGGCTCACTCCAAGCTGTGCGCAGGGGAAGCTGATTCTCACGAGTGAAACTGCAATCTTGTCTTCTCTTCAGTTCAAAAGCATCAACCCAGGCAAGAGGACAAGTGTGGCAGACTCCATGCTGCGGATGCTGGAGAAGTATTCCCAAAGCCTGGAGGGTCTGGTCCAGGAGCGGACCGAGGAGCTGGAATTGGAGAGGCGGAAGACAGAAAGGCTGCTGTCACAGATGCTCCCCCCGTGAGTGGCCTGGGGATGCAGTGTGCCTCTAGCTCACTCTCCTCTGGGGCTCTAGACCCCAGGAGGTGCTCTGAGAACCAGTAATTCATTCCTACCCACTGTGTGTGCACATATGTGTGGAAGGACACAGAGGTGTTTGTGCTCACAGACATGCACCGGGGGAAGCTGGAATGTTAAGCACACAGGGGTGTTCCTTCAAGGGAAGGGATGCAAAACCCGTCTTCACTGGAAAGGCTGGGCACACAGGCTTGCCAGCAGGCTGAGCTGTGTGCAGTCTGGGTGGCCAGAGCTGGCATCACACCGTCCCCCAGACCCTCCTCTTAACAGCATTCTTCTCGGCCACTCTATAGGGCCGTCCTCACGGAAGGGGGTCACACGTGCTTTACAAAGAGTTCCAGCGCAGTCAAGTCTGGTCTGGATTTAGTTTGGTCCTCAAAGAGATTTAGGTTTTCTTTGTTGTGCGTGTGGGACCGAGCTGAAAGTCGCAGGAATGGTTTTTTCACCAGATTGTGCTGTGCTTAAATGTGCCTAATGTAAACAACTCGGGATCAGGCTCCCAAAGCTGGAACCAACGCTGGCTACTGAGTGGTGTGGCCCCAAACTGCCTTCTTGCCCCCAGCGGCTGTCCTGCTGCTGCCCAAAAAGGTCACAGAAACTCTCTCAACTGATGCCCAAGGTGTAGGGCTTGACCCTCAGAGAAGGAAAGATTTTTTTCTTTAAATAGAACCGGGGTGTGTGTGTGTGTGTGTGTGTGAGAGAGAGAGAGAGAGTTTGGTCCTCTCACCCAAGAAATAGTGACTGTGAGTGAGAGAGTGAAATAGCATGGGTTCTTCTCACTCCTCTGAGGCCATGAATTTTATGCAGTTATTGAGTTATCTGTTAAAATCCAGGGGAGCGATGGGCACGGGTGCTACACATCTTTAATCCCAGCATGTGGGAGGCAGAGGCAGGTGGATCTCTTATGAATTTGAGGCCAGTCTTGTCTACAGAGCAAGTTCCAGGACAGCCAAGGCTACCCAGAGAAACCCTGTCTTGAAAAAATAAAACAAGGAAAAGCAATACAAAGCCAAACAACAACAACAACAAAAACCCTACTACAACAACACAAAAAAAAACATCCAAAGGAACACAATATTTGAGCAATAGCTCTGCGACTTTGTACAAATGACTGCAAAATTCAATCCTTGGTTTCCTGAACAAGGAACCACTGATGTCAACAATCGGAAACACAAAGGAGTTAGTGTAAAAAGAGCCCATGAAAAAAGCGATAAAATCACTGTCAGTTATTTTGCAATGTGGACTACAGTAATGGGCTCTCTTCAAGAGGCCCATAATTAAAGAGGAGATCCTCTAGACACATTTCGGCCGGGGGTGGGGCTTGCTGAGGGAATGGGTGGCTCCCACCGCTGTGGAGGTTGTGGCAGTGTTGGTAAGGAGCTGGCCTTGAGGCTGCTCTGGCCCATGTATCAGCTTGTCCAGCCTGAGGCTCCAAGCTCTGGCCGGGCCCCAGGCTCCTCCTCTTTACCCCTGATGCAAAAAGAGAAGACACCAGGCTAAGGAATAGTGATCCAAATTTGACTCCCAGGGGCAACTGCAGCCCCAGAATCAAGGGAGAAATTGACCCAGGATGGATTGACCAGTGGCGCTCTCATGGGGAAAAATTAAAACAGGCCCAACTTCTCCACAGGAACTAAAACAACTAGGACACATAGAACCTTCACTCAGTCCTTGGAATTCCTCTATTTTTGTAATTCATAAAAAAAAAAAAAAAAAAAAAAGTCAAGGAGTGAATTTCGATTGTTACATGGTCTCAGGGGCATAAATGCTATTATGAAAACACTGGGGGTCCTCCAGCCAGTTTGGGGCCACACCACTCAGTAGCCAGCATTGGTTCCAGCTTTGGGAGCCTGATCCCGAGTTGTTTACATTAGGCACATTTAAGCACAGCACAATCCGGTGAAAAACCATTCCTGCGACTTTTAGCTCAATCCCACATGCACAACAAAGCAAACCTAAATCTCTTTGAGGACCAAACTAAATCCAGACCAGACTTGACTGTGCTGGAACTCTTTGTAAAGCATGTGTGACCCCTTCCGTGAGGACAGCCCTATAGAGTGGCCGAGAAGAATGCTGTTAAGAGGAGGGTCTGGGGGACGGTGTGGTGCCAGCTCTGGCCACCCAGACTGCACACAGCTCAGCCTGCTGGCAAGCCTGTGTGCCCAGCCTTTCCAGTGAAGACGGGTTTTGCATCCCTTCCCTTGAAGGAACACCCCTGTGTGCTTAACATTCCAGCTTCCCCCGGTGCATGTCTGTGAGCACAAACGCCTCTGTGTCCCCTACACAATTGTGGGTGCTTGAGCGCACATGTGTGTGCGAGTGTGTGAGGACAGAGGTCACCCCAGGTGGCATTTTGTAGAATACTTTTCATCTTGGTTTTTTTTGAGATAGTCTCTCTTCATGGCCTGCAACTGGGCTGACTGACTGGCAACCCAGGCATCCTCCAGTGGCTACCTCCTCGGCACTGGGATTACAAGCACACACAGCAGCCTCAGCTTCTTATGTGGGCTCTGAGAACCAATCTCAGATCTTCATGCTTGCACACACCCTTCCTGGCTGAGCCATCCCCTCAGCCTCATTTCTTCTCGTTTATCTAACATATTTCTAGCCTTTCCTCATATATTGAGCTCCCACTGCCCCACACCCCGGAAGCCAGGAGCAGCCACCTGCTCTCAGAAAGCCAGGACAGGTCTGTCCAGCGTGGCTGACACACCAGCCAACGGGGAGCTTCCTCCCTTCCACATCCCCAGACTTCAAGATGTAAAAACAGGGTCCTCACGTGGTCTCTCTCATCCCTTCAGGTCTGTCGCCCACGCTCTAAAGATGGGAACGACAGTGGAGCCTGAGTACTTCAACCAGGCCACCATCTATTTCAGTGACATCGTGGGTTTCACCACCATCGCAGCCCTGAGTGAGCCCATTGAGGTGGTGGGCTTCCTCAATGACCTCTACACTCTGTTCGATGCTGTCCTAGACAGCCATGATGTGTATAAGGTGAGAACAGGAGCCACACACCCCCTCTCTCTCTGCAGCTGGCACTACAAATTTGTTTCCATCCACTTACTTGTGCACTTCGATCAATTAACTATTGCTTCATGACGTGTAATCTCAAAGTCCAGTCCCATATAAAGAAACCATTGGTTACAAGCCTCAGAATGAGCTGGAAGAGACATCCCCTGGTAGCACACACAGCAAGCACCAGCTGAGGGTGAGGTGGGCAGCTTTCTGATATTAGCTTAGTTTTCTGCATCTCTAGAACCTTGACTGGAAGGATCTGGCCTCTGGCCCAAAGTCTCTCTGAGATAGTCCACACTCATGGCTGGATTCTGAGAAGACAAGAGGCATGTCAGCCTCTTGAGTGCTAGCCTGGGATTGGCACATGGCTTTTCCTGACAAAGTCTGTTGGCCGAGGAAGACGATGTGGCCAGCTTGAAGAGGTGGAAGAAGCAATACTAGCTGTGGACAGGAGCCGGTGTAGCCACATTGCAGGGGATGTGGATCGGAGGAGGGATGGAGAGTGTGTCCTCTGAGTTTATCTGTTCACAGTGGTCCTGTGTCCACCATGTGTCTGCCCATCCTTTATCATTTTCATGGGCAGGCCCTTCTGTGCTTGGGACAAGGGTCCAGAGAGAAGCCAGCTCTGGTTCCCACCCTGCAGGAGCTCTTAGACCTATAGGGAGAAAAGGACAAAAGCCCTGTGACAGTGACAGAGAGAGAAGGCTGGTGTGGGTGAGGAGCTGGTGTGAGGAGAGCAGGGAGGGCCTCCTGGAAGAGAAGGCCTCTTCCCAGCACTGTTCAGCTTGGGTGAGGCCACTTCAGCAGGCCGTGGGGGACCACAGGCAAACACCTGAGGCTTGAGAGGGCTGTGGGTAGGGTCACTGTGGCAGGACACAACTGAGTAGAGGTAAGGAGACAGGCCTCAGGGGTCTCAGCAGAGGCATCAGGACCTTCTATGACCTGTTTCCGGTGTGCCTCTGGTCCTGGGTTTGGTTCTAGTCTGGCCGAATGTGTTGCTTTGGCCAAATGTTACTCCTCTCTGGGCCTGTTCCCTTTCTGTCGATCAAACAACCCTCGTCCTGACAGTTCACAGAGGGCAGAGAAGTGTGTCAGCTGTGACTGGAAGAGCAAGCGCCTCACTGCTTCCTCTGCAGCTCGCTGTGCTGTGGAGACCCTCCCGCACCTCTGCCTCTCGCACCCCTGCCCTTTATGTTGCTCTAGGAACTGGTGCCCCATGGCAGCTCCAAACATGACACAGAAAGTGGGGGAAAGGAGCTCAAACGCCACCCTACTCAGGCCCTGTTGGCTTTTGACCCCACCTGTGTGGTTCAGGTGGCAGCCCTGAGGGGTTGGGAGGCCAGGGCAGCTTCAGGAAAACATCAGGGAATGGGGCAGGCAAACAGGCTGCTGCTTGCATTATTGGCAGATTCTCTGCACCTACGGAGCACCTACTTTATACAGAATGCTGCTAAGGGCTTTGTGCGCATGAGGATTTATGAGGAACGTGCTTGCACCCCTAACTTATAGATGAGATGGCACACGTGAGTGGCTTATGTAAGCCTGAGGTTTGAACTTGCTGCTGAATCTGGTGCCCCTTGTAGAAAGTTCACCCTCTTCTTGACATAGATTCTCTTGGGATAAAGTGGCAGGGCGCAGTGGCCCACAAGGCCCCTGGAGTTGACCGGCCTCTTCTCTGAGCGCATTTGCTGTGAACCTCTCTCTGTGGACTGCCATATTTCTCCCAGGGTTCCACTCGCTCATTCCTCCTCCCGGCTCACCCACCTCTTTCCCCTCTCCCTGCTCCCCTGTCTACCATCTTTTCAGTCTCCCATTCACTCCCTTCCCTCCCAGACATGGTTAGGCTCTCTTGCTGGCGCTCTCAGAACTCCCCTTGACAGAACTTGGTGATTCAGTCCAGAAGCCCAGAGAGGAAGGAAGCCTGCGTAGAGCTGCGCAGACAGCAGCAGAGCCCGGAGGAACCCCGAGTGTCCACAGGCTACCACAGGCACCCTGCCCTGCAGACAGTACAGTGGTGTCCCACAGACGCCTGGAGTCCTCAGTCTCTCTTCTGCTCCCCTTGGGGACTCCGTGACTCCAAGCAGTGTCTGGCAGGCCAACGGCCTACACCCTGGCCTCTGTGGGTCCATGGGTGTCTCCCTGGGCCCCCTGTGCTTTGATCTGCCCTGAGTCACCCCTGGCCTGCCTCTCCTGCCTCTATTAATCTATTCTCACACATGTGGGCCTCCCAGCTCTGAATCATGCCTCTCCTCTGCTCTGAACTCTGGCCAAGAGGCCTGCATCTTCCCGGCAGAGGGAAAGGAAATCAAACAAGGTCTGCACACCCCTCCAGATGTGGGGAACAGGAGGCCCAGTCCTTGTGATGTGTGACGCATCTCTCATCACTCCCAACATCTGACTTGGTCTCCCTCCCCCCCACCCCCCAACAGCAGGATCTGGTTACTGCTTTGAATCTTTTCTGGGCTAAAAAGCAGCCATACAACCACTTCCTACATGAGTGGGGGTAGGGGTGGGTGTGAGGGAGGGAGTGTGGGATAGAGGTGGGGAGCGGGGTGGGAAGGGTGGAGGGACCACCCCAGCATCAGCATCGCTGAGTAAGCACTTTCCTGTACGTAACATGGAACTGAGTGCTGGGGCTCAGGGCTTAGGACAAGGCATGGGACAGGAAAACGAACAGAGACTGGGACAAGTGTGGCCTCCCCAGCGTGGCCTGCAGTGTGAGGCCACCCTGACTATCTAGGCTATCTAATCCATCAAACAGCCCCAAAGCTCGCCCCCGGGGCCTGAAGCTCCCATCCTCGAAGCACAGGGTTGAAATGCCTGTGGCTCTGTGGATTAGAAGGGAAACCCCTGCCCTTCACCAAGTCAACAGCATAATGCTAGCAGCGGCTGACTCAGCGCAGCCCCACTCCCAGGCCGCCACTGAAAACCCAGAAGGTAACTCGACCTGGCCTTCCCAGCAGGCTTCGTTTAGCACTGGGGACAGTCGCTTGGCAGGACGATACACGTGACGCTCAGAGAGGGCAAGATTCCCTCACGGAGGTTGCACAGCAAGTCAGTGGCACAGGTAGCCTCCACAGGCATGCTCGGTAGAAGGCAGCCCTCCAGCTTGCTTCTCCTCTGCAGTAGCCACCCTCTGAAGGAAGCACCTACATTACAAGCAGCCAGGGCCTCAGTGCGGGTAGCCCAGCATCACCGGACACATTTGTGAGTGCCGGCGTGAGGCTAACCCTGAGTTCTGAGTGCTGGGCTGTGGGGATGGCCAGCTGGAGAAAGCCAGGATACGGGGCTGGTGCGGGGTGCGTGTGGTGTGGTGGCATCCCGAGGGGAGGGGAGCAGCGGAGGGGGCATCATGCTGACCTCGGGTCCTGAGGCTGGCAGGGGCCAGGGTGACAGCTCTGTCAGCTCATTGCACAGACAGCCCCCAGAGAGGAAGGCGTGGCTACAAGGGGCCCCCTGTGCCTGTGCAGATGGCAGAGCTGTAGTGGGACCTGGTGGGTCCACGACCTTCCTTCCTTCTCCTTTTCAAGTGTGTGTGTGTGTGTGTGTGTGTGTGTGTGTGTGTGTGTGTGTGTG
>NW_026596046.1:33193272-33238726 GCF_907164565.1 Psammomys obesus
TGTGTGTGTGTGTGTGTGTGTGTGTGTGTGTGTGTGTGTGTGTGTGTAGAACAGAGGACAACTTATGGAGTCCATTCTCTCCTTCCACCATGAGGCTTCTGGGGACCAGGCTTCAGTCATCGCCCTCAGCGGCATACATGAACCCATTTCACCACCACCACCCCTCCCCTAGCCAATCTCCTTTTGAGACAAGGTCTTATCTTTGAGACAAGGCCCAAGGATTCCTGGCCTCAAACCTGCAGCAACCCTCCTGCCTCAGCCTCATGAGTGCAAGAATGACCGTCTTCTACAGGCTGCCCTAGAACCCACGTTCTTTCCAGTACCCTTGGAAGCCAGTAAAGTCAGGACACCAGACTGTCCCTGGTAGGGATCTTCAGGTGAGGTCCTGGCTGGCCCCGTGGCCTCGTGCACACTGCTCCCTGGGTCTGCTACCAGAGACAGACCCGGAGCTGTCGCCTGCCTATCAGACAGAGGCCACTTGAAGCTCCCAGCTCTGACCAGTGCTGAGTGCCTGGGACTGGAAGCCTGGCAGAGGCTGAAGACTGTGTGAGATCCAGGCGTGGTGGGGTGGGGGCTCCTGATTGGTGGTGTGTAGGTTGGGGCGTGGGAGAGGCTGTCCCATCACGAGGTTCCTGTTTGCAGATAGAGACCATCGGGGATGCCTACATGGTGGCCTCTGGGCTCCCTCGGCGCAATGGGAGTCGGCATGCGGCTGAGATCGCCAACATGGCCCTGGACATACTTAGCCGTGCAGGTGACTTCCGCATGAGGCATGCGCCCGAGGTGCCCATCCGTGTCAGGGCCGGTCTGCACTCAGGTAGGCAGAGGGCTGGGGGCTTCGGCAAGGCCAGATCAGCCTCCCAGAATTCCCAGGGGCACTGGTGGTGGGTCAGCCAGGGCATCCCTACTCTGTCAGAAAAGCTTTGTTTCTGGTTACCCTTGGTTACCAAAGGGTCTGAGCACTCAGGTTGACAAACTTTCTGTGGTTTGAAGTTTTCTACCTTTCTCGTCTGAGCAAGGGCAGCTGATTCCACGTGGAGAAGTCGGTAGTCTGATGGAAGAGGCAGAGATCTCTTGGGTGTGGAAGAGACTTCAGGGCAGGTCTCTATAGCCCTCCCCAGCCCTGTGGCTCCCGTCTGGAGGATCAAGTGCAGCACGGAGGCCCTCTGTAGTCCCAAAGACCTCACCAGCCCCTGCAGCCTCCCCCCGAGGCTCCCCTCACCCACCCTCAGCTGTAGTTTCCCAGGCCTTTGAACCTGCCCACTCAGCTTCCCTTCAAGACATAGGTCATCTGTCGTGTCTCCAGATCGTTTCCCTCATCCCTGTACTGGCTACTGTTTCCCTGTCTCACACATGGCCGGGGACCCAGCCCAGGGCCTGGCGCACGGCTGTCTCCCTCAGTGCTGCCATTGACTCCAGACAGCACAGTGCTCAGCTCCAGACACACAGAGGGCAGTGCGGCGGCACGGGGAGGAGGACCCTGGCTTCCGTCAGGCCTCCCGGAGCTCCCCAGGCACCTTTGATTTCAGGGCCCTGCGTGGCGGGGGTCGTGGGCCTCACCATGCCTCGGTACTGTCTCTTCGGGGACACTGTCAACACTGCCTCCAGGATGGAGTCCACAGGGCTGCGTGAGTGCCTCAGCTTTCCATCCTGACCCTGGGAAAGTCTTTCTCCACAAACCCAGACCGGCTGTGGAAAACAGTACTTAGTCGCCGTGTCCCCACCTGGGTGTTTGTTTGTTTGTTTGTTTGTCTGTTGCAATGATCTCATGGGAGAAGTAGCAGAGAAGACAGTATTTCAAGAGACAGAAAACCTGGGTCTCTGCCCCCCCAACCCCCACCCCACACCAGCTCTGGAACTGACTTGCCCAGTGTCCTGGGCACGCTCTGCCCGGAAGGCCTTGGTGTCCTCCCTTTACAGTGAGGCAACCCCTTCCAGTTTGGGATTTCACTTGGCTGCATGCTCACCCCAGTTACTCTGCGTCAGCTCCAACACCACCACACAGCCATCTCCAACATTCTAGGCCGTTGTGGACGAACTACTCTGATGCCTTGAAGAAAGCAGCCATCTCTGTCCCACCTTAGGTCCCCTGCCCCTGTGTGTGGGTGGTTCAGTCCTAATGCAGCTCCGTGGACACGCTGTGTAACTGGATGTGGCAGCCCCACAGGCAAACCTTTGGTCCAGAGACCTCCCTTCCTAACACTTCCTACCCCTTCTATGGAATCTGCTTTTTCTTGGGGGCTCTCTTAGGGACCAATCGTCTAGGGGAACGAGAGGGTTAGGAGAGGGAATCATATTCGTGATTGTGTTCTGTAACTGACTGCCCCTCTTAGTGAAGTAGGCTGCCTGCCACCAGGTAGCGGCGTGACGGCCGCCTTTCTTCTCAGCGTACAGAATCCACGTTAGCCGAAGCACCGTCCAGGCCCTGCTCAGCCTTGATGAAGGCTACAAAATTGATGTCAGAGGCCAGACTGAACTGAAGGTGAGAGACTGCTGTGGGGCTGGATTCTGGGCAGCAGCAGAAGGTCTCAGCTGGCCAGTGTGTGTGAGCAGGGCACAAACATGATCCCCTATGTCCCTCATTTTAGAACCAAGAAAAACTTCCTGGGAGCCATTTGGTTCTCTTCTAGAGTCAGGGCAGGGCAGAGAAGTGTGGCCACTAACAGTCTGCCTGAGCAGCCCCCTGGGACTCAGCACACACAACACATACAACCCTCAGAGTTGTGAAAAGAACAAATTCTCCTCGTGTTACATAGCTGAGAAATTCAATTAGAAAGGCCAGGGCTAGCTCCTGACTTTAGCCGATGATGGCTCCAAGTTTATGCCTTTTCTATGACACTCTGGGGCTCCTGCGCATCCCTCAGAACCAAGTTCAGACATCAGCTCTCACCAAAGCCTACCCCGACCCAAGAACATCCCCACTTTCTCCAAATAGTAGCTGCATAACTTCACCGTGCACCCATGAGTGGCTTTCCACAGCCACAGTGTAATCCTGGGCTGAACTTTCCACGAGCTCCTTTGAGACAGAAAAAAACCTTGAACAGTGGCTTCCTCCTCCTCCTCCTCCTCCTCCTCTGCCTTTCCCCCTATTCCTCCCCCTTCTTCTCCTCTTCTTTTTTATGCAATGCTTGATGAAGGCAGTGACTTCTCCCTCACCTTGTCCCATCCTCCTCCCCCAGTTCCTCTGCTAGGCACAGGTATAGCTTGAAGGCCCCCAGGGCTGTGACTGGACCTCAGAATCAGCATGCTTTCTGATTCACCTCAGGACACCGTGGGATGACACCACAGCAGGAGGATAGTGCAGGAGGCACTCACTTGAGTGCCTCCAGCTCTCAGGACCAGTGTCTGCCTGTGACACTCTGAGCAGGACAGGGCTGGAGCAGGCTGGGGCAGAGGGTGGATGGGATAAGCCAGGGCAGGAGTATCTGACTTGGGGCGTGAGCATAGGTGTGTCCTGAGAAACACTGGGTCGACAGAGGGGTCAATTCTGAGGGGTGGGCTAGCCTAGGACCTCAGTGTCCTACAGCTCCTCCCCACCTAATTCCAGCGGAGGCTCTGGAGTCTTCCAGAGGAATTCTACATGGTGCGTGCCTCAGGTTTTAGCATTCCAGGCCTGCCTTCATCTCTTTAGCTGGTCTTTATTGCATTATGTAATCCTCACAGCAGCTTTAGGAGATAGCAGGAAGCACAGAGAGGTGAAGCAAGTTGGCCAAAGTCACACAGCTGTCAACATGCAGAGCCAGGCTTCTCTTTGCCTCGGGCCCTGGGCCTCTCACCGCTTCCTGTTTTGTTTCAGGGGAAGGGCTTGGAGGAGACCTACTGGCTGACAGGGAAGGTGGGATTCTGCAGACCCCTCCCTACACCCCTGTCTATCAAGCCTGGGTGAGTAAGAAGGGATTACCCAAAGCCAGGGCACTTCCCCATTAGGGATGATCCATTATATTAGATTGTTAAAGGCCTGGCTACTGGCAAGGCCTGGGACATACATAATTGGCTGATGCTAAGTACTGTCTGTGCATAGCTGAGTGGCAGCTGTATCTGCTCTACACCCTGGCTGAGCCAGGCCATTTGGGGTGCACTTGGGAGGCCCCAGGATGCTCAGCTAGCCTGCATGAATTTTCTGTGTCCACACAAAGGCTGTATAAATGGACCGTCTGCAGGGACACAACACTAGGGCATGCCAAGCACACCCAGCGCTGAGGGTCTTTCTAGTCTGAGCTGACCTTGTCGGCCTCTTCCACACGGGACTTTTACATTAAAAAGACACCAAAAGGCAGCATGAGAAAGACCTTTAGAGCCTGTGCCTCTAACAGCATGCTTTCCGCCCTCCATCCTTGGGGGTACCATGTCCTTCACTGGGGGCCATGTGGAACAATAGTGGGTTCCTCCATCAGGCTGTTCCCTGCTCCCCTGTCCCCAGGAGCAGCCTGCACAGGCAAAGGCAGCAGGCACAGGTGTTTTCAAAGGACAGAAGGTCCTTGGGACCATGATGGCCAAGGGGCTTAGTCCCCCAGGGGAAGTTGGGCTGGGAATGCAGCGGGCCCCTCCCAGATGACCCAGCATTGGGCCAAAACTGTCCCTTCACCAGAGCCTCTAACACAGCGGTTCTCAACTGTGGGTCTTGTCCCCCTTTAGGAGTCTCATATCAGCTATCCTGCATACATCACGATTCATAACCCAGCAAAAATTACAGTTATGAGGTAGCAATGGAATAATTTTGTGGTTGGGGTCACCACAACATGAGGAGCTGCGTTAAAGGGTCGCAGTGTTAGGGAGCCTGAGATCCACTGTTCTAACTGGTTGCTCTGAGCTCCTGGCCCAGCCAGGACTCGCTCTGCTGCTTTCTGCATCTGGACTCCTGCTCTTGGGCGTCTGGGCTGTCCTCTGCAGCAAACCTCAAGTCTCGATACCCCAGGGCCTCTACTCTTCCTGTTGCTATGACTTAAGAGGCCCTGCCCTTTTGATTTTTTAAGTCATTAAGTGTTTTCATCTGGGACTGGACTAGGACTGTGTTCCTTTACCGAGCTCCACTCTCCCAGTTGCAATTTTGGGTGCCCCTGCCCCTTCTTGAAATTCAGATGTCAGCTCACACGCTCCCTCCTTCCATCTGATCTGGTCATGCCCTGATGAAGCCCCAGCCCCCTCCTGCCCTGTCCCCAGCCAGGCTCTGTCCCTGTCCACCCTTCAGGGAAGTCCTTTCGGCCCCTGGCTACTTCTCTCGGGGTTGGGGACCTGCAGGTTTGGCTGCTATTTATCAGCTCAAGCTCTCAGCTGATGACTTTTTCATTCTTAGGCAGAAACTTTAGAAAGTGCCAGAAACATTTTCATCTTCTGGGTCAGGGAGGGAGGAAACTGGCAATTAGCTGCAAAAAGCATCACCTGACTCAGAGCCTCAGGCAGGCAGTGGAGGGTCTGTGTTCAGGGCCTGAGTGTGACCTAACAAGGGTCTGCACTCAGACACACACACAGGCACACACACAAGCACACACACACACACACACACACACACACACACACACACACACACACGTGCACACGCTCATCTATTTACCCAGACTGTTTCTGTCAATAGTGAGGCAGAGGTCAGAGACAGAAGCCCTACCCCGATCACACCAACCCAGCAGCAGCACTCAGAGAGCCCCACCCCATTGCACCTCAGGAGACACCCTACAAAGCTCTCTTTCTCTTCCCTCCGCCCTGGCCGACCAGCCTGAAAAACGTCCCTGAGACTGGGAGTGTGGCTTAGTGACAGAATGGTTGCCTAACGAGTGCGAAGCAGTGGGGTTTACCCCAGTGTCAACAAACGTCTCCCGTGGAAGTCTAGGAAGTCTTGGCTGTCCCTCAGATACCTGCTTCACTCTCTGGCTCAAAGCAATGCCCGTCGTGACCAGCTCCAGGCATCGTGGGCAGAGCATGAAAAAGTAAACGTGTTTGGGGGATGTCCAGGGGACCCTTTGCCCTAGTGCTCCCCGAGTCATAGTTCGAGTAGGGCACAGGGGGATGGCCACACAGGCAGACGACCAGTCATTGTATGGTCATGGAGAAGTCATCACATGTCTGAGCTTTGGGCTCCTACAGTACAAAGGTGGGAAAGATAAAGTCTATGTGCCCAGTGTGGCCACTGTGCCCGGGGTGCCTAGTGTGGCCGGTGCGGCCAGTGTACTTGGTGTGTCTGGTGTGCCTGGTGTGCTGGGTGTGCCCAGTGTGTCAGGCTGCTGGGTATCAGCGGACACAAGAGTAGAAGGCATGCCTGGCACCTTTAAATAGCCCCGGCCACCTACCACTGTCATTCCGACAGTTATATATGACCCTCGTCTTCCCTTTCTCTCCAGAGACCCATGGCAGGACCGCATAAACCAAGAAATCCGGACCGGCTTTGCCAAAGCGCGCCAGGGTCTGACTGAGCCCAGGAGGCCACAGGAGGCTGCGCCAGGTCCCTGATAGGAAGTCGGTGGGCAGGGTCCAAGGCAGCCAAGATGCCCCCACCACCCCTGCCCTGCTAGGAATGCCTAATCAGCTTTCTGGTGGTTTACCACCATGAGTGACGTGAGGAGCTGGTGTCTTTGCCTCCTGCCAGGAAAGCAATAAAAATAGAAATTCCCCTCTCCCCAGCCACTTTGATGCAGAGAGCCCACTGTTTCCAAGCCCCTGCTTCCTTAGAGAGGACCCTGTGCCCAGCACATGGCTGAGGGCCCAAGGCCAGGGTGAGGAGGGTGTTAGCTCCAAGGGGCAGAGCTCTTCTGGGCAAAAGCAAAAGCTGGACAGAGGGCCCCTTAGGCAGAGCCAGTGTCCCCACCCCGTGTTTATGTGCATGTGTGTGTGCGTGTGTGTGTGTGTGTGTGTGTGTGTGTGTGTTCCCTGTCCTGATCTCCCATCACAGTGCTTCTCGGAACCTCTGTTATCCTCCCTAAGAACATTGAGAGGACTCTCAGTGCCTAGAGTATACCCTTGGGCCCACAGGAAGCACCATCCCTGCTTACTCCCCTGCCTCCCCAGAACCAGTCCACAACTTCAGCATCTGGGAGCACTGTGCTGGGAGTCTGTGTGAGCTCTCAGAGTCTCAGGATGGGGCAAGGAGGGGTGGAGAATTTCTTGGCTGTCAGCAAAATGAGAGTTCTATCATTCAGAAGAAGAAAGGGGAAAGAAGCTCCACTCGTTCAATTGCGGCACATCAAAGAATGCTCCCCAAATCCCTGCAGGTGATTTGAAAGCCAGCAAGATCAGGCACACGTGTAATTCATTTCCCCCCTGATGGCTGGGGCCCTCCAGGAGGGGAATCTGGCAGTAAGCCTTCAACCTGGGGGTTCTGGGAAAAGCTGTCCAGGGTCATGATGTCCAGAGTCCCTCCACCCGTCCTTTCCTATCTGCGGAACTTTGCGGGTTATGCAAATCTTGTAATCTTTTTAAGCCTGTGGAAACATTATGCCACACAGTCCTGCTACAGCTGTTGAGAGGGAGAGTCCTGCTGTGTGCTGTTGGCACATGACCATGACTTGTGCAATATAGCCGGGAGAAACCTCTTTTCTCTGTGGTCAGCCTGGCTTGCGTTAGGCCTGCGGCTCTTAGCTGAAGCCTTCATCCGAGTCTCCATCTGAGACATGAGTGATTGGTCAGTCAGTGAGGCCCTCTGGATGCTTGGGTGTGTGAATGCTGTGAGTATCCTGGGGCACACAGAGGGACACAGAGATTCGAGTGGACAAACCTAAGGAAACCAGCCTTCACCTAGGCTTCAGCATTCCCTCTGAGAGCTGTGTGGCCTCAGATCGCTGACCCTCAGTCCCCACCGCACTATAGAGACCAGAGAGCTGCTTTACTACCTTGTGGGCTCGTGTGTGATCAGAGGGAGGAGGAGGTGAAGATGCACAAACGGGGGGTGTGGGGCAGATGGGGCTTACGGTGTACACATGTATGTGAGCGAGCCCATGTGTCCACGGAGACAGCGGAGCTCAAAGGGCCCCTAGCAGTGAGCCTGTGTCTTTGAACACAGCTGTCCCTGTGTTGTGCAAGCACTGCTGCCAGCCTCTGTGTCTGGGCACGTGTGTTGTCGTGTGTTTCTGTGTGCGTGGATGAGTGTACATGTGAGCCTGGCAATCTGTGAACCTGGCTTCAGTATGTGTGTCACTCATCTGAGTGTCTGTGTGGGCCCTTCTGAGGGCACCGTGCAGCTCATATTTGTATGTCCTATAACACGTCTGGACATGCCTCTGTCATGGCTGGTATAGCTGGCTTCGCCTGTGGGCTTTGTACTTGAGCTGTATAGGAGAGCAGCCACCCAGCTGGTCACCAAGGAGATGTCCCCACTCCTGGCCCAGGCCACTATTCTCAGGCTTCTGCCCAGAACCCTTTGGGGAAACTTGGAGCCTTGGGTGACTCAGGCTCCAAAGGTGGCCCACTGAGCAAAGGTAGTTATCTGAGTTGGTCCCTCTGAGGGGGTTCCCCTGCCCTGCCCTTCCGTCATTAAGAATTAGAGAGTGGGTTATGCCTCCCCCATGCTGCCTGCTGCAGGGCATGGCTGTCTTTAGCTCTACCACTGCCACCACCCTTGGAGGAGCTGTTTGCCTATCTATGGACCAGGAGATGGAGACGCTCAGGGATGGGTAGCATGCCCTCTCCCTTCCCTGACCCCTGCCTCCTGAGGCAATGACAGTGGTAAAGGGGCTCTGGTCCCCAGTATGCTCCCAGGAAGCTGTCTCAAAGACCGTGGCTCTCCTCTACAGAGCCTTTGGAACTGGGCACACATCCTGTTCAAGACTCCAGTGTCAGAGAGATGGGTCTTAAGACATCCACCAGGGGGCAGGCAAGGCATTCCAGAACCAGGCAGCTTTCTCAGCTACGGGCTTGGCCGTCCCGCTGGAGGGGGAAAGGCAACCCTGTGCTCCCTCCGCTGCAGCAACTCGCCCGAGGACCCCACCTGACCACTGAAGGGCAGTGAGAGATTGCAGGTCTCAATGTGCCGTTACCACCCAGAAGGCAGGTGTCAAAGGGCCCACTGGCCTTTCCTTAGCCTCGCTTTGTACCGAGTGACAAGTAGGTAGTGCTCGTTGAGCACGTTCCCTGGCTCACATGACTTATTGTACCCGCTCCTGGGAGGCAGGTCAGATTGCCCCATTCACAGGCAGCAAGGCACTCAGTGGCAGTCCCCTCCCAGGACATACACACACACTCATGGCTTGGACCTTCCTTCTGGGCCCCAGATCTATAGACCTCACCTTGAGGAGTGCCAGGACTTTGTGTGCGTGTGTGTGTGTGTGTGTGTGTGTGTGTGTGTGTGTGTGTGTGTGTATACATGTGGGTACAGGTGGGGGTGCTTGCAAGTGGAGCCAGAGGTTGATGCTGAATGTCACCCTGGATGACTCTTCCCCTTCGTGTTTGAGACAGGGTGGCTCCCTGCACCCAGAGTGTACTGAGCTGGCCAGTGAGCTCCAGTCTCAGGCTCCCATTGCTAGGATTAGGGGCTTGTGCCACCATGTCCACCTTTTGGGGGAAGACACTGGGAGTCAGAACTCAGGTCTTTGTGATGGCATAGCAAGCACTCTCCTTACTTGGCCATTCCCCCGGCCCGAAGGCCTGGGTTTCTTAAAGCCTTGGCATTCTGGGCACACTGTGAGGGTTCTCATGGATGGCCAAAGGGGCATCTTTCATGTCACACACACAAGGAACTAACACCGATGGGGTAACTGGGACTCCATCCTCTTCATGGTCCCGTGGGGTAAGTAGGGTAGCTGATTGAAGGTCTAGGCTGGGGTCAAGGTTGCCCCGCCAGCCTATGGCAGAACTGAGCCTCAACTCCAAAGCTGCCTCCAGCACCACCCTGGCAACCTCAGAGTAATGAGTGGTAGGGACATTCCCCTCCCCTCAGCATCTCTCCCATGCCTCCCACAGTGGTCCTCTCCTGGGTCCTGAGCCCGAGGAATTCCGACACAAGGCACCCTTTGGGCCACTTTTGCACAGCCAGCATGGAGCCCCACTAGGAAGTTCCTTCAGCCCTTGCCTCTGGAATTTTCCATGAGAGAGAGAGGAGGTGGGGAGGAGGGAAGCAGAGAGGACGAGCTGGAGAGGAGGAGGGGGTGGCTGGAAAAGGCTTTTGGTAAAGATAACAAGGTAGGCTAGAGAGAGCAGGAAGGAGGGGGGACAGAGAAGGACATGTGTGGTTATGTGATTTGCAAGATGGTGTGAGCAGTCTGAGACAGAAAAAAAATGGCAAGTGCCATCATAGGTCTTCAAACTAGGGAGCGGCTTGGCCCATGGCTGCCACAGGGACACAGGAACACGAAAGGGGCCCTTAGGCTAGGAAGCTGTCCTGGAGAAAGGGTGGGAACACAGGAGAGGTTCCAGGTTCAGGGGGGAAGATTGGGGTAAGAAAGGACAGACATAGGGAAGGACGCAGAGCAGTGGCTGAGAGAACTGGGACAGAGTCCTTCCATGGTGTCACTGGCCTGAAGGTTTTGGATGAGCTTGGTAGGCTGAGGAGCTGGCGGCAGCAGTGGGGAGCAGGGAGACAGGAGAGCAGTCAGCTGTAGGTCTGGCTGGGAATTCAGGCTCTGTGCCTGCTGGTGGAAAAATACACAGGGAGAACAACTGTCAAGAGTGTTCTTTTCTCAGGGTCCATGTCTGCCAGCAAGCAGCCCAGCCAGAACACCAAGGCCGGACAGACCTGTGAGACCCATGTGGATGGGACCAAGTCTGTTCTGAGAAATGGAGCTCATACCTCATACCTCGATGTCCTGCCTGCTTGACCCACAGAGTGGGATAGCCAGCAGGCAGGAGTCGCCCAGCCGGGAAGAGGCCAGAGAGCAGGCGTCCTGAAGGCCCAGTAACCATTTTCAAGCTTCCGGATCTGGAAAGGACAGCTTTGGAGGGAAGGACAAGAATGCACGGACTCATCCCAGCCTCCTTGGACCTGTCTGGATTTATCACATAATCCCCAAGCTGGCTGTAGTCTGACTGACACCAAACTATGTCCTTTCCCCTCCGTTCCCTTTGTGGCCCAGGAAACAGCCCTAGTAAAAGGTACTTGGCCCATGTGTGCTCTGACCCTGAGAAAATTTGCTCGTGGGCCCTGAAGATGGCAGCCCAGGTCATAAGAGTGTGGAGTCTGTGCACAAGGGTGGCTGTTTTGGGTCAGAGCATGTGTGTTTCTATACACACAGACAGGAGGCTTTTCTCCCTGTCTCTGGGGAGTTTGGGGGCATATGTAGCCGTGTATAAGATGTGAGCCACAGTTTGCATTCTGCGTGTCGTGTTCGAGCCTGCACTGTGCTCGGTGTGTGTCTGGGTGTGTCCTGCACAGGCTGTGTGTGCTTGTGCTGGGTTTTTGCAGTGTGCGTGTATCTGTGTGATGACTACATCACTTCTGTGTGTATGCACGCGTGCACGTGTGTGTGTTGTGTGTGTGAGGCACATGCTTGAATGTGCATGTGAAGGTCAGATGTCAAAGCTGGGTGACTTCCTCAATCACTCCCCGACCTTATCCATCCATCTATCCATCTATCTATCTATCTATCTATCCATCCATCCATCTATCCATCCATCCATCTATCTATCCATCCATCTATCCATCCATCCATCCATCTATCCATCTATCTATCTATCTATCCATCCATCCATCTATCCATCTATCTATCTATCTATCCATCCATCTATCCATCCATCCATCCATCCATCCATCCATCTATCTATCTATCTATCTATCTATCTATCTATCTATCTATCCATCCATCCATCCATCTATCTATCTATCTACCTACCTATCTATCTACCTATCTATCTATTTTTGAGGCAAGGTGTCTCAGTCAAGTGTTCCCCATCACACGGCTTCATGCCGAGGGCCACCCCAGTCCAGGTGCCTCTCAGAGGGAGGTCCATGGACCAGCAGTTCCACCAGGGTTCACTGACGGCACAGATTCTGGGGCCCGCTTCCAACCTGCTGACCCAGACTCCCTGGGGAGGCTGCAATCTACCCTAACCAGGCTCAAGAACTCTCGTGTTTATGAAGTGTGGGAGCAGGATCCACCTTCTCTGAAGACATTGCTGTGTATGAACCTGGGAGCCTCACATTCTACGTGAAACGTTTCGAAGAAAGGAGGCTGGGCTGAGAGAGCTGGACTCGCCCCACGTGACCACAGGCTGTGTTCTCACCTTACTGACCTAGAAGGAGAGGAGGCAGATGGCATTCTCTGAAGTGGGGGGAGGTGGAGCCCCTGTCTGTCGAGAGCAGCCTGGCTTTCGGGAGCTGGGTCCCAGAGGCTCTGCCAAGTGTGGGACTTCTAGCCCTCTGAGGAAGATGGCGCCTGGAGATGACTTCAGACTCAGCCCAGGCAGGAGCCTCGAATCTAGTCTCCATCTTGGGAAAGGGCCTCAGGGAACTGCCAGGACAAGGTGCCCATTGTGAGAGCCTTGCCAGGCCACAGCCCATCTCCCAGCGGCTGGATACAAGGAACCTGAGGGGCAAGGCCCCCCTGTTACAGCTCCCCCAAAACCAGGCCTCCCAGGTCCTTCCTCCATGCTGAGACGTCCTCCTTCCTGTCACCCAGAGAACTCAGGTTCTCTCGTGGGGAAGATGTCGCCACCAGCCAGGCTGACCCCACCCACCCTATGCCATTTCTTTCCCCAGTTGGGTTCCATTCTATGGAAGGTGACCTTGACTCTACAGTGAGGAAGCTGAGCTAAGAACATCCTCTTCCCTGGCAGTAACTCCTCCTCCACATGGAGCCCAGTTCCCATCTCTGCCAGCTCCAGTGCCGCCTCGTGGACCATGGCCAAGGCCATGCTATACCACCCTCATGATGGAGTATGCCCCATGGGATCTGACCTTCAAATGGTTAACCAGGAAGCCTGTGAGCTGGGTCCCCCAGTTCCCAGCAGTCCCCGGCCACAGTATTGTGGTTTCACAGTCTGTGGCTCAGCACAGACATGCTGTGAAGATGCTTGGAGCTTCAGGTTTGTCTTAAAAGCTCTCACTTGGCACCTCGCCACTCCCTGGGGGCCTGGGGGGGGGGCTTCAGGGGGCTCAGTCTCAGTGCTCACTGCCAGGAGGTGTTCACTGCCGGGACTTGGAGCCTGGGGGCCCCTGTGTGACAGCAGAGGGGAACCGGGCCTCACCAACACCTGTTACACCTGCATGGATGACTCTGACTGCCGAGTGCTACTAAGAACAGAAAAGCAGCCCTCTGGGGGTCAGCCCAGCTCAGGAAGCCCGCAGGCTTCAGAGTGACCTGCCTTGCCCATTGTATGGATAAGGCCAGAATCTCTGAGCCTGTCCCTAAAGGGGGCCATGGGGACCAGCCAAGGGGAGGTTTCCAGAAAAGCACCCACCCTGACCCCATTCCACAGCCCAGTTCCCTCCACTAAAGCTATCCATTCCCCAGTGCAAATCACACCCCCAGTTTCCATGTGTGCTTGTCTCCCTGGTCCCAGCATTGGCTTCTGGCTTCAAAGTCCCTTCTACGATATGGCTACCACCTAGCCACGTGTCCTTTCAAGAGATGTGGTCACACATGATTCTCAGCAGGCATGATCGGCACCTGCTCTGAGTGAAGGAAGGTAGACGGGGAGGAACTGGGGAAGCCGGGGTTCTGCCCCAGCAGTCAGGGCCCTAATGCAGCTGATGGGGAACTCCCTGGCTCCCAGGAGCCCACACGGGTACCAGGCAGGGGCCCAGAATGAAGACAGTCACAACCAAACACTAGACTCTGGAGTAGGGGGGAAGCCTGTGCTTGGCTCCTGACTCCCAAGCTGTACGGTCTGAGACAGTGACTTAACCTCTCTGAGGTCAATTTCCAGTAAATGAGAATGCAGACCTCCCTAACTGAAAGCGGTGCGTGGCCATCTTTATTCTGCTGTACCAAATTAAGAGGACTGGCCCAGAGCAGGTGCTCAGCAGAGAGCAGTGGAAACTCAATTAGGGGTCCGTGCTGCCACGGGCCTTCTCATTGTGTTCCACAGTTCAGCCAGGACAGGGAGCTCACAGAGGTTTGGCGACGTGCTCTAGGTCACGCGGGCTGCGTACAGCATTGGCTTTCTGGGTCACTAGCTCCTACACACGACCTCAAAGGTTAACCTGTCTGAGCAAAGCCCTCTGAAGGAGCCCTGAGAAAGACCTGAGAGTCACTCTCTCAGTGGGAGCAATGAGAGTTCACGAAAAGCTACGTCTCCTGTCTAGATGGAAGCATTTCCATAAAAACACCAACGCTGATGTCTGACCTGCCACCTGAGGGCTATGTTGAACCCCCACCGCCCTCCCCACACCCCCGTTTCTAGCAGTTGCAAGCAGTACTGGGAGGAAGCTGATGGAAAGCTGCCCTCCACGGGCCTTAGAATAAGCACCATCCATGGCTGTCTTGTAAATGAGAGCCTGCTTAGACTCTGACATCTCAAGCTCTGCCTCCCTGACGGGACCCTTTACACTTCTGAATCCGTCACCCTCCTCGTTCTCCCTTCCCAGCTTCACATCTGCTCACAAGAGAAGATGCTGGATAATTTTATTTCCCAGCCTCCCAGGACTCACTGGGGACAGGGGTCAGACTTCCCGCTGGGTGCTAAACCCCTGGCTGTTTTCTGCGGTCTCCCCAGCCAGCCCAAGGACAGAGAAGCAAGAGGCGTGGCCTGAAGAGTTCTGGCTTGATCCTCAGTCCCCACAGAGAGACCTCTGTGGGGGAGAAGGACATGCTTGGTTGCCCCTGTATCTCTTATCTCTGGGGGAGCTCCATCCGGGCACTGAATAAGACAGAACCCCATATGCTTCCTGACCATAACCACAGCCTCTAGGGGCACAAGGGAAGCAGGCTGCTCATCCTGTAGCTATGGCACCAGCCCTGCCCCCACCTTAAGCCGAGCTCTAGGACAAGCCCCAGTAGATGAGACAGCAATCAGGCACTAACCAGAAGCAGGCAGGGAGAGCCCCAGCCTGCCCGAATCTCTTTGTTTGTGCTCTGCTCATGCTGCAGAGCAGCCATGAAGCCCTTCCTCAGTACACCTGAAAAAGGTGTCCATGTAATGTTGCTGATGAGAAGCGTTCTTTATCCCCTGCTGGGTTCAGGCCCCAGCCAGCATCTGTTTCATCCCGTCCTGGCACCACATCCCCAAAACAACTCTTGTCATTCCCGCTTTTCAGAGAGGGAAACTGAAGTTCAGCCTGGCTAGATAGTACAGAAAAGAGCTGAGGTGAATCAGCCAGGACCCTCCCCCCGCCCCCAGCTCCTGAGGTGGCTGGGGCAAAAAGCCTGGCTCCTCTGGCTGCTCCCTCACCTAAACTGGACTCCCCCTAGCAACAGGAGCTGCTCCTTCATGAAGCTTTCCCTAACCTTAGGCTAGGTCAGCGCCCTGCAGACTGGCCCTAGTCACTTGTCAGGGCCTGTCCACAGCGGACTAGACGGGGGGGGGGGGGGGGGGGGGCACCTTTCAGCCCAGCCCACCCTGGCTCACTTTCAGGCCGTCAAGAAGGGGTTGGATGGCACTACTCTCAGCGCTGATGACCATCATGAATGAGGAACCAGGGACCAACACTCTTCTCCCAGGAACGCCCATCTTTCAGTCCTCACCCAGCAGGGCATGGTGCCAGTGACTGAGAAGGGCCAAGTATCCTGAAAAGGGAGCACCTTTGGGTAAGTCATGAGATTCTCGATTTGCCAATTAACTCACCCGAGCCTCAGGTTCCCCAGCTGTCCGTGGGGACCTGACAAGTCTCAGCCAACTCGTTTTTTTCATATGTATTCATCTCTCCCCCAACTCCTAGCCTCAGTTTCTCCATTAGTTAGCTGGGGACTTTGACAGACCTAGAGATGTCTTAAAAGCGAGACAGCCGATACGGGGGAACCCCCTCAGGGCCGTCCCAAGGCCAAAGAAGGGTCACTTCCTTCCGTGCCCGAGGTTCTCAGTCACCTCTGGGTACCCCCCCCCCAGCCCTGGTGCGGTGGCCCCAGGATTTCCTCCGCGGACCTGCGGCTCCCCGCATCCCAGGCCTCGCGGGCCCACAGCTGCACGTGCGGCGGCTCCGTCCTAGCTTCCTTGGGGAACCTTCCTTCCCCCAGAGTTTTGCAGGCTCCAGCGCCGCGCTAGCCCAGGCCAGGCTATTCCAGAGCAGAGGTGATGCTCTGTTCCCAGGTGGCAGGCCACGACGGGCGGCGTTAGGACCCGGAGGCTCCGAGCCCCCGGGGGGTGTGGCCGGACGGAGGGTGCTATTTAAAGGGCGGGCACCGCCCCCTCGCGGCCGAGCGGCGCTGCAGCGGCCGGGCCCGGCGGCGGGACCCCGCGGGCTGCCGAACGATGCGCGGACGAGCCGGGCGGCGGCGGCGCTGAGCCAGGTAGGGGTGGTGGGAGCGGCGAAGCGCGGGGAGCTGGGTTTGTGTCCCCCTCGGCACCCAGGCCTCAGTGGCTCTACCCCGGGAAGGGCTCGGATGGCCGTTCCCATTTGACAGCTGGGAAAGTCAAGGCCGGAAGCCCCCGGGACGTGCTTGGAAGCACACAGCCAAGCAAGCAGATCAGGATTTGAATTCAGGTCTACCCCAGGCAGACATGGGCTTTCCACACCACCGCCGTTGTCTCTGGAGGGCATGCCCAGCGTGCTTTGGGGAGCCTTGAAGCCGACCTTCTTTATGGGTGATAGGTGGGGGGACCCCGCCCCACCTCCACCCTGACATTTCGCACCATTGCCACATTCCTTCGGGTTAAGGTCTGATTTCCCCCGAAATGTGGGATGTCTCCAGAATGGGCTGCACCTAGTGATTCACTGCCCTGTGAGCCTTGAAGCTGTTCTCCCCCTTTGCCAGTGCGTCAGAGCAGACTGGGAGCTCCACTGCCCGCTCTACTCCTGGGCCTGGGCCCCTGGGTTCCTGGGCAACTTAGGAGGGACGTCTTGGCAGTTGCTTTGGAGACAGAGGGGCTGGATTCTGGTCTTGGCTCTTCTGTTTCCTGTACAAGTGACTTTGGGTAAGTCATTTCTCTGAACCTCGGGTTCTGGGAGGGAGTGCTACAGGGGTCCAGTGGGGTCCGCACTGCTGGAGATCACAGGGTCTGTAGATCTGGGTGAGCCCCTGTGCCAGCTTACCTAGGGGCTCCAGAGTGTAATGGTTTGTGGCCATCACAGTTCACCTTCCTGAGCCTCAGTCTTCTGGTCTGTAAATGGGGGTTACAGTAATCACCTCCGTCGGTGGGTGTGAGAATTAAGAGACCTGCCATCAGCCAAGTGCTTAGGAACATGTGTAGCCTCCTTGCATGGCAGGGGCAGTCTTACTAGGATTCGAGGATTGCCCTTTATCTCTGTCCATCTGTCCCCCCTCTCTGTCACACACACACACACACACACACACACACACACACACAAGCACATACACAGATACTCTTTGACACTTTCTCCAAGTCAGAATCCAGCCACTTGCCCGCAGACCCAGGGCCTCTGTCCCCAGCACACATCCCTCACCTGGGATGCTCAGCCCCCCTGTACTGGAACCAGCAGGGGAGAACTGTAGTGTCCCAGCGCTCTCCTGGCCACGCCCCACCCGATCCGCCCCACGGCTAAGGGTGGCCAGCGAAGTGGGAACTGGTGTGTGCTCCAGATGAATCACCTAGGCAGGAGAGGTGAAAGGACTTTCCGTGGGGAAGCAGACTACCGAGGTGGGGGGCTTGACAGGAGCCCGGGTTCAAATACCCTGACCCTCCCCGTGAGACTGAAGTCTTCAGACGCTGTGGATCGGGCACAGCACAGGGCTTCTTCTATCATAATTCTGTGGGTCAGCGGGGACTGTCCCTTCTGGCTGTACAGCAGCCCCACGCTGGAGTAGAACAGGATTAGACAGAGGAAGGAGAGCTAGTGTCCCTTTGGTGTCTCCGTCTTAACCTCAGGTCCCGGCCTGTCCTTACTACTCACCACGTGTTTCCTGAGAGAACTTCAGTAGCATCTACTTAAGAATTGAGACAAATGATAACTGGGTGAGGGGGGAAATGCAACACACAGGAGCCTGAGCAAGAATGTTCTCTGCCGAGGAGGGAACAGCAGCACAGAGCCCCAGGCAGGCAGAAAGGTCCTGGGCGTCACAGAGGAGCTTTCTGAGGGGAAGGAGGTGCTAGATGGAGCTGATGGGAGAGAGAGTGAAGCCTGGAGATTTCAAAGTGATTCATAGGATCTGACGTGTGGTTCTAAGGCTCATTGGCTGCCATGTATGGGACAGATTGTCCAGTACTGGAGGGGAGCAAGAACACAGAAAGTGGAGACGGCTGTTGCAGTTCAGGTGGGCGACTTTGAACCCGGTAGGATAGGGAAGGAGAGGGGCATGGAGACAGAGGGTGCCGGGTGCTCCCCTCACCTGCCCCACACTGGAGACTTTCATGCTGGTGTGCTGTCTGCCTGTGTCATGAGGTGGGACCCCAGAGGTACTTTCTTTCCAAGGGGTGGGGAGGCACAGCGGGGCCTCTGCTGTGCACCAGCCTGGACTGTGCAAAGCTTAGCAACTGTGAGAACAAGGCCAGCCATAGGGAACCCAAAGAGGCTTCAGGAGGTCATGGCGTCTAAGCTTCCCCGGATGGGAGGTATTCAGCCATAGGGTGGGCAAAGGAAGGGTGGGCTCGGACAGTGAACGGTACCCAGAGGTCCAAAGGAAATGCAGGTGTTCAGAACCCAGGGAGAGCGGGGATAATGAGAAGCAGGTGAGAGCCAAGAGCTGCCCTAGGGAGGGCGGGCTCCCGAGAGCCCTGGGGATGAAGGCCAGAGGTTTTCATGGAGCTTTGAGCATGCCAATGCTAAGCAGGTGGGAACTGTGTTTGAAACAAAAGATCAAAATTTCCCGTGAACTCACAGCCCGCAGTGAAGACAGAGTGCTGGGAGGCAGGGCTGGGCCGCGGGGGAGCCAGGAGGGAGAGTTGAAAGGGCCATGCTGGTCCCTGCGTGTCTCAGCAAGATGAGCAGCCACTGTGTTGAGATTCATCACCAGTGGGGTCCGACAGTCAAAAGAGCCAGCAAAGGCCTGCAGCTCTCTCCCAGGGCCGCCTTCAGAATGGCAGCTCTCATCCTTTTACCCACTGGGGGAGGCCTTCAGGTGTGGAGGTGAAGGGCGCAGAGCCTAAGCCTACCACTCAGCTGTGTTGTCCTAGGTGAATTGCGGAACCTCTCTGAGCCTGGGTTTTGTTTTGGTTTGTTGTTTGTTTTTATTTTCCTTCTATCTGATAAGTGTAAGAAGATGGAGCTGAGTCCTTGTGAGGATTAAATGAGTTGATAGTAACTGTCAGGTTTGATCTCGAGGCGTAAAACGCTGGGGCACTTTCATAGAATGTCTCATGTCTCCTCGACAAAACTCCACATGGTTGCCATTTACCTCTGGAAACAAGGTCGGAGAGATGAGGGACCTGTGTGAGGCCACACAGCAGGAGATGAGGGGGATCTGTCAGATGTATCAGCTCTGAGTGCTGTGGTCTTTCCGTGTAAGCATGCTCTGTCCAGCTTGTGATCTCTTTGGCCCACCGTCCCATCGCTGTTTCCCAGCTCAGAGCTAGATGTGAGATGGCGTTCAGTGTGGGAGTGAGTGGATTCAAATTCATCCCTTAATTAATTAAATTAACAGCCTGATCTGTGTCTCCTCGGCACGTGGCTCAAGTCCACAGGGATTCACCCCTGCTTAGGGGCCCTGGGATCTCCATGGGCCTCCGCCCTGGCAGCTTACACTGCAATGGGCCCATAGCCCAGGGCAGCCATAGCCCTCAGTGAAAGTAGAGAGCTGGCAGCCTGCTGGGGTGGGGCTTCCTGTTCGTGCCCCGGGGCAGCCCTGAACAATGGCAAGGTCTGAGAATTTCAGCCGAAAGAAAAAGGTCAAAATGAAGGTTTTGCAGAGAGTGAAACATTCCATTTGGGGCCTAAGGACCTGGGCTGGGCGCCTGCTTGGGGTCTGGAGGGAAAGGAGCCAGAGGCCCACCTCCCTCCAAACAGCCCTGGCCTCGGGTCCCTCTACCTCCTGAGCACCCCTCCCAATTGTGTTCTACCAGGCTGACCTTCTTTAAGTTTAAATTACATTTTATTTATTTGAAGGGAGGGAGACATGTGGGCGGCCCAGGGGTCAGCTCTCTTCTTCCATCATCTGATGGCAAGAGCCTCTACCCCTGAGCTATTTCAATGGCCTCCGGTGGGCTCTAGGTAAACCCAAAGCAGACCATCACACATTGCTTTCAAAGTCTTGTTTCCCCTGACCCAGCTTGGTCTCAAATTTGCAATCCTTGGCCCCTACCTCAGCCTTTCACATTCCGGGACACCTCTGCTCTCAGCTCCCCTGAGGCTCCACGTGCCCCCTGCCTGCAGTCCTGGCCTAGGATCCTGGAGGGAGGGCCTCAAGCCGGTGCTGCTGGCCGTGGGCGGGGCAGTGGTCTTACTATTCCTCTTTCCTCTCCACCCTTGGCAGAGCCATGAGCCACCAGATCCTGCTCCTCCTGGCCATGCTGACCCCGGGCCTGGCTATCTCTCAGCGTCGAGACCAGGTGCCGTGTAGGACGGTAAGACACAGTGCGGGCAGAGTAATTGTGCCGATCCCGCCCTTGGGGGGTGGGCCCCGGGAGCAAAGGTTAAAGGACCCAGAAAAGGATAGAGCTTTGCCTTGATATTTGTTGAGCATACACGCTAGACTGGTGAGGACCCTGTAGCCCATCTCCATGCTGAGCAGATGGAGGGTTTGGGGTGCTCTGTGCAAGGCCCAAGACTGTCTTACCTGGCCGACCAAGAGCTCTTAGGGGACAGAGACCAAGCTTAATTTACTGCTGTTCTTTTCCTGTTCCAAGCCAGGCAGATCCTACAGACATTGCTGCCCTGTGAGGTACAGGCAGAAGACCCTCTATGTCAGTGGTTCTCAACCTGTGGGTCGTGACCCCCACAGGGGTTGCATGTCCGCTATTTACAGTATAATTCATAACAGTAAAGAGAGTACAGTCATGAAGTAGCAATGAAAATAACTTTATGGTGGTGATGGGGGGGGTGATGGTGTCACCACAACATGAGGAGTGTGTCAAAGGGTCACGGCATTAGGAAGGTTGAGGGCCACTGATCTAGTACACTTGAGAAGCAGGACAAGCCTGCCACCAGCTGTACTTGGGCACAAAATGGATAAGTGCTTAAAGAGGCCAGAAATACCAGCAGCCCTTTCCTGGTGTCTGTGTGCTACAATTCTTCCCTGGAGGCCCCCCGAGAATAATGGGAGGGAAGGCCTCAGACATCACCATATGCCCACCTGAGACCCTATAATGGTGAAGGGCTTTGACCGCTGCAGATGTAAGCCATGAGGCAGGGACCCTCTGAGAAGCATGAGATGATAGACAGGAAAAGACTTTCTGAGCCGTCCAAGAAAGTTCTACACACAGCAGCAGAGGAGACATGCCACCACGCGGGCCCCGACGGTAGACGTGACAGAGTCAGAATTCAAACCCAGCTCCCCTGCGCTATCCGTGCTACCGTGTCTCCTCACACAGGTTCCTCCTGTGTGTGGATGGGAAGTAGAGTTGGGTGGCATGCCCTCTCCCCCTCCTCACTCATGCAGAAAGCAGAGCCGTGGCCGACACAGCAGAGTGAAGAGGGATGCTATACCCCAGCCAAGGCCCATCAGACTCCTGGCAGGCAGGCAGAGCTCGCAGTTAAGGAGGAGGGTTCTGAGATGGACTTCAGGGAACCTCCTTCTGAAGTCTGGGCTAGATCCGAGTGGAGGGTACCAGGTTCTCCCCTGGACCTCTGCAGTAAGTGACAGACTACACCAACTCCTTCCATGGTTCCTCTGGAGCTGCTGTCCTGAGGAGCCTTTGCTCATCCAGATGAGAGGGATCATGGGTGTGGCATGTGCATATCAAATGAAGGGTAAAAGTGTCAGGTGGTGTTGGTCCAGCCAACCTGGGTACCTCAGAGGCTGAAGGCTCAGCTTACACAAAAGGAAATTCATATTGGCATTGGGTTCATTTTGCTACTGCTTACAGCAGGGTGGTCTGGGAGCTAAGCAGCAAGTAGGCGTCTAGTTCCTGTGGGTGACAGAGAGGAGAGAGGGGTGTTGTTGGGCCTCCTAGAGCCCCAGTTGGCAGCTTTTTTTTAAGTATTTTATGCAGTAGGCATTCACAGAGGTGCCCGTGGCCAGACAGTGCCCTGGCTCACCCCTGTTCACCTTGAGGTCCTCAGGAGGAGCCTCAGAGGTCCCGCATCTCCTCCTTGCTATCTTAGCCACTGGATCCCTGTGACCCAGGCAAGTCTCTGCCGAGGCAGGCCTCCACAGCATCTGGACAGCAGGTGGGCTAGCTCATTCTGATCCAGTGTCCCTTTCTGGCTTTAATCTGAATATCTGGATTAGCTCTTTTCTTTCCGGCATTGATTGGATCAAGGCCTCAGCCCTTTACTTAAGCACAGATGTCTGCAACTCGTTCATAAAAGACATTTCCAGAGCATTTTCTGTGAGCCAGGTCCAAGGCATCCATGTCAATCAAAGGAGTCCCTCTCTGCTCCTAGCCCACTGTCTGCAGGCCTCCACTCAGATTTGTTCAGGGGCACAAAGTCATAGGGAGAAATCACAGTTAGGGAGGGCCGTGGTGGAAGAGATGTTGGGGTTCTCTGTGGGGACTTCACATACGGATGTGCTCCACACGTGTCCAGAGATGGGCATGGAAGAAAGCAGAAGCAGTGGCTAGGCATGATCACTGCATGTCAATGGGATTGGGGTGAGTGGGCAGGTTGGTGACACAGATGGTCTTGATGGACTCTGCTGTGTGTGAAGGCCAAGGGCACCCTAGGCAAGGTGGGGTGTGAGTGGGTGGGTAGCTCAGTGGGAGTCACTGGAGATAGGCTGGGGGCAGGGGCAAAATTAAGGTGGCTGGTGTAGAAGTCACAGTGTTTGCTAGGGAGGGCTGGGGTCCCTGGGGTGAGAATCTGGGAACAACCAGCCGGAGATGCACATTTGCATAGAACTGTGGTCCTTAAAGGCACATTCTGTGGAAGGACAAGAGTTGCTAAAAGCCCTGTGTTCAAATCCCAGCTCCTTCCATACCAACTGGGTGACCCTGAAATCTCCCCTACCCTCCGCAACCTGTACTTTGGTAAGAATATATATACTCCTCAGATCGCCCCTATATACCGGGTGGGCTGTTGTGAGGCTCTGACGAGGTCACCAGTCTGAAAGTGCTGGTGTGTAAAGTAGTTAATTTTGGGGTAAGGCACTGGAGAGTCGATGTCAGTGTGTCCTGCTAGTGGTCACTCAGTTGAACTGCTGGGTCCTGGCATCCCTTCCGCCTGCTCTGTCTCTGCACTCCTCCTACCTGAAGGGCCCTGTGCTGGACCAGGCCCCCACAAGTGGGGCCACTGATACAGGCCAGATAGCGGCTGCTGAAAGGATTATGTCCAGAGCCCACCCCAAGTCACAGGATGGGATCAGACACTGCCAGGAGCACCAAATCAAAGGGGCCGGCAGGAGAGCCTATGGGGTTTCCCCATTGCCATCAGCCTTTCCTGATGAGGCTTCCAGCCTATGTGGAAGGAGCCAGATGTGGAATTAGAGGCTATGGGCCCATCTTGGTCGTGTTGATTCTTGCTTCCCGATCACTCTGAGCAAAGCATGGCTTAGCTTCCCATTTAACAAGACAATAGTCAGCACTGATTGATTATTCTGAGATCTGTCTGCTGTTTCACTGTCTACTGCTCCCCTCTGCCCTGCAACCCCAGACTGCGGAGGCAGGGCTGGCAGCATGGGGTCATCAGCTGGGTGGAGGCTAGGCTAACGTCCTGGGGGTCTGTGGGGAAGCCCCCTAAGCTTGGGTGAGGAGGGCTAGTCATCTTTTCTAGAGAACCCTGTCCTGTCCCTATTAACGCCAGCTTCTCTGCCATCTTGCTATCCCTAGGTGAACAAGAAGGCCTTGTGCCAGGGCCTTGGCCTGCGTCAGGTCCCCTCGGTGCTCTCATTGGACATCCAAGCTCTCTACTTGTCTGGGAACCAGTTACAGAGTGTCCCAGCCTCCCCCTTGGGCTTCTATACGGCTCTTCGTCACCTGGATTTAAGTGACAACGAGATTAGCTTCCTCCAGCCCGGGGTCTTCCAGGCCCTGCCTCGCCTGGAGCACCTCAACCTGGCCTACAACCGGCTTGCCATGGGCACGGCACTGAACAGCGGTGGTCTAGGTCGCCTGCCCCTTGTGGCCTCCCTGGACCTGTCTGGGAACAGCCTGTATGGCAGCCTGGTGGAGCGGCTGCTGGGTGAAGCCCCCAGCCTGCGCACCCTCTCGCTGGCGGAGAACAGCCTCACTCGCCTGGCACGCCACACGTTCTGGGGCATGCCGGCACTGGAGCAGCTGGACCTCCACAGCAATGTCCTGATGGACATCGAGGATGGCGCCTTCGAGGCCCTACCCCGCCTGGCCCACCTCAATCTCTCCAGGAACTCTCTCACCTGCATCTCGGACTTCAGCCTCCAGCAGCTGCGGGTACTTGACCTGAGCTGCAACAGCATTGAGGCCTTCCAGACGGCCCCGGAACCCCAGGCCCAGTTCCAGCTGGCGTGGCTTGACCTACGGGAAAACAAGCTGCTCCAGTTCCCTGACCTGGCCGCATTCCCAAAACTCGCCTACCTGAATGTCTCCAACAACCTCATCCAGCTCCCTGCGGGGCTGCCCCAGGACACTGAGGACCTCCATGAGCCCTCGGAGAGCTGGTCAGCCTCCTCACTGTCCAACCCCAGCCGGAACGCCAGCACTCATCCCCTCTCCCAGCTTCTGAACTTGGATTTGAGTTACAATGAGATTGAGCTGGTCCCTGCCAGCTTTCTTGAGCATCTGACCTCCCTGCGTTTCCTCAACCTCAGCCGAAACTGCCTGCGGTCCTTTGAGGCCCGGCGTGTGGGCTCCCTGCCCGGCCTGATGCTTTTGGACTTGAGCTACAATGTGTTGGAAGCGTTGAAACTGGGCAGCAAAGTCCTGGGGTCCCTACACACATTGCTTCTGCAGGAAAATGCCCTCCAAGAACTGCCACCCTACACCTTTGCCAGCCTGGCCAGCCTGCAGAGGCTCAACCTACGGGGAAACCAGCTGAGTCCCTGTGGGGGACACGCAGAGCCAGGTCCCCGGGGCTGTGTGGACTTCTCTGGGATTCCCACCCTTCACGTTCTGAACATGGCAGGGAACTCCATGGAGATGCTCCGGGCAGGCAGCTTCCTCCACACCCCGCTTACTGAGCTGGACCTCTCTGGCAACCCTGGTCTGGATGTGGCCACGGGAGCCCTGGTGGGCCTGGAGGCATCCTTGGAGGTACTGGAGCTTCAAGGCAACGGGCTGGTTGTCTTGAAGGTAGATTTGCCCTGCTTCCGCCATCTCAAGCGCCTTAACCTCGCCGAGAACCGCCTGAGCCACCTGCCTGCTTGGACACACGCCGTGTCCCTGGAGGTGCTGGATCTGCGGAACAACAGCTTCCGCCTCCTGCCCGGCGATGCCATGGGCGGTTTGGAGACCAGCCTCCGGCGCCTGTACCTGCAGGGAAACCCACTCAGCTGCTGCGGCAATGGCTGGCTAGCAGCCCAGTTGCACCAGGGCCGAGTGGACGTGGACAGTACTCGGGACCTAAGCTGCCACCTCAGCTCCCAGGAGGAGCTGTCCCTGAGCCTCGTGCGGCCAGAGGACTGTGAGAAGGGAGGGCTCGAGAATGTCAACCTCATCATCATCCTCACCTTCACACTGGCCTCTGCCGTCATCCTCACCACACTAGCCACCTGCTGCTTCCTTCGTAGGCAGAAGTTCGGCCAGCAATACAAAGCCTGACAGGGTGGGGGAGCCTCTTCCCACTCCGAGTGGAAGCCAAGGGGGCAGAGAAGTTGGGGTCCCAACTCAGGTTACACAGTGACCAGGGCCCCCTGCATCCTACCCCACAGACAGGAAGCTGCTTTCTGGGCTGCAGATGTGGTCCAGCTGTGGAGCCCAAAGTGGGGCAGTTCTGAACAGAGGCCACCAACAGATCTCTGAGCATCTGTGTCAGGCACATCCTCCTCCAGGTCTTAGTAAATGAAACACGTGCCTATCCTATTCTCTAGCAGGGGAGGCTGTCACAGAACCACACAGTGGGGAGGCAGGAGACACCCCCCCCCCAGACCCTGCATCCCCAGCTGGTCAGGGAGAACCCATCCTGGCTGGCTGTGTTTAGGCAAGGGAGAGCCACACTCATGAGAGGATTTGTCTGAGCCATTTCCACCCAGAGCTCTGTTGCATCTGCTGATAATGACTTCCGGCCTCTTTGGAAATGAAAAGCATGTGACCTGAAAAGAGAGCCAGAACCTTCGCAGAGGTTTTGAATCTAGGCTCCTGGGGCTGCAGGATCCCGGGGCTGCAGCTGCTCCCGCTTGAAGTGTGTACACTTAGGCTTCCCCCCCGGGCGCAGGCCGCTCCGTGTCCTGCCACGGACGGGCCCTTTCCCTCGGTGCCCTTCCTTCTGCACACTGACCCCAGTGCTGCCTGGATTCCCAGCCCCCTGCTCAGGCCTCCTTCCATCCCAGCCCCACCCTGACTTTTGAGCCAAGAGGGAGAACCTCTGCTATCTGGTTCTGGTTTGCACTCAGCTCAGCAGCTGCAGAAGCAAGTCCAAGCCAACTCTCAGAGGTTTCTATGTTATCTGGGTTCCTTACTTCCCCTCTGAGAGCCCCACAGTGGAGAGAGATGCCAAAACCAAAAATGAATCAGACCCATGTCCTCCCACCTCCCTCCTCTCAGACAGGCGCCCACAGAACTTCTACTCTGCTGCTGCCCTTCATTTATTTACAGACTCGGAGGAATTTTCCCTTTCTCTTCTTGCTTCCACAGTCTCATTCCTGGAGTTTGAGACCATTGAGTGAAATCTCCCCGTTGAGCAGATAGGAAAACTGAGGGTTAGGGCCTTGTTCAGAATCACAGAAGCCAATGGCAGAAGCTGGGGGGGGGGGAACAGCTGGCCTGTTGCACAGTGGTAGGGTGTTTGCCTTGCGTGCTCAAGGCTCTGAGCTGGATGCCTAGCATCTTCCCCTGTGTGTTTTCCTACTCCCAGAAGTCACAGCACGAGGCAAGGCCAGCTACAGTGCCTATCCTCACCAAGAATGGAAATAAGGAAAGACTCTCAGACTCCCCACTCATTCTCCAGACCCGTGGGCTGCTGGGAGGAAAGAGAGCACTGAGCCTAGTCACAGAGCCTGCTTGCCAGCTCTCCTATGCTCAGCCCATCTGCCTGGGCACTTGGTAGTATAGAAGATGAAAACACCACTCTCTCTGCCCCATTTCACAGGCAATGAAACTGAGGCCCAGAGACAGTTAAAGGCTCAGAGAATCAATGGCAAATCCAGGGCTGCAGCCCTCTCTGGGGCAGCTTGTGGGGACTCGGTGCTACTGCACACAGCACTCTCTCTCGGCCTGGAGGCCGAGTCATGGCCCCTGTGCCTGAGCTCTGAAACACTATATCATGCTGCTGCCACCTCCCAGGACTGGCCACCACCAGCCCCTGGGGCCAGCCCTTTGTATAACTCACATGAATGTATTAAAGTATAATTTTGGAGAAAGTGTGGCCTGCTCGCTTCCAGAACCCCACACCATTGCCCTTGCCTCCTGACCCTTTCTTCTCCCATCAGGGGTTTTCACTCCTCATGAGACAACACTAACTGCTGGCCAGCCCCACCCTGGGCTTTGGGCCTCAGCCTCCATCACAGCCTCGTCATACCCTAAGCCACCTGTGCCCCACCCTAATTCTGAGAAACTGGGGACTGTTTCTTCCTATCTGTTGGCATCTACATTTCCCTGCCTTTCTCTGTACTCACTCTCTCACATCTTAAAGCCAGTGACAGACTTTTGTACATTCTCCCACCTCTCCTTCCCTTGCTGTCCACAGCAGATTCTCTCTACCCTAACTGAGGTCTCCTAAGGCTTCCTTACAAGATCCGCATACTTTTAGGCCTCTCATCTCTGAACCTGGATACCATGACCCCTCACCTCACCCTCAGCCTCCTTAAACTCCATGCACGAAGCTGTCTCCTCTCTCTCAAGCTACTTGTTTCCCAGCCCCTCCTCATTCTCCAGCCATCTCCAACTGATGTTTCTTCTGTCCCTCCCAAATGCCCCTATGGAGATATCCAAAGGCATCGCCAGCCAGAGAGCCAGGGGATGAGGAGAACCCTAGGGGAATCCAGGAGAACTGAGTTTGCAGGCAGTCAAGCTGCAGATTTAGACTGAACTTGAGAGAGAGAGAGAGAGAGAGAGAGAGTATCTTTCCCACTGTGCATGAAGAGGGATTCCAGGTGCTTGCTGGGCATGACCTTATAAGAAGAGGGAAAGATTAGTCTTGCTGTGACGATGAGACCTCCTCTGATGTGGGCAAAGTTTGGGGGACACAGGACTACACGTGCCAGCACATGCAGGCCCAGGGCAGGGAAGGAGGAGTACTCCTGCTCACCTCAGGACAAGATTTTAGGGGTTTGGACACACCTCGACCTCACTCCTGCTCAGGGCTGGCTCCTCTGGGTTCCATGGTACCTGGCCCCACAAGAGAGAGGGGGTTGAGGGAGGGAGAGGAGCTGCTCGTCAGGGGCAGACATGGGGCGGCTCAGGAGGGACTGAGTGAGACGCAGAAGTGATACCCACCTTTCTACTCGACTTGCAGCCCTTGGAGCTGGTCCCTTGCAGCCCAGCTTGGTACAACCCCTAGGCACTCGCCCTCTGTAGGCACCAGCCAGCTTCCACTCCAGCCTGCCTCTTTTCTAGCCCAGCCTTTCTCTGACCTCCAAGCACCTGGATACAGCTCCACAACTGAAGCCATCACTGTGCCCTCCCTCGATGGACAGCCTTTCCTTCTCCTAAACATTCTTTCAAATAGCTTCTCTGCCTTCAACCTCACCCCAGCTCCTCTCTGCTCCCTGCTCTCTTTCTCCAGAGGGGAAACTGAACTTCCTGTTTCATGGGCCAGTGCTGGGGATGTGAAGGTTCACAGTAGGGGCTCAGTGAAGGAAAGTTGGACCAGGCCATGGCATGGGCTGGGCTCAGCTCAAAGCCTGTGGGCCTCTCATCCTACAGGACCCCACCAGGCCCCTGACCTCCTTTCCTGACAAACAGCAGCGCCTGTTCACCTGGCCAAGACCCCCCAGTGAGGCAGAAAATCCTGTTTTCAGTGCAATATGGACACGGCTGCCAACTAGGTCATCAGAACATCCAGTTTACTGAGTTTTCAGCCAGTTATAGGGAGAGGGAGGCCCTCATGTGCCTGTCACAGGCCACCCGGGGTGTCATCCTCAACTCATCCAGTTCAGTAGGCACCTGTGGTGCCCCAATACTCCAGGGGCCCTGTGCACCCTCTCCCCATCCCTGCTTCAGCTGCCTCCTCATCCAGGAGCCTGGGTCAGTGCACACTGCAAACAGCCCTGTCCTCCAGGCAGCCCGCAGGACCCCGAGAGGTAGGTCCCTCCAGCCCCTCTCTGCTGTCACCTACCATTTATTGTCCATTACTAAGCATGTCCAGCTAAGCCCATGCTGATGGGCCTTATTCCTACGGTGTTCGAAGAGATTTCTGTTGTATCTTGACATTCTAGAGCTGAGACCTAAACCCAGGCTCAACCCACTCTAAAGGCAGTGATTTCTTTTTCATATATATATATATATTTTTTTTTCCTGTTTTTTGGTTTGGTTTTCTTGTTTTATTTGCATCCATGCACATGTGCGTGGAGGTCAGAGTTCAACTTATGGGAAGCACTTCTCTCTTTCTACCACTGTGGATATCAAGGCTCAAACTCAGATGGTCAAGCTTGGCCGCAAATGCTTTTTACCTGCTGAGCCATCTCACCTGCTTCTTGTTCTGTTTTTGGACTCAGGTATCCTGTAGTTCATGTTGCCCCTGAACTTACTATGTAGCTGGCAATGACCTTGAACTCATCATCCTGTCTCCTCCTCCTACGTACCGGGATGACAGCAGTGTACCACCACGAGCAGCAATGAGCTGGTGATCTTAACTTCCGGCAGCCCCAGCATCTGACCCTCACAACCTCAGGCTTTCCCATCCTCCACAGGAACGTCCCACCCACCCCAGCTCATCCACAAACTTCTGCTACTGTTGACTGAATGGACCACCTCTTCTAAGGAGATGGCCTGGATTGCTTCCTCCTGCTGCCAGTACCCCATGAAAACCTCACCCCCTAGCACTGAGTATCTGCCTGGTCCACCATCAGACTAAGAGCCCTGGGGAAAAAATTCCTACCCAGAGTCCTCTGTGTGTCCCCAGGGACTGTGAGCTCAGAAAAGATTTCCCAAAGTAATAGACCCTTCCCTCCAGGACTTATGAACTGTTGGGCTTAAGACCAGCCTTCAAACAGATCCAGAGGATCCAGAGAGGGCAGAGGGCAGAAGGACATGGACATTCAGGGGCAGCAACAGCATATAAGCGTGATCTCTTCCTAGCCTCCGCTGCCCTTGGTCTCCCCGTGCCTTGAGGACTCTGTCTTATCTTTGTCCTCTCATTCTCTGCCCTCCCCATCTTCTCATCCTGTCTCCCCACCCCACCACTGCCTCTATCTCCCTAGAAACAGTTGTGCTGAGAACAGGAGGGCTAGAGGGAAGGAGGGAGGCCCGAGCTGTTTATAGGAACTGGAGTGGCTGCTCCACCAGCTCTGTTTGGAGTTCAGACCAAGCATAATAAACAGCTTGGCTCCTCCCCAGCTGTGCTTTCCCTGAACTTGGCCATCCCAACTTCAAGCCTCTCTAGGTTCTCAGGACCCAGCTCCTACCCAACTCCACATGACTCCCATCTCCAACTTCCCATCAGGCTGGCCTGGAGAGAACTCCATCTGTGAAACTGAACTCAGATCTGGGGTCACTCTTGCTCTTGGGACCACGTTTGTTCTGGAAGTAAGGGCAAATCTTACTGCTGTGTCTCCGACCTCTCCATCTATATAATGGGCTCACTCCCAAGCCTGCTTATTTGCAACACCTGAGTGCTTGAACACACTCAAGGTTCTGGGTGCTGTGTCTGCGGGGGGCATGGGGACAGTTAGATAAAGCCTGAGGTATGAGAGGAGAGGAGATGCCAGCTGTAGCACAAGCCAGGAAGCTGTCAGTGGCAAGGGAGGTTTCGTGCTCTGAGAGTGTTTGCCGCTAGGCACAGGCCTCACAGCTGGAGGAATGAGATGGGCTTGGAAGACATCTGAGCTGCCTACAGGGACAGCAGGATGTCAGCATGGAGCAGAGAGGAGAGCCAAACTCCAGCCCCATCTGGCTGCAGGAGAGCCAAAGCACCCTGGGGCTTCCTCCTTGAGCTCTCAGCTCCTTCAGTATCACCCACCATTCCGGAACCGTCTCTCCTCCGCAGGAGAGCACCCAAGTTGCCCACTCTACCTTTCCAAGAAGTGGAGGCCTTCCCGGACTCTGTCATGGGTCCACCCTCCTCCACCTAAAGCACCCTACGAACTAGAAGACTCAAAAACTTACTGGCCAGCAGCAGCACGTGCTTTTGGAATGAATGAGAGAATAAGTGAAAGACTAAATAAAGGTGTGAACCAAAGAAAAGAAGACCAAATAAGTGACCAAATCACTGAAAACAGCCGGCATGCCATGAAGATTCCCTGGGCTCTTCTCATTAAGGAAATAAACAGTCTCTCTCATAGACACATTAACAACAATGGCAGTGTGTGATGGGCTGTGACAGGAGACTCAGAAGACAGCTGTGACAGGGTGGGACCCAGGGCAATCCTCTCTGACGACCTGATCATGACTGAGGTAGAGGTGGATATAAACTGAGAGACTGACACCCCCACATTCATCTAAGCAGCTCCAGAGAGCAGAGACTGAGCTGTGGACCCTGAGGCCCTGAGGCTCTGCACTGAAGGCCCTCCCCGCCATGCCCCAGAGTTCTTTGATTCCATTCCTGGCATCAGGAAGAAACCCAGCTGTAATGGAGTAGGGCAGGGGTGTGTTCTGGGATTCAAGCATTGTGCAGGCAGGAGTGAAAAGACCCAATTCCAAAGCAATATTTTCCTAAGTATTACTATTCTTACGATTTTTTCCATAGAATGGGTTTGGCTTCCGGCCTCCTCACATCCCTGTCAGCCTGTCCCACCAGCTTCCCCAACCATATTCCATTCTTCTCTCAAGCCCTTTGTTTGCTTACCCCATGACTGAGTCATTGTTGACAAAAAATAAACAGTGTGCAAATACAAATGTGTATATATTCTAGATTTGTTATCATTACTTTATTAAAAAGAGGATTGTAATCTGAATAGTCTCCTGTACCTTAAAAAAAAATTAACCATATTTTGAAGAAATCCTCTCAAATAAACTGATGTTGCTCCATTCAGTTTCTGAAGTTCATGATATTTGGAGCACATGATAGTCCAGTGTTCCTTTTCTTAATTTACTTAGCCAGCGCCTCGGATCTCCTTCTCCATCTCCCCCTTCTCAAGGCCCCAGTCTCCCTGGTCAGCAGGAACAGGAACCAGAGTCCACCTTCTAGGCCAAAGGTTGAATGCTGATGATCTTTGGATCATACTCAGCCTTCAGCCATGCTTGGTTTGGCCCACACAAGCATTTACACAATTTTGGTTAGTTTACAATATTTAAAAGCTTAAAAAAAAAACTAGAGTGGTTGTTTCACATGGAAACATGAAAAGCTGGGTTTCTCTTCGTGTGTTGCATGCATGCTCACACAGGCCTGTGTAGGCCAAAGGTTGACAATCGTCTTCCTCTGTTCTTCTCTGCCACTGCCTTAGGGTTCTATTGCTGGGCAGAGACGCCATGACCACCGTTTTCTTATAAAGGAAAAAAAATTGGGGCTGGCTTACAATTCAGAGGTTCAGTCCCCTGTCATCATGGCAGAAGCATGGCAACATACAAGCAGACATGGTAGAGTAGCTGAGCATTCTACATCTGGATCGGCAGGCAGCAGGAAGAGCGAGTGAGCCACTGGGCCTGACTTGAACTTCTGAAATCTCGAAGCACACCCCCTCAGCCTAGTGACACACATCCTCCAACAAGCCACTCCTACTTCAACAAGGCCACACCTCCTAATAATGCCACTCCCTATGAGCCTATGGGAGCCATTTTCATTCAAACCACCACAACCATGTCTAACTCACTTTGCTTTGAATTAGCCTTTGTTAAAGAGTAAAAGGAAAACAGCCATCTTTTGCTGTTGCTTTAGTTTACTTGGTATATTTAGTAGTGTGTGTTTGTGAGAGAGAGATGTGTGTATGTACAGGGTGCACGCGACACTTGTGGAGGTCAGAAGGCAACTCTGTAGAATTGTTTCTCTCCTTTCAACTTTTAGAGGGGCCCAGAGGCAAACTCGGGTCACCAGGAAAGCACGGCTCATGCCGTTACCCTGGGAGCCATCTCACCAGCCCTCCACCATGTTTTCTGAGACAGGATCTCTCACTGACCGTGGAAGCTTGCTGATTCAGCTCTGCTGGCTGGCCTGAGAGCCGCTGGGGTCCTGTCTCTGTCTCCCCAGCACTGAGATTACAGGCACATACTACCTCACCTGGCTTTTTTTTTTTTTTTTTTAATGTGGTTTGGGCACATAAACTCAGGTCACTATGCTTGCTTAGTGAGCACTTTACAACTGAGCCATCTCCCCAGTTCTGATTTTTTTTTAAAGACACTGGACTTGCAGATGGTGTGGCAGGAGCTATGAAATGGCACCTTCCATCTAGACATTGAGTTTCTCAGGGGCAGGGGTCAGTCTGTCTCCTCTAATCCCTGGCACCTGACCCAGGGCACGGCTCTGCTATGGGCTTCAGGAGGACTCCTTCCTCTCCTTCTGTATCATGCGCCAGTATTAAAGAAATATGAGCACACCAGTCAGTAAACACTAGGAACTAGATTTGCTCTGCCCCCATGACAGTCTGGTAAAGCAGACGGACAGACAGACCTCTTTTCAAAATAAGATTTTTGAGTCATAAAAGAGACAAAAGATTCTGTAGGAAACCAGTTCCTCTGAATGCCATTGTCAAAAAAAAAAACAAAACAAAACATTTTTTTTTAAACCATGCTGTGATTTCACATGCTCTCCTTAGCATGTTGCAAAATAAGGCAAGTGTACTGACATGTGCTTTCCAGGCCATGGTGAAGGAAGGACGTTATGGGAGACCAACAGCAGCTCTGACAAGGTTCAGAAAGCCTGATTTCTGCCTGTGGCAGGAGCTGATGACAGAATTATATAGATTATGTCCCATATTCAAGGAAGCTACACGTCAGGCAGAGGCTCACAGTGGGAGGAAAGGTGTAGGGTTTAGTTTGGGGTTTGTTTTCTTCCCAGCCAAGTTCACAGATGATAAAACTCCTACCCGTGATGACCGTAGACCTCTCAGAAGTATGAATAACAGCAACAACAACACCGGAAGCCACAGTCACAGAGACACGCAAGCCCGTCAGAACCACACCGTCCTCATTCGGGATGTATGCGGGGCCACCCCGTCTGGAGGCCCCTTTGGTGATATGTTCAAGAATTTAAAAAATGTGTGTCTGCTTTGACCCAGCAATTCCATCTCTAGGAACTGGTCCTAAGGAAATAAAAAGTCAGCCAAAAAAAAAAAAAAATGAGTGTGAGAATGTTTATCATAGCCAATGAACACATCCAGGGCTTTTGGGGCCTGGTGTTTATATAATTTAGGAGGTCTCCTTTAACACAAAGAATGCAGAATAAGAGTATAAAACTGTTAGATCCTTCTCAGGCCTTTGGAAATGCCCTGTGCAAATGAGAAGGCTTCTATCAGCTTCACATAAGTTCCTCATACAACATGATATGTATAGAGAGTCAATTTGTTGACACGGAAAGATGATCAAAACACGAGAGTCTTAGATTCTGAGTTGCTGGGACAGCTCCCTGGCACGGGGCACTTAAGGAAGGAAAGATTTGTTCCTATTCAGTTTAAGGCACAGTCTATCATGGTACCTCTCTTTTCCTCATGGTAGTGTCTAAACAGGAAGCTCTCAGCTGCTGCTTTAGCACCACGCCTGCCTGCCTGCTGCTATGCTCCCCAAAGTGAGGTCATGGATTCTGACCCTCCCAAACAGTAAGCCCTGAATTAGACACTTTCTTTTATAAGTTGCTTTGATCGTGCTGTTTTATCACAGCAATAGAAAAGTAAATTAAACATGGTGTGAACAAAGATGGTAGTTTTGATACTAGTTATGAGTTGCAGAATAGTAAATGGGGCTTTCTGTATTTGGTATGATTTGAAGTGTCCCCCACAGGCTCATGTTTTGAACACTGGGTCTCTAGTTGGCTGCACTGTTTTGAGAGACTCTGGCAGCTTTGGGAGGTAGGGACCTGCTGGAGGTCGCTGGGAACTGGTCCTTGGGAATATATTATCTAGGCCCATTTCTAGTTTCACTCTCTGCTTTCTGGTGATGGAAGCAGCCTCCACCATATACTCACTACCAGGAGTTGATTTCCTTGCCTTTCCTGCCACGATGGGCTGAAACCATGACCAAAACAAGCCCCTTCTCCCCATAAGCTGCTGCTGTCAGGCATTCCATCACAACTTTGCAAAGGGAACTTAGATTTCATCTTGGAGTCATGGCTGTGCAGAGCCTCAAAAGCAATCCCACAGTCCAGCAGGACACAGCAGCCTGGGACACCCTCGTGACATCACCCACCTCCAGCCCCAGGCAGGCCCTGGCCAGAGAGGAAGCCAAGCAAGTGTCAGGCTTTCTGGAAGAGAGTCATATCTGGGCCACAGTTCATCTGTCAGAACCCAGAGGATTCAGAGCTCAACCTGCCTCCTCCATGGGAAAGTCTACAGACAAAAGGCAGGCTTTGGCAAGTGTGGCCTCTTCACCGTTAGACCTTGGCAGCTAGGGTGTTATCCGTGTGTGACCATACAGGCCAGCTGAAGATTCCTGCCCCTCCAGAGAGGGTCGCCCTATAAAGGGGTCCTTGCCAGGAGGGGAGGGCAGGTACAAGTGTCAGCCAGGTGCTGTGTGACACAGGCCAGGGGACCAACTATAGCAGATCCAAAACCGAAGATGTCTGTTTCTCAAGAGCAGACCAGAGTTGGGGGCGTATGTCATCCAGAGAGGTCTCACTGCAGTTCGTAGGCAACCCAACTCTGTGTGACTTTGATCTGTCCTTTCCTCCCCAGATCCCTACCCAACCCTGAGACCAATGCAAGGATGCAGGGCAGATAAGGGAGAGACCGCAGGGCCAGCCCTGTCCTCCCCATGCCTCAGTGATGGCCTGGCTAAGAGCCACAACAGGACAAAACCCCAGAAAGAGTGATAAGTGCGGGTTCATTTGTTCGGCTGAGGAATGACTGCAGAGGGTAAACTCGACTCTTAATACTGCTTCAGTTCTGGCACAGCTGTTTGTTCCGGTGTCTGTGACCTGGACTCCTGGGTGCTGGGGTTACAGGCACGCACTGCCCCACCTGGTGTGTTCTTTATTCACAATCGTTTAAGAGGTGTTTGTGTATTTTCTAGATCATAGTTCTTTGTTAAATAAGTCTCTTGTAAACATTTTTTTCTAGAAATTTGGTTTGGGTTGTCCTGGAATTTTTTTCAACCTTTTATTTATTTATTTTACTTATATATAGTTTTAGAACATAAGTGATTATCTTGATTAGACATACATGTGGCTCTTATAAGCCAGTTTTTATAAATGTTGTCACAAGTAGATCAGTGTTGCCTTAGGAATTTCAGTATACTTGAGTCATCAAACATAGTTCTCCCTTGACTTTTGAAAGAATTTCAAGCTTGTGGAGGAAATGCAAGAATAACACAACAAACCCTCATGCCGCTTCCTCTGTGGCCACCAGTTCTTATTTTTTCACTGACAGTCTCTCTATATACACATTTTTTTTTTCCCTTTGAACCATTTGAAAATAAGTGGCATAAATAATGTCCCTAAAAATTTTAGCATGTATTTCCTAAGGGAAAAAAGAAAAAGATGTTCTTTTATATACTAGAGAAACTTAACATTGATGTAATATAAGTACCTAAATGTGCTGGTTTGAATAAAAATGGCCCCCACAGGCCCGTATGTTTGAATGCTTGGTCCCCAATTAGTGTAACTGTTTGAAAAAAAAACTAGGAGGTGTAGCCTTGTCGGAGGAGATGTGTGGTTCTCTTCCTGCCTGGATGGGGATGGCTATCTCCCACCGGCCCACGAAGCCAGAGGGAGCAAGGCCTGAAAGGCTGCTGAGCACTGTATGGAGATCAAGCACTCCAGAAACCACTTCAGGGAGCTGGTTCAACTTTAATTCTAGAGAACAATGGCTATATACCCCCTGGGGAGTGGGTAGGGGCTCCCAGGATAGGTATTCAAAATTGGTTAAGACTGGGCACTTTAAGGATGCTTGAGTTGCATTCAACAACAGCACCAGTCTATCCTATGAATGGAAACGTAGTACCTACGGATCATGTAGGCGAGGGAAGGGGAGAGCTAGCAGGGAGCTGTGTCAACGGCCATATACCAAATGTGGTTAGGGGCATCCAAGTCTAAAGACACTTTACATGAAGCCAGGCAGAGAGCAGGAGGCCCAGCTGAGGACAGGGAGTCCGCACCTTTACGTGGGCTCAGAATAGCCATCCGGACTGTGGGGACTGCAACGGCAAACAGCAGCGTCCTTCCAACAGAGATGTCTTTTCCATATAGTTTTAAAGCCCTACACCAGGCCCAGTCTCTCTCTCTTTGCATATTGCCTGCGTATCCAGATACAAAGCTCCCAGCTGTTGCTCCGGCACCATGCCTTTCTGCTTCCTGTTGTGGTGATCTCAGACTCACCCTCTGAATCTGTAAGCAAGCCCCCAGTTAAGGGCTTTGTCTTAGGAGAGAGGCCTTGGTCGTTGTGTCTCTTTACACAGCAGAACAGTAACTAAGACACTAAACCTCAAGAAAGAGCTGAATTTCACTAAATGCCCAGTCCCCTCCCTTCTAGTATCCTTCTCATCCCTGGCTAAGCCCAAGGTCTCCTTTAACACAGGACAGTCTTCCAACCTTTCAGCGTCATTTATGACATTGAGCCTCGGTGGGGGTGGGTCAGTTATCTTGTAGACAAGCCTTTAATTTGGTCTTGTCTGGGTCTTCTCTGTCCATTCTGCCTTTTTTAGGTTGGAAACTACTTTTTAAAAGAAAAAACAAATTGTCCTTCTTACCCCAACGCTCCCACGAATACCCTGACCTCCAGAACACACAGGAATTCCTTTTTCCAGCAGCCAGTCCTTCCTCCAGTAGACACCAGCTGCTGGATTTAATGCCATGCTGAGATCTGCCCAGAAAGAGCACCAGATCTCACAGGTGGCATGCTCAGCCCCCGTGACGGCCCCTCCATCACCCGTGCTCTGGCAGACCCCTCCTCAGGCAGGCTCACAGTCCAGAAAAGCTACCAGAACCTGGAAACAGTTACTGGTTTCTTGTAAAGACTATTTCAAAGATTCATAGAGAAGATGTGTCATGGGGGATAGAGCCTCCTTACCCTCTCCAGTCACACAACCCTCGTAGAGTCCCCTCCAGTCTCTTGTCCAGAATCTCTCTGATCTGATCTGATCTGATCTGATCTGAGCCAGTCCCTCCTGGCTCGTTATGGAATCTTGGGTATTTGATGATGTCGTTGGTCACTGGAAATCAATTTAACCTTTGGTGCCTGTTCTATCCTGGATGTCAAGGGGTGGGGCTAAAGTCCAGTGACTTTCCAATGATTGGCTGAGGGCTACTAGAAGCCTCGGCCACCATATTTTTGACAGCCAAAGGACAATGTTATTACACCAAGAAGCTTCAGACCCTTCCCATATTCCTAATTGTCTGAGAAAGCGTCAGATTGATTTCCAAAGTGGTTGTACAAGTTTCCATTCTCACCAGCAATGGAGGAGGGTTCCCCTTTCTCCACATCCTCTCCAGCATGTGTTGTCACTCGAATTCTTGATCTTAGCCATTCCAAAAAGATCCAGTCTCACCACACCGTCCCATACTTTTGTCCAGTTCACCTCTATGATACACAAGTGTTCATAAACACTTGATGTTTTAAAAAGGGGGAAATTACCTTCTGCCACAAATTGAATCGTGCCCAGGGAGGTTGTTTGATGGCTTTGCTCTGTCAACAAGAGTGCCAGCTGACCTCTATGTGGTTGCAGACATCATGGACTATCTCCTCAGCATCTTCAGTAAGAAGGTGAACCCTGCAGATGGGAAGGAAGGGCCTCAAATCAGCGGTCAGAACTGAGGTGTCAGTACGTGCCTGTAACCCCAGCGCTTGAGAGATGAAGGAAGAAGAGTAAAGCCGGCTTTGGCTCCTTAGCCAGTGTGAGCCAGCCTGTATGGGCTATGAGAAATCCCGTCTCAAACAGACAAACCAAGTGAGTCTGGAGAGCTAGATCAGAGGCTAAGGGCTAGTACTCTTCTTGTGGAGGACTGGAATCCAGTTCCCAGAACCCACATCTGCTGGCTCACAGCCATCTGTAGCTCCAGTTCCAGGGGGCACCCAACGCCTCCGGCCTCCGCAAGACCTGCATATCCCACACACATGGTTAAAAATAACAAAAATAAATAAACAAAACAAAAACCTAGATGGTTCAGTGAGCAAAGACGCTCACCACCAAGTGTGTCGAGCTGAGCTCAGTGCCAGGGTTCCACACGTGGAAGCAGAGAACCAACTCCTACAAGTTATCCTCTGACCTTCACATGAGTGCTCTGGCTCACAGGCCCACATACACACAGCAAATAAATAAATAACAAACAAATAAATGTGATAACATTTTTAATTAAAAGTAAAACAACTATAAACCAACCAGTAATCAAACTGCCCTTTTGGAAAAAGGCAGGGTCTCCAGTACCCCAAGCTGGCCTTGAACTTGCTGTGTGCCTGAAGTTGCCGTGGAATTTCTGACCCTGCTTCCTAGATCTAGGTTGTGCCCTGGATTGCACTCAGGTCCCAGTCCTGCCCATCCTCACCGTGGTCCACCTGTTTTATGTTCGGGAATCCTCTTCCCACAGTCCCGCCACGATCCCCCAATCCACAGCTCCCACTGCCACACGACTGAACAACTGAATGCACCCTCAAGTACCCCAGTGGTAGGCCTAAGCATTTCCCGGCCTTCTTGCCACTACAGAACTACACCCTGGCAGCCTGGGGGCTGCTCATACCAGGCTTCTCCATGCTGCCTGTCTCAGCCTGCCTGGCCATCCACCAGCAGCATGGACACTGCCTGTGTCTGGAGGGCTTTAGCCCCTCCTTCCTGAGCGCCAACTATGGGCAGCCTCTCCCCTGAGACCAAAGACACACCCTCACAGTGGCCTAGGCTTCACCTCCAGGCTCTCTGTTACATCAAGGGGATGCTTCAATATAGAAACAAAGTTACAAAGGCCGGATGCAAATGAGGAGAAAGTGTTATATTTGCAACAGAAAAAGAAACTGTCTTTCCTCTTTTCAGACGGTGTGCTAGCAAATGTAACAAAATAACAGAGACTGATCATTCAAGATCAAGGCACTGGCCAGGGTTAAAATCCTCTGAGCAGTAGAAAGGATCCATTCCGGAGCTGTCTTCCAGTTTCGGATAGTCTAACTTGTGGTGAGATTACACTAATCTACACATGGCCTTCGGATACACGTGTGTTCTGCTCACATTTTTTTTTTAAACATACCAGTTGCTATATTGAAAACTACTCTACTTCAACATGACTTCAGCTTGGCCAGTCCCCATCTGCAATGACCTTGTTTGTGGAGTTAGGCCTGTGCCAAATGCAGTTGAGGGCAGGAGCAGAGACTCACTGTCTAGCATTCAGGCTCAGACCCAGAGGACAGGCAGGAGGGTGACCTTTGTAGGGCAGTCCAGGCTGAGCTGCTGCTGTTCTGGCCAAGCCAGGACCAGGTGAAAGCTGCACGACAGGCAGGTGTCCAGGGCTACTGGGTCACACAGGTGACACAGGGCTGGGCTCAGAGGAGTGGGATCGGCCTGGCTGAGGTGGGAAATGAGGAAGAGTCCAGGGAATCCGCTTCACTCTGGACGAAAGGAACTGAGTAGGCCTACAAGATGCCTTTAGGGCTCAGCTACCCTGCCTTCCTTGTGTGGTAGGTGGATCCTGAGGGGAGAGAGCTAAGGAAGGCACACTCACCTGTGAGGAGGCCTCAGTGGCTATGAGTACAGGACAAACAGACTTCCCAGGAGGCAGGCTTTAGTTAGACAGTTTAGTTACATGAAGGGAACAAAGACTAGTTAAATCTTTGGGGAGTGGGGTAGAGGCTTTTGGGGTAAGTGTGCATTATTAGCCAGGGTCAAGATGCTGGGAACACCTTATTTGCATAAAGAGGAATTCCATGTGCTTGCTGGACATGACCCTAAAGAGAGGAAGTTTAACCTGTAACCTGGCTGCTAGGCTGCACAACTACCTCAAGGGTGGCAGGGGTAGGGATCATAAGGCTGCCTGCCCCAGGACATGCAAGCCCAGGGCAGGGAGCGAGCAGGCCTACTCCTGCCTGTCTCAAGGAGAGATTTTTGAGGTCTGGATATGCCTTGACTTCACTCTTGCTCTAGGCAGGCTGGCCAGCAGGCCTCGGGATCAGCCTGTCTCTGCCTCCCCAGCCCTGAGGCCAGAAGCACATGCCATCACACCTGGATTTTTGACATAGGGTTTTTTATGTGGATTCTGGATACCAAACCCAGGCCCTCGTGTTTGCAAGCACTTTACCAATGGAGCCATCTCTCTAGGCTACATTCATAATCCTTTCTACGGTAGAGATCATCATCCCTTTGTCCTAGTTGGGGACACAGTGGTTCCAGGGTGAGGTGGGCTGCTCCATGTCCCACTGCTGGTAGCATGTAGAGTAAGGTTTGAAGTCTAACAAGCCCGTGTGTATCCCATTCTGAGCATAGCCTCTTCCTCAGCACCCCACATTTGTGCTCAGCTGAGCTCCCAACCCCCTGGACCACTCATGGAGGACGCTTCTGCACAGCCTCCTCCACTGGCATTGCATCTAAGCTGCAGCTGGAGTGAACAATCGGTACCAGCCCAGGCTCAGCTGGCAAAGGGTACCCTCACCCTGTGCTGAAGGTTTCCAAGGCTGCTTTGGACTCTTCGGAATCATGGGAGTGAGGCTACTGGATTGTGGGGATGAGGAATCATGGCTAGGCAACACAGCCCAGACTTCTGTAGGCCTTCCTCCAAAAAGGGCTGGACTCAGCAGGCCAGTTCCCAGCTTCCATCGTGTAGTGATGATTCTGGAAGGTATTCTGGGGCTCTCTCAGGGTGATGGAGGAGTGTGGTGCCCTCTCCTGACTTTCTTACCCCTTCCTCTTGACAACTAGTCGCACCATGCTCTTGTTTCATACTTTGCTTTTTCTGGAGGTGGATGGGGACATTGTTTGTTGAGACAGGATCCAATACAGCCCAGGTGTCCTTGAATTTGCTAAGTAGCCAGGGATGGCCTTGAACTACTGACCCTCCTGCGTCCACCTTCCCAATGCTGAGAATACAGGCATGAGTCACCACATCCATTTATGAGGCGGTGGAGAGTTCCAGCCTTCCTGTATTTAGACAAACAGCACTGAGCCACACTAGACCCACATTCTGTTCTTGCGGGAAGACAGACTGTAATGGTCCTGGACTTGTGCCCCTCTTCCTGGCCTGTTCCTGCTGCTGAACCAAGAGGGATTCCCAGGGGACTGCCAGAAGCTCTAAGGCCCAGCAGGGGGTGGACAGACAAACCTGAGGCCCCCAGCAGGAATGTTACGATTCTCTCAGGTGCCCAGGCCCAGAGAAACAAGCCTGTCCTAAGAGAAGAGGGGCAAACCTGAGGACCCAGCAGGAATGCTACAATTCTCCCAGGCACCCAGGCCCAGAGAAACAAGCCTGTCCTAGGAGAAGAGGGTGTGAGAGGGCCTGGCACCAGCCTCTGAGAGCTTCCTTATTGTCCCTACAGCAGCATAGGCCCCAAAACAATCCCAGAGGTTCTAGGGGAAGCAGGTCTCGCCAAGTCACTCCCCTGCCTCAGGCATGTGGCCAGGTGTTGCTAGGGACAGCAAACCACCAGGAAGGGAGATGGGACAGTTTTGGCTCTGAGCATGAGTCCTGCCTGGAGTGAAAGAAGTCCTGCACAGCATGAGCACACGGAGGAGCCTGAATGAGGGTCCCGCTGACTAAGCCCTCTCAGCTAAAGCCCAGAGGACTCTCCTGCGGGGCAGCACTCGCCCCCCGTGGAACGGGAACAAGAAGGCCCATGTGCCTAACACATGGCGGACCTCATCACTTCCCCCCTGTTACGCCCCATGCTCCCATCCAGTTTATTCCCTGCAGAGCACCCACCCCACAGACTCACCAACACCCGCCAGCAGCTCCAGTCCTGGAGGATTGGCGTTAGATGCTGCTCTTGAAAGCATGCTGGAGCTGAAGAGATGGCTAAGACGGTACAGGCCTTGCCACAGAGCTTAGTGATCTGAGTCTGAGGGGAGGCCGCCCTGCATGTCTCTGTCCCCGCAGCCACCCCACACCGGTCCTCGGTGTGGGAGAAATGTCAGCGGAATGTTGTGGGAATACACATTATCTGGGTGGACCTTCCGGGTACCACGATGAGCCCAACACTCACGTGTGTGAGCAGGACAGAAGGATGACTAACTTCAGAGCCATGTCTGAGTGGGGGGCTCGCTGTACCCCTGGGGACCAGGGCCTTTCTTCCCCTTAGGCAAGAAATCAAGACCTTGGCAGCAGCTATAGCCTGCTGGCACCAGGTCCCGAAAGGGTCATTGTTTGGCAAAAACAGGAAGCCGCCCGAGGGGAAGTGTGACCTCGCCTGGGCGAACCCCTGAAGAACGGCCCCGAAAATGTGGAGGACGTGCAAGCAGGCACTGACAAGCCGCAGCTGTGCCTCCGCTGCACTCCAGGTTAGGACTGGACCCGGCTCAACCCTGGAAGCCTGGGGGGCTGCGAACCTGGGGCTGTGCTCTAGTCCCATGTGACCTTGGGCAGGTCACCAACCCTTTTGGGACACATCTCCCCTTAGGTTGCCAAGTGTATGCAAAGCCTGCCTGTTGCCCATAGCTTTCCAGCAATGAGTGTTTTCGGCGGAAGGGCAGCCTGGTGGGTCCACAGCGCTTCACAGTTAGCAAAGCACCACTTCATTTCATCCAGCGATGAAGCCAAGAGGCGCTGGGGACCGGGACCCTAATCCTCTCTGCCCGGGGAACACAGACGCTCAGAGCCAGGGTTCGAGCCCACGCCCTCAACCTTGGGTGTAGGCCAAGCTCTGACGCAGCTTGCAGCTTCGGTAATGAGCATGCGCCCTTGGGCCGGACCAGCGAGCCCAGGGCAGACGGGCTGAGCCTGAGGTCCCACTCAGGAGCATGCGGTGCAGCTTGCAGCCCGCTGGGTTTGCTGTAGAGTTACTCCCGGAGGTTCAGCCCCTTCCCCTTCCCCTCCTCACCCTTCCCTCTGTCCCTCCGGGGACCTGGGTGCCGGACTGCCTAGTTCAGTCAGTGCTGAGGCTGAGCGACCCGCAAGCCCATCTTACCGCCTCAGAGAAGCCCAGCTCTGTTCGGGGGGGTCCCACCACCCCCAGCCATCACACTAGATCCGGCTGCTTTTAGCCGGTCAGTACAGGGCCTTCCTGGAGCGGCTGTCATCAGACGGAAACAGGACCCAAGCTGCCCCATTCGGAGTAAAGAAAAGGAGTACCAACCCAGGCCAGGGGTCCCGTCCTCACTGGCTCTCTTTGGCCAGATAACCACAGGCCAGCACGGGGCCCTCACGGCCGCTGGCAGCCATCCTCCTCAAAGGCCGAGGGGCGGGCCAGCCACACTGGAAACTATCTGAGGCCAGAAAAGACAAGAGCAGCCTGTGCCATTGATGGCAGCTGTGTAACGCTGAGGTGGGGCGGGTCACGTGGCCCAGCCCCGCAGCCAGGTGACATCCATTTAGCTCAGGAGAGGCATGACTTGCTTTCAAGAGCACAGTCACGGCGCTTCATCGTCTCGCACCCTCTCTGCGCAGAGGGGAAACGGCCCTGCCTCCCCCACTCTGGCTCCGTAAGGGCAATGGCACCCAGCCAGAGCCCACAACTTGTTCACAGCTTTTTGGAAGCTCCGCATTCTTCCTCTCTGTTCTGTCAGCTGAGACAGTTCCTCTCTCCTGCATCTGGTCTCTGGCCTAGGCCGGGGCCACCCTGCTGCTATTAGCATGATGGAGGGACAGAGCTGGAACCCTGACCCGACCTGTCCAGCTTCCCCTCCCCTGGCATCCCATTCCTCAACCTCAGGCTCCTCCCTTCTCTTCCCTGAATGCCTGGCAGCCTGTGGAGCACAGAATTTTGAGGGCATAAAGGTCTTCAGAGATAAGCCAATGTAGCCGTCTTGGGGTAGAATAGTGGAAACAGAGGCTTGGATGTAGTCAAGAGATCTTCCCCAGGTCACATTCAGGAGAGACTGGAATCCAGGTATCCCCGGTTCTGGGCCAGGCTTTGTCTGTAAACTTAGCCATAACGGTTTCCATTCTGTGTCCCCGTTATCACTCATCTCCATCTTCTTCTTCTTCTTCTTCTTCTTCTTCTTCTTCTTCTTCTTCTTC
>NW_026596046.1:33238736-33305747 GCF_907164565.1 Psammomys obesus
TCTTCTTCTTCTTCTTCTTCTTCTTCTTCTTCTTCTTCTTCTTCTTCAGATTCTATTGCCACACTATAGATAGTTGGTGGCCTCTCCTTACATTTGCCCAGTTCCTACCCTCAATCTAGCCCCCATCCCTAGCAGCCTAAGGATTATTCTCCATGAGGACACTGCTGGCATGCCCTGATTCCCTGTCTGTGGGTAAGATTCAGTGTCTCTGGACTTGGCTAGGAAAGGCCCACCGCACCACCTCATCTGTCAAGGAAGACCTGTGTTCCTATCACTACACGCACCTGCTGCTTCCTCCAGGCAGCCTCCCCGGCTCTCAGCATCTTTGGCTTGTGCAGTCCTTCCCAGCATTTGCTCCACTGCCCCTTGAGTGCTCCCCGTGAGTGCTCACAGAGGCCTGCTTAGCATCCAGACTGCCCCTCACCTCTCTGTTTATCTGCTGCCTGTGTGTGGCTTTATCCTATTGGCTCCAGGTCATCTGTCCACAGGCCTGGGGAGGCAGAGAATGTGAGTGGACATTAGGAGAGACCCCCCACCTTTTTTTTGTCCTGGGTGGATGACAGCCTATCCATCTTCTAAGTGGCCTTAGATGGGAGTTGTCTGTCCTAGAGATCTCAGGCTGTGAGAAGCAGGCCGAGTCAAGGGGCAAAGCTTGACAGACTCTTCCCTCTAAGTGTGGCCAAGAAAAGCCATGAACTTGGATCAGAGTTCTGGGATTCCAGGAATCAATTCTAAGGGGTAAAAATCCAGGACATGAACAAAAATTAACGTGGTAGAATATTTTCATAACTGCAAAAATCTGGAAATGATCTGGAAGTCTGGCAGTAACAGAAAAGAAATACATTAAGGCATATTGGAACAGGGAAAGCAAAGCGTGGCCATTTGAATTACATTTGCAGAGCTGTGGTGAATGGGATCTGTGTTTTGGATGTTGACTGTCCCTCCCAAAGGTTCATGTTTGGGAAGCTTGGTCTGTAGGTGGTGATGTGAGCGTGTCTGGACTGTTTAAGAGGTGGCACCTAATATCTTAGGTTGTCCTCAAAGGAGATTAATGTAGCACTCCTGAGAGCTTAGAAAAGCCTGAGCCTGGCCACCCGCCGGTCCTGGTTACGTTTCTATTGCTGTGATAATGACAATAACCAAAGCAACCCAGAGAGGAGAGGCTTTATCTGACATCACAGGTTGCAGTCCATCATCACACCAGGCCCGGCAGGCACTCAGGCAAAAGCCCGGAGGCAGGGACTCCAGCAGAAAAGCATGGAAACCCACTGTTCACCGGCCTGTCCTATGGCCTGCTCAGCCATGCTCACCTGCCCAGAGGTGGCACCATCTTGGATGCGCTGGGCCCTTCCACATGAATCATTAATCAAGAAAATGTCCTACAGGTTTGCCTACAGGCCAACCTGATGAAGGCAGTTTTTCAATCAAGAGTCTCTCTCGGCCAGGCACGGTGGCACACACCTGTAATCCCAGCACTCAGGGATTTACAGATGTGCAAGGTAACATCTGTGAGTTCGAGGCCAGCCTGGTCTACAAAGCGAGTCCAGGACAGCCAAGGCTACACAGAGAAACCCTGTCTCAAAAAAAGCCAAAACAAAACAAGCAAACAAGCAAAATTCCTCTTTACAGATATGTTTGTGTCAAGTTGACAGAAACTACTGGTCACACCAGCTCTCCAGCTTTCTGTTCCAAATGCCACACATCCATCCTCCACCATCTGTGTGAGACCCTTCCCTGAGTCTGGCCCTCCCTGCTGAGATTTACAGCCTCCAAAACTGTGAGGTAATAAACCTCGTTTCTCATAAAGAGATTTCCTCTGATAATTCATTATAGTGACTAAAACACATTAGGGGAAAAGTAACTGAGGGCTGGCAGACATCTTGGCAGGTAAAGACTTTTGCCGCAAAGATCAATGGCCTAATCCTGGGGACCCACACGGTAGGAGAAGAGGACCAACTCCTACACGGTGTCTTTTGACTTCACACAAGCACGGTAACACAAGCACACACACACACTCACAAATAAATAGATTAAAATGTGTAAAGGAATAAAAAGAGTTTAAAACCATGAGTGGGATAATCTTAGAAAAAAAAAAAGAATAAACTCGGTGAGAAAATAAACTGCAAAGGATGGATGACAAGGTGGAAAGTCACATTTTCCTATTTACAGTTTCTTGTGCCTGCTAAACTCTTATCTATACGCTGCTCTTCAATTTTTAGTCAGGAAAGCATTTAGAATTAGACAAAGAGAGACAAATGAAATCAACTCTAGCACCAGCATTGATGCCTGTTGGAGACACATGACCTTGGTCATGTCAGACACCTGCTTTAAGACTTTATTTTCTTATCTGGTTATCTACCTAGTTTCTTTCTTTTTTTTTTTTTTTTTTTTGCTTGTCTGTTAGTTTTGTTGTTTGTTTTGTGTATGTGTGTGTGTGTGTTTATTCCTTTGTTCTAGAACTCTCTCTCAGGGCTCCCTGCAGGACACTGAAGACACAAAAGTGAATCCGGCTCTGGATATATAGAACGCTGTAAAACCTTCTTCACAATCAGATTAAAACTTAACCAAGATGCTACTTGTCATCTATCAGACTGGCGACAAGCCAAAGGCCAAAGAACAGAATGCCCCCTCAGCAGTACCGTGGGAACACAGGCCCTCTCACACCCTGTCTGCTGGGAATATGAAGTGGTGGGAGCCATATATGGAGGGGAATTTGGTGATTTCTAGAAAAACTACATCTCTATACCCTTTGACCAGGCAATCTAAGCTTCTAGGAATTGATTCCAAAGATATACAGAAGGAAGGAAGACACGTGCATAAAGCTGTTCATGGCTGGGTCCTCTGCAGTGTGAAAACCTGAAGGGCGGTTAATAGGGATAGGTTTGCCTCGGGAGGGAAGGAGGGGGCTCTCTGCCTGGTCTGATGGATAGGCCCAGGGCACAAAGTCAAGTGAGGAAATAAAGCTGGATAAAGTAGTAGGAGGTGTTGTCATTTATCAGAAAGAGGGAGAAGATACACAACCATGTGCATGGTTTCTTTAATAAAAAAAAAAAAAAAAAAAAAAAAACAGTTAAAATCCAAAAATGGTTTAAGAAGTTGTCATCTGTAGAAGAGGGAAGAAACGGGGTCAAAGGAGTAGAGGCAAAAATATCTTCACTGAAAATATCTCATTTACAGAATATTTTTAGAAACAAGAAAATGTATCTCATAAGAGTAAAAGAAAATTAGGGCCAGCGAGATGTCCCAGCTGCAGCCAAGCCTGCTGTTCTGGGAACCGGAGGAGCGGCAGGAGAGAACCAACTCATCCGAGTTGTCGGTCCTCATGTCCCTGTTGTTAGGTAGTGAGAGTTCAGCATCAGGGAACGGACATCCAGATCCAGATGCCAAGGGATCTAAGTAAAAGCCTTGTGAGTCTGGGCATTCCTTAAGCTAGCAACACAAACTTTTTGGTGTGGGTTTTTATAATAACGTTTTCATTACATTTATTTATATCCTCATTTATTTATTTATTCATTTGTGCATGCCTGGCATAGGAGTGGAAGTCAGATGACAATTTCCACGAGTTGCTTTTCTCCTTCTGCCATGTTGTCCTAGAGATCAAACTCAGGTCGTCAGTCTTAGTAGCAAGTGCCTTTACCTACTGAGCTGTTGTACTGGGCCATGTCTGGTTGTTTGGTTTTTTGTTTTGTTTTGTTTTGTTTTGTTTGTTTTTTTCAAGACAGTCTCATATAGCTTAGGTTAACCTCTAACTTACTGGGTAGTCAAGGCTGACTTATGATCCTCCTAACTCAACCCTCCAAATCCTGGCTTTGCCGGCATGTACCAACATACCCAATTTATGTTGTCCTGGGGATCGAATCCAGGGCTTTATGCATACTGGGGAAGCACTCTAATAACTGAGCTATATCTCCAGGGTTTCTCTGTGTAGCCATGGTTGTCCTAGAGCCCACTCTGTAGACAGGCTGGCCTCAAACTCAGAAATCCGCCTGCCTCTGCCTCCCAGAGTGCTAGGATTAAAAGCATGCACCACCACTGCCCAGCCAACTACGAACACTTGATACTTTTTCTTTAAAAAAAAAAAAAAAGAAAGAAAGAAATGGATTAGTAGCTCTCCCTACTGAAAAGGTGTAAAAACAAAACCAACCGAATGGCATCAAAAGCACTCAAGCTCCCAGACTTGAAGTCTCTAAACACCACTTTTCATAAAAAGAAACAAGACTTCTTGGCAATCTTTCACAGAGAGTTGCTCATTTTGCTCATCTGCTCATTTTGTCAAACCAGAAAGTCAAGAAGTTATCAAATATTAGTAGGGTTGGGTCAGTAGGATGCGATGCAGAATAAAAAAATCCAAGACAACACCGTCACTCACTGGACATCTCAGTGAATGCTGAGAACCCACCTATTATTCTGAAAATCAGTAACGTAACTAATAAGACATGAAGTATTTCACCTGCCATTGCTGGACAAGCTGAACCACAGAGAAATCAGAGTGAGTGAGAGAAATTGAACTTTGTAGACATATTCCAGCTGACATATATGAAGAAGTGATCAAATTAAAACATCATTGATATAGGGTGTGGTGGCCCGTGCCTTTAATCTCAGCACTCCAGAGGCAAAGGCAGGCAGATCTCCTTGAGTTCAAGGCCAGACTGGTCTACAGAGTGAATTCTAGAACAGCCCAGGGCCACACAGAGAAACCCTAGCTCAAAGAAAAGACAGACATGAAGGAAGGAAGGAAGGAAGGAAGGAAGGAAGGAAGGAAGGAAGGAAAGAAAGAAAGAAAGAAAGAAAGAAAGAAAGAAAGAAAGAAAGAAAGAAAGAAGAAAGCTATTGTCTTACAAGAGCCTAATGAAATGACAGACATAGATGAAGACCTCCCAGAGGCTTCTACAGGCACAAAAGGAAAGCATCAAAGATCAGGAGTGTGCTGAGCTTTCTGAAAAGTATCTACAAAGCTTCAAGTCTGAAGTTAATCAAGCCTTTAGCCCCAGTTAACAATTCCCTAGTTCCTGGGTTAAAAAAAAAATCCATGTGTGGTTGCACAGCTGTAACCACCAGGCAAAGGCAGGGGGATGCCTGGGCTGCCAGCCACTAGCCTGGCTCTGGATTGAATGAAAGAACCTGTCTCCAGGGAATGCAATAGAGAATTTTAGAGTGGAACTCCCAATGTCCTCTTCTGGCCTTTTCGCATAAATAAGTAGACAGACAGACAACATTTATAAAGGAATATGATTGCTGCAGGATATTTTATCACACTGTGAACCCTAAGATTGTGTGCTCAAAAAAAAAAAAAGTTTCTAGTTGTGGTGTGGCTTAGCCCTAGCACACACCTTTAATTCAAGAGCTTTCTGTAAACAGGGTCAAATAAAATCAAGAGGCAGAGAAAGTAACCAGTTGACAGGGAATGAACACTAAAAATAAAAGCCATAGAGAATGAGAGGAAGTCCAAAGAAAGGATAGAAGGATGCACAGGAAGTAGAAAGGAGGGACATTTAGTTTGAGGGATTTTAAGACAGGGTGGAGTAGGAAAAGGAGCTTTTTCCTTCTGCGATGTGGGCTGAGTAGGAAGGTCCGCTGGGTACTTTCTCTGCCTCTCTGAGCTAGTATAGCAGGCTTTCACCCCAGCATCTGGCTCCTCAGTCTTTATTGGTAAAAATCGAATGTTTGGGATTTTGTTTAAACACAACATAAGATAAATTAAAAACCTACAAGGTCCAAATAATCTGCTTTATTCAACAGGTAAGTTTAAAAAAAAAAATAATGAGCGAGAAGAAAACTATGGATTGAAAAGGGCCTGAAAATACAACAAGCCAAATTCAACGAGGAACCTTGCTTGGGTCCCAACCTTGAACAAAGGTCATGTATTAGACAGATGTGGAGATTAATGATTATGAACTATTATTAAAATTGGGACTGGGCATGGTGGCTCACCCTTGTAATCCCAGCACTTGGAAGGTTGAAACAGTTGAATTGCCTCAAAATTGAGGCCAGCCTTGGTTATGTAATGAGTTTCAGGCCAGCTTGAGCTATTGGCAGGAGGCCTTGCCTCAACAAATAACAACAAAATGAGAGAGGGTCCAGGGAGATGGCTCATTGGTAAAGGCTCCCACTGGCAAAACTGATGATCCCCATTATCCACATGGTAGAAAAGAAGAACCAGTTCCCCAGCTTGTACTCTGACCTACACACGTGCAGAGGGAGAAGCATGAGTGAAAAGGATGATTCTTTCTTTTTTATTATTGTGTTTTTTGAATACAATCTTCCCTCATGCATTATATCCTCGACTGCAGTTTCTCCTCTCTCCTTTCCTTCCAGCCTCTTCCCTCCCCCCCCAAACCCACTCCTCCTCTGTTTACCTTCAGAAAAGAGCAGGCCTCCCAGAGATAAGAGTAGGCACAGCCCTTCATATTAAGGCTGGAAGAAGCAACCGAGAAGAAGGAAAGGGTCCCAAAAGCAGAGAAAAAAAAATTCAGAGACAGCCTCCACTCCCACTGTTAGGGTCCCACAAGATCAAGCTACACAACCATAACATATCCATGAGCCCCTGTGAGCCCTGGTTAGTTGATTCCGTGGGTTTTCCTTCCCGACTCCTACAATCCTTCTTCCCCTTCTTCTGAAGGATTCCTTAACCTCTGCCTAATGTTTGGCTCTGCGTCTCTGCATCTGCTCTCATCAGTTGCTGGATGAAGCCTCTTCGATGACAATTATGCTGGGCTCCAGTCTATGAGTATAGCAGAGTATCATTGCATCGTTGGGAATCATGAAATTGATTTTTTATTTTTATTTGTTTGTTTGTTTTTGCTAGTCATGTTTGGTTCCATCCTAGGTCTCTGGACTCTCTAGCCTCTCATTCCTGGCCCTCCAAGCAGTGTCAGGGAGAGGCTTCCTCTCGGGGCATGGGTCTCAAGCTGGACCAGTCATTGGCTGGCCACTCAAGTTCTGCACCACCTTTATCCTTGCAGGCAGGAAAAATTATAGGTCGAGGTTCTGTAGCTGGGTTGGTGTCCCAACCCTCCACTGGAAACCTTGCCAGGAAAGCTGGATATTTCTACATTCTCATTGCTAAGGGAGCTAAGGGGCCTTTGAGAGGAGGGTAAGGTACCATTTGGAGGTTCCCCAACGGCCACCTAAGGGACCCTAGGAGGGTTGCAACTAAAGAGTGGCTCCCTGGATTCTGCGCACTATCAATGTCACCAGGCAGCTGAGTGGAAGATGGACTGGAGAAAAGGGTCAGGATGTGTGTGGGGAGGCTAAGCCTAGGCTAGACCAGCCCTGGAGAGGAACAAGGAGGCCCATATTTGGGGTTGCCTAGCAAGGGCAGGTATGAGTGTTGCTGCAGGAAGGAAGGTGCCGGGAGGCAGTTTGTCCAGGTGGAGGATGGTGGCCTGGGCAGCCTGGTGAGTGTGGGGCCATTGGTAAGATAGACAAGGTAGCTGGTACCTCCCATCTGTGGACCTGCTCTGGCCATGGAGTCACGAGTCTTTGGTCCTCCCCATCCTAAGGTGCCGCGTCTCTAAAACAAGGCCTGGGAGCCCTGATATGAGCTCTGCAAATCTACCTGGTGGGGATTTGCATGTCCTCCACCTTGCGTGCTCTTGCCTGCAAGAGCAGCACGGGTTCTCTTTGGGCCTCTGCGCTGAAAATCCAGCTGTGTGATGTAAATGGCATTTCCCTTCAGAAGAAGGAAATGAGGTTAGCGCGGCTCATTACCAGGAAAGGAAAGTTAGCCTGACCCCACCCTGCAGCCCTGTGCTTCCCTCAAGCAACCACCGCCACCCCCACCTGGGGCAGGACCTAGAAGGTCACCATTCAGACAGAGGCCCCAACACAGCACTTGACTTTGCAGCAGAGCTCAGCCACCCTTCGCAGAATCAGCACCTTCTCTGGTCCCAGGCATACGAGGGGCAAGGGGACCAGGGTTGCTGGAGAGATTCATGAGCTGTCAGGAGGAGAGTTCTTTCTACATGAAGAAGTTGAGGCCCCAAGAGAAACAAGGACCTGGCTAGATTCACAGGGCAAGACAGCAGAATGCAGGTCCAGGTCACATGTGGCACCTGAAGACAGTTGTCCCCCTAAGTCCCTCTCTAGGTACAAGCGTTAAGCGCTTTTATTAAACTAAGCCATTGACACACTGAGTGGTGGTAACGCGCCTTTAATCGAATGCTCAGGAGCAGAGGCAGGCAGATCGCTTGAGTTCCAGGCCAGCCTGGTCTACAGAGCAAGGTTCAGGACAGCCAGGGCTACACCAAGAAACCCTGTCTTGAAAACAAAACAGAACAAAACAAAACAAAACAGCCATTCTCTGATCTTTCGCTTTGGCCCCTGGAACATTTCTTAAAGTGGTATTTTGCATACAAAATGAAAACAAATATCAATCTGCCTAATATAATCGCTATGTTTTTAAAATGTTATTACATTCGTGTGGCACATGTGTGGAGGTCAGAGGACAACTTGCAGGAGGTGGTTCTCTCCTTCCATCCTGTGGCCCTGGGGCCTGAACTAGGGCCATGAGGCTGCCAAACAGTACCTTGACTTGCTGAGCACCTCACCAGCCTCGTGTGCTTTTGAGTGGGAAATGCAGGTGGTAAATTTAACACATTTACTGTCTCTAGCAAACGGGCCGCCTGAAACCGATTGGGAGCTGATCACCGGAGGGCCTGTTCAGCGTCCCTCCTTGCAACTGTGTACCGCACAGCTGACCCCAGGCCCATGCCTTTCTAACCCCTAACCCTTGCGCAGTGCACATGCACGAGGGCCCGGGTTTTGATCCCCTCACTGAGGAATAAACAGGTCCTCACGTGGAGCCTGAATGTCCCAAGTGGCTGGATAGACCCACGGAAGGCCATCAGGTACGGCTGCCCTGGTCACCCAGACACACTGGAAATCCCCCTCACCCCTACCCTGCCGTCTCTCTTCTTACGAAGGTAGCTCAGGTCATACTTTCCACCGTGCCCCTCACATGGAGGGTGCTGGCTCGACCTCCCACACACCCAGGGGCTGGGGCTTTTCAGGGCTCAGGAGAGGCCGTGTGTGTACACCGTGCGCGCAGTGCTGAGTTTGTACCTGTCTCCGTGTGTAAGGTCTTAGTGTGGGCGTGCAGGTGTGCGGACAAGGACTTGCACATGTGCGCAGATGTTCAGATGTGTATTGATGTGCAGATGTTTATTCTATGTGCTGGTTGTTATTGGGTCTGAATGTATGCAAAGGAAGTATATACGTCTACACTGGCAAAGCCTCGTTTGTGTGAGCATCTATTGGTGTGCAAGGTTTCACAGCGCAAACAAATACCCTCCGGTACACGCACTTGCTTGTCACAGAAGTGTGTGATAGCGGGAAACACACCAGGATGTGTAGGTTTTTGCGTGTTTGTGCTTTTTGCACTAGTGTGCATTTCAGTATGTTGGTGTGTCTGAGGTGCGCGGCATATGCTGTAAGGTTTATGTGATTTGTGGGGCACCCGTGCGTGCGCTTGGCTGAACGACTGCATGCTGGAGATCTTCCAGCCAGGGCAGAGGTGCATTGTGGGCCAAGTGTGCCTGTGCAGGGCAGCTGTGTGTGAGTGCACATGGCAACGGTAGCTTCTTGCTCCTTTTTCTTTCTTTTCCTCCGGGGAAATCACAGAACGTCTGAGTCCTGACCATGGCTGGTGGCCCTTCAATGAACATGATTTCCTGGGCCCGGAAAAGTAAGACTGGGGGACACTGTAGAGTGGGGGGGGGGAGCTCGGGCCTCAGAGGACAAGGCAGACGCCTTCAGAGCAGGGTAGCAGCAGCGCCTTCGGCCCTGGCCCCACTGTAGTGGTCCCCAAGTGTGCTCTGGGAGGGACACTGATCTTCAGCATAGTCCTTGGGGCTTTCGAAGCCCCTTATTCTGGTTATGGCATGAAATAGCCCTGTAAGAGCCACCTGCATGGGAAGCAGGGGCGGAAGTCCCAGGCTGCAGTGCTCCCTAGGGTTAAACTACACACCCACATCTCTAGCTAATTCTTGTGAACTTCCATCTCCTTGAGAAGGCTGAGGCAGAGGAACAGCCACGCCTCCTCCTCCATCCAGCTTCCTTTCTATCAAGACTCACTTTACATGTAGAGCTGGCAGAAAGGCACACTACCATGCTTACTATGGCCTACAGTCTTCCAAATGAGGAAACTGAGTCAGGCCAGAGGAACGAGGAAGAAAGTGAGGCACACGCCAGCCTCGGATGCCTGTCTTCCGTCATCAGACCGGTGGCTTCCGGACATGGCCAGCCCTGCTAAACCCCACATGTGGTTCTGTGGTTGCCCACAAAACCTAAAAATAGCCCCCAGGACCCGGGGAATCCCCACTGGTGAACAGGGACGGCCATTCCCCAGGTGTCTGCTGACCTGCCTCCCCATAAACTTGTACTGTCTAGAGAGAGCTGGGTGTCTGGGAGGATGCGCTGGAGGCTGTGAGGAGCCTGGAACACAGGTTATTTTCCTTCACGGGACAGATGAGGAGACGGAGAGATGAAATAACCCAATGAGCCAAGGAGCCCGTGCTGTTTTTATCTTGAGCTGGGGGCACAAGGAAAAGAGCAGGCCCTTCCGAGCGCCGCAAACCTTGCCTCAAACTCCAGGTGGCTCCTGGTGGCCTCAGCCACCTTATCTTCACGGTAGGGGCTGCATTGCCCACTTGGAGGAGGATTGTGGTTGGGACCCAGGGAAGTAAGGCCTTTGGCACCACAGCAGGGCCAGCCCTGGGGCTAGACCTCAGGAGAGAGACAGTGCCCTTCCACTGCTTGAGACCATGCTCCCAAAGTAGGAGAAGGGCAGTGTGCCTCCATCACAGACGGAAGAGCACCCGAGGGAGTCCCAGGAAGCAGGCCCCCCGAGACGGGCCTTCTAACAGCTGGCCTCCGGAGAATCTACAGTTCTTTGAACTGAAACCCTATCACTCCCCTGGAGACGGAGTCTATCGCCCCTCCCCTGGAAAGTGTCGCCGCCTTTGGAATTTCCTCAATGAAAAGGATGTGGCAGACGTGACGCCACTTCACTTCCTAAGCTTAACCTTAATGGTGACGACAGTGATGATGGCGACATCCCTCTGCGAGAAAGCCCCTGCCCCAGCTAAAGTCACAGCCGACAGCCAGCAGCGGCGCTGTAACAAGCTGGTGAAGAGCTCTTCACGTGACTCCGTCCCTAGGCCACCTAGGGCAGAAGCCAACCTTCCCCTGAGCCCTGACAGAAGGCAGGTTTGAGGGTTAAACTATGTCACTGTTTCCAGCCACTGTCTCCAGGGGCTGGTGACCCCACACTGGGTAAGAGGGACACCCTTGCAGCTCATGGTGACAGACCCAGCAGTCATCTCTCCTGCTTTGTGCCACAGGCTGGGTTGCAGAGCCCAGGTTGAGGCTCTTAGACAGGTCACCAACTATTATGAGAAATATCTGTTTGTCGTATGAGAGCCTCTCAGGGGAACTGGGGTTTGTATAAGGCAGCTGGGAGAAGGGAGCGGTGAGTTTTAAGGGGCTTGGGCAGAGCAGAGTTCTGAGGAGCCCCACTCTGTGCACTCAGTCCAGTAAGGACCCTTCCACAGGCTGCTCCTGGACTGACCAAAATACTAGAAGCTGTGGAGTAGTGCCGGTCAGGTCCTGATAGGCTCTGGTCAATTGTGAATAGGGAGGGGAAGAGGACGGAAGAGCCGCAGGTGCTGGAACAGTGGAGCATACCAGATGGGGGTCAAGCAACCGAGGTCTGCCTCTAAGACTTCTCAAAAACAGAAGCGCCCCCCCCTCCCCCATTCAGGCCCTATCTAAAGAGATTAAGTAAGGGAGTTCCCAGACTGGAGGCGGAGGCAGCCTTATCAGCCATGTCTGGGATACTTGGGAACGTGAGCCTGCCTGCCTGCAGCCCAGCCCTGAGGAAACACAAAGCAGACATTCGTGAGGTGTCTTACCCCAGCAGCCTGCCAGCCAGCGTCTCCCCCGCATCCTCCTCATCGATTAAGCCATGTGCTGGCCCTCGGAGCTACGCTGGGCTTCAGAGCTTGAAGCTTTTCTGTCCGTGTGGCCCTGGCCAATATGGCCCTGTGAAGATTTCCTGCTGGAGGAGGAAAGCCTGGCACACGGGCTGGCAAGCCTTGGGATCTGCAAAGCCTTGCAAACCACTTGCTCTATGCCAGGTGCCACTGTGAGTGCTTTTCACCTGTCACCCCGTGTAGTGTAATTCCCACAGCACCCCCACAGAGTAGCAGCAGAGGTGCCGTTCCTGCTCTGCACAGGAGGAAACCAGGATCTAAGGTGCTGTGCTAACAGCAGAGCTGTGCTAACAGCCGAAGACTCCAGTGAACACTCAGATCCCAAGATGCTATCCTACTGTGCGCTAGTAAGAAACAGACAAGCAGGGCTGCGAGCTCAGGGAACCCGGCACATCCAGAGCCTCCGAGGCCGTCCCACTGCCATCAAGGTTTGCAGGATAGAGGATGGAGAAGCTGAGGGCACAGGAGGGGGCTTAATGCCAGCCACCATCTGGGAGCAGCTTTGAAAGATATGACCCTTAAGATATGACCCTTAAGATATGACCCTTAAGATATGACCCTTAAGAGGGTTTGCCAGATAGATTGCAGGAGAGGACGAGTCCTGGGCAGAGGGAGTTGGGGGGTAGAGGCCCGGAGGCCTGGCTGCTGTGAGGAAGAGTACCAGTGGGAGGGGCTGGAGCACAGCAGCTCTTAGGATTGCAGGAGCCAGCAAAGTAGTAAGGGTCTCCATGGCCATGTGGAAGAATTAGGTTTTGCTCCAAGGGTAGGGAGCTATGGAAGGGTTTTGAAGAGTGGAGGACTGTGGTGAGTCACGTGTCCAAAAGGAGATACCGTGAAGAGGTGAGAAGGAAAGTGAGCTGGGTCGGGGGCTGGGATACTGGGGTGACACCGGAAGGTGGAGAGGAGACCAGGCTCAGCTGACAGGCTCCGTAGAGGGCACACCGAGCATGGCTGTATGGTGATCATACAGGCCAACTTGGGAAGGTGTACTCGCAGGTCCTGGCAGGAGTGGTTGGGGGTGGATAAAAGGTGACTAGGCCCTCTCAGCAGAGTGTTGGCTGGGGTGACTGGGACAGACTAGGACTTTGAAAAGATGTCCAGTGTCAAAAACAGAAGGACAAACAGCTCACAGCCACTGCATGTCTATAGGCTGGTCTGTTCCTGCGATGGCCGAGGGTCCGAGCTGCATAGGCTTCCACTTTGTGTTCTGCTCTGTGTGGACAGCATGGAAGCCAGAAGGCCCCCTTCCTTTCTTTCTCTGGCTTGCTGACTTGGCTTCCTCTGATCCTAATGGACCTCAGGCCTTCTCCCATCGTCAGCAGCTTCTGCTAATCTGCCGCTGGTATTAAGCTGAATGAACTCTCAGCTTGCACGTAGGCCTCAATGTTTGTTCAAAGAACAAATGAACAGATTCCAGTTGCCAAGACCCAGCTTCTGCCCTGATGTCCAATTAGTCAAGCTCTGGGATACAGAAGAGCTCTGGGCTGCCAGATCCTCCACTCCTCCACTCCTTGATACCCCGGCCAGTTGCCTGTATGTTGGAGGGAGAGGCCTTAAAGTTCCTTCAGCTTCAGGACCAGATCTTGGTACATCAAAGCTCCTCTGCTCCTGCAGGACTGGAATGCAGAAGGAAGGCAGCTGGACAGATGCATTATGACCTTTTAACCTTCATTACAGAACGCTGAGCACCATCCTACGGCCCCCTGTCATAGAAGCTCAGGGAGGAAGGAGAAGCCATGTGACAATGCAAAGTAGAGCTCAGAGAGAGGGACCCACATGTCCATGCCACACGGCGTCAGGTCTGGTGCTTACAGGGACCGCTGACAGGCGACCTGGACTCCTCCTGTATCCTGTATCCCATCCCAGGGTGAGATCAAGAGAGGAGGTAACTGGACAAAAGCATGGGAGTCCTGTCTCCCTGCTGATCCTTCTGGGCCATGGCCAGCCCTGGGTGCCTCTCTCTCCCCTCTTCTCTCTTGTCCTACAAGCCCCTGGCATGTGGTCTCCTCTGCTTTCTTCAGCACGCCAGGCTCCACATCCCAGGGTCTTCATATAAAAATCCCCTCCATTTAGAAGGTACTCACCAAGCCCCACCCGCTCCCGGCCCATAGTTAATATGTCTTTATCTATCCAGCTTTTAGAAATAACCACTTTTTGATTGTATAACTCTTATCTATTGAAAGCTTGCAATTCAGGATTTTGGTACGTTCACCATTGAGCAATTGTCACCAACACTAGTTTCAGAATATTGACATCACCCTCTCTCCAAGACTCAGCACTCATCAGCAGTGGCTCGTCTCTCTCTGACTGGGGCAGCCGCTATCTCTGTCTTTATGGGTTTGTCTATACTGGACAGTCCATATGGGTGAAATCACAGCATGTGGCCTGATGTGACTGGCCCTTTCATTTAGTGTTCGCTTAGTGCTCCTTTCGCTTTCTTGTTCCCAAGGTTCATCCATGTTAAATGTCACCCTTTACATTGCCAAATAATATTCTATTACACAGATGCCACCACACTCTTAACACATTCACCAGCGGGTGGAGGCATCTGAGTGGTTTCCACATCCCAGTTATTACGAAAATGCTAGTGAACATTCATGTGCGCAAGGTTTTGTGTGGGCATATGTTTTCATTTCTCTTGTGGAAATTCCTAGGAATGAATTGCTGGATCACATGATCAGCTGTACACTCCTTTGAGGAGCCACCAGAGCCAGCCACAGAGGTTGCACCGCTTGGCCCAGTAGTGAGTTAGGGTTCCAACAGCCACACATTTCTATCAACACTTTGGTTCTTTTAAAATTATAGCCCTTTAGCTGGTGTGACCAGTGTGGCTGTGGTTTGAGTTGTGTTTCTTTGATGGCTACTGACGTCATCTTGCAGGGCCTTCCTGGCCAGTCACACAATCTTTAGAGACATAGCTTCTCAGATCTTAAGCGGGTTCTGTAAGAGGTCTTTGTATGTTGTAGTTACTAATCTCCTGTTGGATACATGGTTTACAAAAACTATTTCCATTCTGTGTGCTCTTTTGACGGTTTAATTTGAAGAACAAAAGCTTCCCATTTGGATGATCTCCAGTGTGTCTAACTTTCCTTTTGTTGCTTGTGCTGTTGCTGCCATATTTAAGAAACCATTCAAAAGTCACAAGGACTTGAGACAACGTGTCCTCCTAGAAGTCTTACAGTGTCAATCCTTACAGACTTTGATATTTTGAGTTAATTTTTGTATTGGTGTGAGGTAGGAGACTGACTTCATCCAGCGGCAGCAGCTCTCACGCTGGCAAGTCTATGAAATGAGATTGGCGACATTGCTGGAACTCAACTGCCAGCAAATGTCCTTCCACTTTAACTCAAATATTATTTCCCTAGAAACCACGGCCAACAACCTCTGCACCCTGCCTTCATTTCTGGATTCCCAGTATCTATGTATATCACACAGAGTAGCATGGGCGTGTTTCTATAATGGCATACAAACTCACACAGATAGGGGGCTGCACAATACACAGTTTGTAATCACTCATAGATAATAAATGTTAAATCACAGTTAAATGGTAATTTATCTACTAAGTGCAAACAAGCATACAGTCCTGAGCCAGTGAGTGGAGGTTCAAATCCAGCTCTGCCATTTACTGTGTGTATTGTTTAGCTTATCTGTGCCTCAATTTCCTCATCTGTAAATTGGACATTTCCTTACCTCGTGGGCTTGTCACGGTAACATGTAAAGGACGTGAAGTGCTAAGGAGGGATCTGTTATTAAGCATGACATTCCTTGAGCTCTAAGATCTGAGGACAGGTGCCCTGTCTCTGCCTCCCTGGCCCCCACTGTGCCTGGCACAGGGAGATCACTGGATGCATACCCGTTGGATTAATGAGTGAATAAAAGCATGCATGCATGTATGAGCCTCAGACAGTTCTAATCCCACCCTCCCGCTGTCTGGCTTGTGAACTCTCTAGACCTCTCTAAACAGAGAGTGTTGGATTCATGGGTGATTCTTCTGTCTCTGGATGCAGAGCAGTTCTTAAATTGAGAAGAACTCAGTTTAAAAAGCCGATAAAGGAGGCTGCTGTGGGAGATTCCATGGGGTGCCTGGTGTCCCTTGCTCCAGGAGTACCCCTAAAGACTTTCCAGAGTCTGCTGGACCGTGTGCAAACCACCAATGCTCCCCCAGCTCTCGGCAGCCCATGATTCAGAGGCAGCTGATGTCTGAAACACTTAATTCAGGCCAAATGCTGGAGGTCTGCGTCTTGAGGCTCGTGGGAGGTAGAGAGGCACATTCCAAGGAAGAAGCATCTTCTTCCCACGGAGCAGGAAGGAGGTGGGGTGTCCTAAAAACCCCTGCTCCCCACAAATGGGGGAGCACCTCTGTTCTCATGCCCCTCATCCTTAGGCCCACACCCACACCAAGATACTCTGGCCATGAGGCCCAGGCTTCCTCCTGCCTACCCATCTGCCAAGCGCCTGCCCATGTCCCTCAGACACCCTCATTTCACCTGACAGATGATCTGCGGGAGGCCAATGGGTGAAAGGGTGACCCAAGGACATAGCATAGCAAATGATGGCACAGAAAAGACTAGAAACCAAGGCTCCTGACCTCAAGCCCAGACTCTTACTCTAAACCTAACTGCACTGGCAGAGTGCATCACTGCAGCCCATGAGACCAGGGGAGAACCAGCCCAAGAAGTGTTGATGGCCAGCCGTGTCCTGCAGCCCCTAGAAAACAGAAAGCCTACAAAAGTGTCCCAGGCAGGAGCCTGGGCCAGGAGTGCCTGGCCACAGGTGGGGAAAGCCTGGGAATGGAGTGTTCCAAGTGTCTGAGTGGCAGTCTCAAGAAGGGAAAGTTTAGAGTTAGTCCAGGTCACCAACAACCTGTATTGGCCTCAGTTTCTCCCACCAGCGACATAAAACAATAGTGTAGACACTGCGGAGCTGCTGGGAGGATGATAGGAGGCAAAGCTTTTAACCCTCTCCCAGCATGGTGTCACCACACGAACACTGTTGCTCTGACTCTCCTTGGCACTAGGGTGCTAACAGCTAGGCCAAGAGGAAACCCATAACATCCCACATCCCCCAGGCTTTAGAGTTCACTAAGTTCATCAGTATTACAAAACAGGTTCCAAGCAAAGGAAGCCAATTAATAATACGGGCAGTGGGCAGGGGGCAGGGGGCAGAGCCAGTGTGTGGCATGGCACCCTGGGGACTGCTGGCAGACAAAGGACTTTGCTGAGTTGCCCTTCGCCTTAGGGCATGAACTTGATTTGTCTAAAGGAATGCACAGAGGTGAAATGATGCTGGATAGAGGCAAGGAGCAGTCACAAGCTTCCTGGTCACCTTGATTTCAGTCTGCAACTTACCGGAGCAAGTAACCAACCCTTCCTGGACCTCCGTTTCCTCAGTTGACAACTAGAAGAAAATGAGGTTCTCTCCCCCCCACCATGGGATGTGGGGAATCTAACTTGGTTATCAGCTTGCTTGGCGAGCACTTTTGCCTGCTGAGCCATCTCTCTACCCCAGGGATATAGGTCTTATCCGGGTCTTTAGGATGTCTGCAAGGTGCTGAGGAAGGTCCTTTCGGCAGGGCATCTGGGAACACTCCTGCAGGCCAGGGTGGAAGAACGGGGAAGGTGACCCATGGGGAGGGAACAGCCTGAGAACCACAGGACCACACACAACAGCTGTGGTTTGGGACAGACAGAATGATTCCTGGAAGGCCAGGCAGACTACAGGGTGAGGTCACCAGCTCAGGAGGCTCACAACCTGCTCCATGTCACCTTAAGAGGCCACGTGACTAGAATGGAGGCTCTGATCCATCCGTCTGCCTTCCCCTGAGCTGGGGACTGCTTCCAGGAAGGGCCTCTGGATCTACTCTGGGCCCTCCCATGGGATGGGGGGGGGGCCAAGACACTCCAGCTGTGCTCTTGCCCTGGGCTTCCTGACATTCATACGAGAGGTGGGTTCTCTGGGGGCGTAGTTCCCCCAAGCCCTGGTCTATCTACCCCACAGGAGGGGTGATAGAGTGGGTGTGACCCACGTCTAGGATTATTCATCAAACGGCCAAAAAAAGCCACAAGAGACGCCCATAATAGTAATACAATAACAATTCCTTAAATGTGCTCAGAAGCCAGCTCTGCCGTAATCCACCTCCCTGTGGCGTCACCAGTCATTCTTCCTCTAAGTGGAGGAAACCGAGACACGGGCGGGGAAGTGGCTCCCCTGAGACTGTGTGGGCTGGCCGCTCTGAGACAGCATTTTTAGCTGGGGTTTCCAGTTGTCAGGGAACGGGACAGCAGTCCAGTGTGTCAAAAGGGCACTTAGGGAGGGGACCACTGCCGGGGGGGGGGCATTAACTCTGTGAATGGCCCCATCTTTTCATTAAGTTTATATTTGTTTATCTAATATTTATGTATTTGTATGTTGGGAGGTGTGTGTGTGTGTGTGTGTGTGTGTGTATGTGTGTGTGTGTGTATGTCAGAGGACAACTTTTGGAAATCAGTTTTCCCCTCCCTCAACTTGGGTTGCAGGGATCAAGTGCAGGTTGTGAGATGTGGAGGAAATTGCCTTTTCCTACTGAGCTATCTTGATGTTCCTAGGTTCCCCTGCCTTGACATTTGAGACAGGCCTGTTCGTAGGGGCTAGTTAGGGCAGGGCCTCTACTCCTTTCCTTCCCAGGGCCTGCAGCAACAGTGTAAGGGACACTGAACCCGGGAGGTAAAGGTTAGTAGGAGGTGACAGCCAGCCAGGGGGGGCAGGGCATTCCAGCAGGCAGGACAATGTAAGCTGAGAGGGGACAGTAACGTGCAAGGGAGCCAGGAGGCCTGCTGTGGCTGGACCGAGTGGAGGCTCACGGGAATAAGAGGGGATCTGACAGGGCAGGCAGAGGTACATCTCCTGAGAGACCTATAGACATGCAAAGGGGAGATTAGGGCCCAGAGAAGGGGTGTTTGTGTATCTCAGAGCACACTAGAATGTGGCAGCCAGATGGAAAGGGTATGGCCTTTCCTCTGGGCTTTGAGTTGTCCCCCACAAGGAACCCTGGGTAAAAGACCCCTGGCTCTCTCTGGTGTAAGTATGGGAATCTCCCAAGGGGATCTGCTTTAAAGGCAGAAGCTTGTTGTCAGGGCATAGATCGAGACATGTTGGTGTCACCTCTTAGGTCTCTGTCGCTGGTAGGTAGGGACTCTTTTGTCCCTGTGGAGGGCTAGGGATGGGTTTCCTGAGGTCCCTGTCACATTTATTAGCCAAAGACCTGCAGGGTTACTTCTAGGCCAGGCTCATTCTCGTGCAGCCGGATGCCTGTCCTTGGATCACAACCAGAGGGGACCAGCCTGCCAAGCCTTCAGGGCCAGAGGAGAGATGCTGACCCCTGCTTGCACACCTCTGACTAACAGGCCCTTGAGTCTTGAAGCATCACAACACAGCCTGTTGCTAGAGCAACCTGCAGACCTAATCGACCTGAGGTTTCTAACTCCCTTCACTAATCACTCATATGGAGCACTCTCAGACAGCTCTCCCAGGCTCAGCTGGGCTGAGGGGAAAGTTAGTCAGGATGAGGTGGTCACCTACACTTTAATGCTGAGGAAGAGCAGACAGGCCATTGAGCTCCTCCTCCTCTTTCTCCCCCTCCTCCTCTCTGTCTCTCTGTCTCTGTCTCTCTCTTGATCTGCCAATAGCTTTTGCCCTAGAGACATAGATTTAAACTAAACTGCCTCTAAATTGCATGTCCCTCTCTGCCCAGGGCATGGATCTGGCCACCAAGCTAGGGCAATGCTAGAAACAGCATGGTCATCTCCCAGGTTCCCTAAGCCATCAGAATCAGGTTCAGAGCCTCAGCAGTTGTTCTGAACAGCCCGCAGGAGACAGCAGGCCCTCCCTTTCCAGGCCATCGGTGAGAGGTAGCACCACCAAGACCTGGGCTCAGACCTGCAGCAAACCTCCCCCTTGAAATAGGCCCCCTGAGACAGTCCTATACTGACACCAGTGAGAAACCAAAGGTCCTCTACCCAGGGGCTTGTCTCAAACTCTGAAGGAAGAGCCATACTCTTCCCATCTGGCTGCCATCTGAGGATTGCTGAACCCATCACATACTGTTCTGTCTTTGCCTGACATTCCATTCTCCAGTGGACTGGCTTAGGGTTCTAGCCTTTCTTTGGTAGCCAGCCCAGGATTCCCCTCCACAAAGCCTGATTTGATTCTCTGAATGATGCATTCTGATTGGCAGTAAATACATACTCTAGGCCAGACTCTGACCCAAGGAATTCTGGGGATACAGCAATGAACCAACAGCTAACCCACCTTCCCCCAGGGCCTTGGAGGCCAATGGGGAAGATACTGATGTTCTATTTGAAGACTTATCTCTTTCACCCACAGGTAGTCCGACGCTGACACATGAGTCCCCCAGAGAAACCATTTTGTCCTTAGAAGACACACCTCCAAGCCTGAGCTCTAAATATAAGTTGGGCAGAGCAAAGAGTAGGAACCATACACAATAGTCATGAGCACCCTAGCCAGGAAACCCAGGCCCTCTAGGTATCTGGTCTAGGGCAGGACAGTGTGTCCTTTGGAAAGCCATCTCACCCTGGCGGCCAGCATCCTGGTCACATCCCTGGGAGAAGGAACTGAATAGTCCCCTGCTGCTGGCAGGATCCACTTCCACCTCCTAGCATCCCTATATTTAGCCCTCTGTTGTGACCTTGCAGCCCTTTTCTCCTTTCTCCATTGCTAGCAGAATAGTCAGGCAGCTTTGATGGCCTGTTCTCCCAGTCGCTGTGCCTGCTTCCCACTCCCCAGCAACCCCACAGGGGCTCATTCAACTTGGAGCTTGTGCATCCTAAAATAGCATCATATATATAAATGTGTGTGCAAAAATATGTTATATGTGTGTATGTATGTATGTATGTATGTATGTATGTATGTATGTTCTGGGTAAAGTGGTTGACACTTATACATGTCTCCCAGAGAAAGCATTTGGTCCTCAGAGGACACACCTCCAAGCCTGAACACACACTCAATATATGTGTGTGTGTGTGTGTGTGTGTATACACATATGTACACACATAGCTGTGGGCTGAGAGATCAGCATGCTATGTGACTTCAGAGGTATTACTCTTGCCTGGTTCTTGGTGTTCCTGTCTAGGGAATGGAGTTGTCAATCATGGTCTTCATGGACTCTCCCAGTGCTCTGAGCCTGGGGATTAAAGACCAGTCTTTATTCTGACCTCAGCCACATCTGCAGACTTCATCTTCGCTTCCTGGTCCTTACACACTCAAGTCAGTGGCAGCCAAGTAGGTGTTAGCTTCCAGGTGTTATGTCTGTCTACACAGTAAGAAAGAGGACCTGGCAAGGCCGGCTTCCCAACCAGGGCAGCCTCCTATGCAGCAAGCTCCAGCTTCTGCTGTAGGAAGCCATCAGCAATGTGGCTGCACTGAATGCTGTGTCCCAGCTGGACCCACAAAGCATTGCAGCCTGGCCACTGCAGCTGGGTGTGCGCCAGTAGCTCTGTGGAGGTTATCAGAGTCCCCAGAGGGAATGGTTGCTCCCTGGGGCTGGTGTTCTGGAGTGTGGAAAAGCCTGTTGGGAAGGGATTCCAGAGAGCAGCAGGCTCCGGGGAAAAGATTCCAGGGCTCCACAGGCCCCACAAGCCCTCGGTATGCCATTTCCCCTCAGCAAAGCCTGGACATGGCTGCCAGGAATCTACCCTTTACAGAGCTACACAGGAGGCCAGACTACATGGCCTTTGAAGACAGAGACAGCATACGTCCAACTGCGTGTAAATGTTGTAGCACCAGGGTGCAACAGCGAACAGAACCAACACAGTCCTCACTACATGGAGCTTGCATTCCAGCAGAGGGAAGTGGACAGGTAAACAAACACACAGCGGACAGTCACAAGCATGGCTCAGAAAAAAAAAAAAAAGAAAAAAAGAAAGAAAGAAAGTGAGGTGGAGATTCAGCGAAGCTGGGAACACAGCCATTTTAAGATGCCAGTCTGGAAAGCCTCTCCCTAGAAACTGACATTTGAGACAAGTTAAGGAATTGAGAAAGGAAGAAGGTTCCAGGCAGCAGTAGAAAGGCCATGAGGCAGAAGAATGCCAGGGATGGCAAAGCAGCTGTAATCACAAGGAAGGCTGCAGCAGGAGATAGCGACAAAGGCAGTCACAGGGTGACAGGATGGCGACAGCTGTGGCCTTTCATTCTTGTTTGTTTTGTTCCAAGGCAAGCCCTGGCTGTCCTGGAACTCTCTCTTTAGACCAGGCTGGCCTCGAACTCAGAGATTTGCCTGCTTCTGCCTTCCAAGTGCTGAGATTAGACATGGGCTATCATGCCCGTTGATGACCTACCCCTTCTACACACACACACACACACACACACCCATGAATAAAGTGTCTAGTTTCCTGGACTTTATTGCCATCTGGTCTCCATATGCTGCTCATGGGCTCTGGAAGATTCCATTTTAACCCAGAGTAATTGCTACCAGAGATAGACATGGGACTTTGACTTGGGGGCGGGAGAGGGACCAACTGGGCCTGTGGCATTAGAGGGGTAGAGGGAGGGAAGGATGGAGTGTGATATAGCAGCCAAGAGAAGAGCAAAGGTGGAGACGCAATAGAACAAGTGAGATCTCTAAAGCAAGATGGATGAGCCTAAAGCCAGTCCGGATGGCCCCACCAGAATGGGTGACAGCCATGAGAGCGAGAGAGGGACAGAAATGGGGTTGCATGGTGCACTGTATGTAATCCAGCACACAGAAGGTGGAGTTAAGTGGACCAAAGCTTCAGGGTCGTTCTTGACTAAATACCAAGTTCAAAGCCATCCCAGGATAGAGAGAGAAGGAGAAAGGGAGCGGAAGAAGAAGTATGAACTGAGAAGTGGCATGCAGGAGAGGAACACCAGCCTAATGAGATAGCAAAGTGCCATGTGCAGACCCGGGCCACACAAGCCTTGGTTCAGAAAGTCCCGTCAATCTTGGGCAGGCACAACTGTAACTCAGGTGGTGGCTTTTTGTCCATTGGCCCAGCCCAGGTTCCAACACCATCTTTCAGAGCACAACACCTGGCCTTCTGAAGTCCCTCCTTTCCTGGGGTCCCTTCTCCTCTTCCTTGGCATCATGTAGCTTCAGCTGGCATACAAGCTAACTGGTTCTAGGAAACCAGGTTTCCAAGGTTGGCTTGGAGGGAAAGTGCACTGAACCATAAGCTAGGACAACCAGCCTTGGGCCTGTCTGCCACTGTTCTATCTGCAGCCTTGCACTTTCTGACCTCTTCCAAGGCAGGTCCTACATCCGCAGCAGGACTGGGCTGGCGATCACTGAGGCCTGCCCATCTGCATGCCCTGAGTCAGAGGCAGAAGCAGGTCTCATGGGAGACCGGCTGCCCACTAAGCATTCAGCCCCTTGTCTATCCTTAACCTCTGGACAATAGCCCTAGGCCTCAGCAGCCAGAGAATGCTCAGTTAAGAATGTTGCCTGCACCTGTTTCCCATGCTGAACCCTCTGACCCTCAAGGAGATGGGTGATAGCAGCAGGTGTGGCCTATAGAAGGTGATTAGATTCTATTGTATGTGTATTCTTATTTTTAAAATTCCCAGAGCTAGTAGCCCCCCCACCACCACCATGTAAGGACACAGTGAGGAGCTAGTGGCCCCAGCACCACCTGTGAGAAGGCAAGCCCTCCCCAGACACCTGCCAGCACCTTGATCTAGACTGCCAACCCCGGGACTATGGGAGGGAAACTTGTTTGTAAGCCATCCAGATCCTGGTTCTGTGTTATATATAGCAAGGTCACATTTGTCAGGGTTGGTAGAAGCCAGAGGCTCAGAGGAGCAGTATCTTGCCCAGAGTAACACAGCTCAGTCGGAACTGGGGTGGACTGAGGCTGTATAAACCCCACACTCACAGTGAGATGCTCCTGCCGAGCCAGGGAATGTCTGGTAGATGGCCAACCCAAGTTTGGTCACTGATGGATTCCATGTGCCCCACCTCGTCCCAGACCCAGAAGGCTTAGGGGAGAGAGAAGGGTGGGGCTGGGCTGTGTCAATCTAAACCCCATACCCAGGGATGATGAGGCTGCAGGAGAGAGGTGACCCCCGTCCAGGTCATTTACTTCAGGGGCATGGTGATCCGGACAGGGTGGGCCTCAGACTCTAAGGTACCAGCTAGCTGCTGCCACAAGCATAAGCTCAGCTCTGGGGCGAGTCTACTGTGCAGCAGAGGGAGCCTTGTCATCAGTATCTGGGCGGGATCCTCGTAGACCCTCGTAGATGCAGAGTGCTCACCTCTGGCTGTCGGCCTCGTTCAGCCACAGTCCTCAGCTACAGTCAAACACTGACCAGGTGCTGCCGAGGCTGATGCAGGATCCAACTCACTGAATGAAGTGAGGAGACTTCCTGACACTCTAGGTGGGCCTGGTTACTCCAGAGATGGCTGACTGAGGAGCAGAGCTGAGCGCCTGGGAAGAGGGCTCGGCTCATAAAGTGCTTGCTGTGCGAACGTGAAACCTGAGCTCAGATCCCTCATGCCCATCAAAAGCTTGGAGACTGGGGCATGCACCTGTAATCTCAGCCCTGGCAGGTAGTGGGTGGGGCAGAGGTAGGCAGAACTTTGGACGTCGCTGATCAGCCAGGCTGGCCAAATCCATGAGCTCTAGGCTCGGTGAGAGACGTTGTCCCATCTGTCTCAAAAAAAAAAAAAAAAAAGAATCCCGACAGTGCACGCCTTTAATCCCAGCACTTTCAAGGCAGAGGCAGAGGGATCTCTGTGAGTTTGAGGCCAGCCTAATCTACAGAGCAGATTCCAGACAACCAAGGCTACAAAGAGAAACCCTGTCTCAAAAACAAAGTGAAGAGTGACTGAAGAAGACATCAAATGTCGACTTCTGCATTCACACCACCCTACTTCCTGCCCCACAGCTGAGGGTGCATGCACACAGGCATGCCTACATACACATATATATCCCACATGTACTGCATATGAGCACACACACAGGCATGTGCACATACACATACACCCACATGTTCGCACACATGCACGGCATGCCCATGCACACATGACATCTATCCCACATGTACACACATATGCACACACACAGACATTCCCCAACCTTCATCCGAGTACACACGCACACCCAGATAATGATAGTAAGAGCAGGCCTAAAGCATCTTCGGAGAGGACACCCTGCCAGCATCTGCGATTCCATACTCCTGAGGGTGCTGCCTGCCTTCTTGTTGGCACACACCTATTCCAGCCAGGAAGTGGCCTGTCAGTACATCTCTTAACACACTCGCTGCCCTGCAGGAGGCCAGTGGTCACGGCCTCTGTGGTGGAGCTGGAGCGTCGTGCCCAGGCCAGGCTTTAACACTCCCCCCTCAGCCGGATCTTCCCTGGGGCTGCAGAACGCTCCGGATCTTGCTGCACCATAACTTACCGAGCGAATTAATTCCCTCCTGCTGTGCTTTTAGGTTCCTTCTGAGTGCAGACGTGGCAGAGGCTGTGATGAGCACACACACGCTCATGCGATTCGCTTCTTCTCAGGAGTACTCCCTGGGAGTCGGACCGAAGCTGGCCCCACAGATGCCCGGCTGAGGCGCCCACCTAAGTGTCCCTCTCCACCCAAGGGCTCTCTCAGCATCGAGAGACCCTGCCTGCTCGGGGTGGTGCGCACACCTTACGCACTCAGGTCCTCAGGGTGCAATGCTGAAGGGTGTTTACACCCCCAGAGGGTACCCAACAGGACAGAGCCAGGATCCCACAGCAGAAACCCATTCAGAAAATCACCACCCCACCCAGGAAGCTCTCCCTCTCCAGCTCACCTTCTGCTCCTACGAGTTTCTTGGCATCCCTTTCTGAGTGAACTACGTGCACCCATGCCCTGGCCCCAGGATTTACTTGTTTCTCTCTCTCTCTCTCTCTCTCTCTCTCTCTCTCTCTCTCTCTCTCTCTCCTTGAGATAGAGGTTCACTATGTAGCTGAAGTTGGCCTTGAACTCTTGGCAATCCCTTTGACTCATCCCCTTGAATGCTGGGATTACAGGCAAAACCCACCATGCCTAGCTGGACACTTTTTCTTTTCTTTTGAAGACTCAAGACTTCACTGTTTTTCTCATTTGCCATTTTGGATCCATTTCTTCCTGAAGCCACCACCCCCACCCCCACCCCCAGCGGTAGAATGAGCACAGGCATGGGATGAAAATCAACCCCTGCCTCTGGTCACTTCATCTGTCAACTCTCAATGTCCCCCATATGAAAAGGGTCACAGGCTACAAGTAGGCCACACACAGTTTAAGGCCTGTGCACCCAAATCTGCTCTTCCTCCAAGACTGACTGAGTGACAACAGCCGTGGCCTCAGCCTGCTGTCATCCTCTGCACAAGAGCTGTGCCTAAGGCCACACCCCTATGACATCCTCTGGTCCCCTGGACTTGGACACAAGCCACATGAAGATTATGCCAGATTCACAGGTGAGAGAATTGTGGCACCCCCAGGTGGGACCCCCAACTACTGAGAGGCTGAGCCTGGGTCTACACCGCTGAGCCTAGATCCACTCTGTGTTCCTGAGAGGAGAGAGGATTCCTCAGTCTGACTCAGACCCTGGGACCAGGAAGCCACATCCCCTGGGGGAGAGGGGGAGCAGGCAGGGAGGGAGAAAGTGAGCCCAGGGAAATTCCCACACAGCTTGAGATCCCCACCAGCTGGGAGCTAACTTTATACTCATCTTGGAGGAGAGCAGCTCCTCCACACTGGGCTGAATCTGAGGCTTTGGGAGAGTGAGAGTAGGGAACAGGGAGGGAGGGAAGCCACAAGGAGCAGCTACCCAAGCTGCTGCAAGCCCCAAAGCTGCTTTTCCTGGGGTGGCCATCGAGGGGCCCTGAAGATGGCTTCTGCAAGTTCCCAAGCCACTCAGCTTAGTTCACACTCACATCCACTTCTCCAGCAGCCACGGTCAGAACATAAGAGAAAGATGAACTTAATGTAGTCAATTCATAATTGTTTTAACTATCTAAATCACTTCAGCTTGTCGTCAGCAGTGGAGTAGAGCGTGCCAAGTTCCACTCTTCTTTTGCACTGAGTGGTCACGTGGTGCGCATCTCCCGCTTTCAGAACTTCTCTTTCAGATGGGCCGTTTTTTCAAAAACACACCAGCCACTCTCGGCCACTGCACTGGAAGACTCAGCTATACCACCCCAGATTAATCTGAGGATTTTGGCTTCCTAGGAAGATTCTGGGTAGAGGGACCAGGTGCTGGGTGCTTCCAGAGCTGGAGACATCCAGTCTCCCAACAAGCCCGAGAGAGGCAAGTGCTGTCTCATTTGGGAAGACGAGTGAGCCAGCCCAGAAGCAACCCTTGCAAAGTCACGCAACAAGATGGCAGCTTGCTACATGCTTCCAGCACCGAGACACTACAGCCCACTCCACCCAGCCAAACTGCACTTACTGAACCCGTGGATGTCCAGGCTTGCCAAGCCAGGCATGGCATACCCAGGGAGGGGCCTTCATCCACCTTTCCTTCACGGGGAAGTGGGGGACTGGGAGGTGATGGGATGGATTGCCTCCTCCCCTTCACCTTTCCCTGTCAAAGGCTGCCACAGGTGTTGTCTGGAGCTGCCCTGCCTTGCCCTGGTGCTGCCTGAATGGGGCTTTCCTCACCTCTTCCAGACAAGAGGGTCATTAATAAAAGTGAGACTAGAGGTTGTTCCATTTAGATTCTCCTCCTTGCCAACCCCACCAAGACTTCAGCACCCCAGAGCCACCACAAGGACTCCAGCATGCTCAGCGGGTAGAATGGAAGGACTACATGGCAGAGTGATTTCCTCAGAGGCCAAGGTGTGGGCCAGAACCTGCCTCTGACTGCAGGAGAAAGGCCTAGGCAAGACCCTAGGCAAGAGGCACCCTGAGGTATAGGGAAACCTATGTGTCATGTCCCTCTTTCCAGATCCAAAGACACTCCTGCCGGGCCTGCCACATCCATCAGCCCCTCCCTAGCCCTTCACCTGTGGCCTTGTTCCATCTACCCATGGATTCAGCCAAGGAAACCTGAGGGGTTAGCATGGCATGCCCTTACATCCATGGCTCGGATGGGACACTGGGGTCCAGGAGGGGATGAGACTTAGTACTCCGGTCTCTGTCTGGGCGTTGGTCCTGGAATGTCTGTCTGTAGCTTCCTTCTCAGTCTTAGGGACAAGGCAAGGCAAGGCCCCTGGAGGGCCGAAGCATTTGTTGGGCACAGAAGAGGTGGAGCCACAGGGCCCATGGTCCAGCTATGTCCCCCGGAGCAAGCTGGAGCCACAAATGGCAAGGGCAAGATCTACACAACTGGTTAGAAATGCTTCCGGATCCACAGTTGCCAGGCAGGCCTAGGCATCTTCTGGACATGAGCGGGAACGAGCAAGAGGCTCTAGGGCTAGTGCAGGGAGGATGCCCTTCTCCTTGGCATGGCTGGGGTAGAGGGATCTGGAGAATATTTGGCTTTTCCTGATGCTTAAGTGGCTGTGTGGCAGGGTGTTTGTGCCATTTGCTGGAGTGTGAGCAAGGGCTGTTAGGGCACCAGGAAAGGCTGAATGTGGCAAGCAGGGTGAACTCAAGCTGAGAACAGTGTAAGGAGTAGGGGCCAGAGAAAGCCTGGGAAGAGCAGTGGCCACTGGCCCACTGGCCCTGAGAGAGAGTTTAACCCCATTGCCTGCCTCATTTTCTCCACAGAACCTGTGCTTTCAAGTGCGCCCTCAGCCTCCAGCCACCTCACCCACAGGCAGCTCCCTTAGCTGGGACCATGCCCATCGTTGGCTTGATTTTCTTCCAGGCCTGGTAGCCTAGAACACACCCTAACTTGAGAGTGCACATGCTGACGTAGGTGGGAGAGCTGAGGTTTGGCCCAGAGTGTGTGCTGGTGTGGGTCACAGCCATGAGGGGGAGGCAACAGCCTCTGAGGCCATCTGTCCCCTTCAGGGAGTTGCACCCAGCCACAGTGCTTCTCTTTCATAGAAAGGAGGTAACTGCTCCCCTAGAATGGCTGTAATGAAGTCCACAGACTGGACAGCTCCAGCCACAGAAGTGTGCTGCTTCGCTGCTTCACGGGGGGGGGGGGGGGGACACGCTCCTAGAGCCAGCTGTCACATGAGGCTTCAAGGGGCATCTTCTCTGCAGCTCCTGCTGGCTCAATGGTATCCTTGGTAAAGGTTTTCATAGAGGGCCAAAGACTTATCCTTTTCCTTTGTAATAAGGACACCAGTATTGAGAGGATTAGGTTCTTCACTTGATTAGATAGGAGGGTGGCACATTCCTGTCCAATTTGAGCTACATTGTGAGACTCCGTCTCCTCAAATAGAAATATATATATATGTATATATATATATATATATACATATATATATGTATATATATATGTATATATATAAATACATATATATATATGTATATATATATACATATATATATATGTATTTCTATGTATATATATACACATATACATATATCACCAAACAAAAAGACATTATCTGCATGTTCTGAGATACATAGAACCAGGACTTCAGCATGAATTTTGGGGTGCGGGACCATTGAGGGTCACCCTAAGCTATAGTTCATGCCCAGCCCTGCTCCTGTGACTCAATGGGCATCTTAGATTCCACCTGGTGGGCCTAGCTGCACGAAAGTCCTTTAATTAACTATCCTAAGACACAGAGTGCTGCTCCTACCTACATATTCCACTTTACCTGGGCTGCGCTGGCATGGGCACTGGGGATTTTGGTAAACTGGCAAATCTGTCTGCAGGCAGAGATGAGAGTCTGTGCACCCAGCCTGTGGGTACTCCGTCCTTGCTGCCTCCTCAGCAAGCTCCAGCCTGGCTGGCAAAGCCGCCAGTGTCTGCCCAGATCCAAGCCACTCCAGAGGAGCCAGGTGAAGGCAGACAGAGCAACAAAGAAGCTTTGTCCCTGACCCCACACCCAGAGGTGGAGCCTGTGGGCCTGGGCTGGACCTGGACAGGGAAGAACCGTGGGAATTTCCCAGCCACCCTTCCCAGGATTGCATGAGGAAGTCCCCACAGGTTAGTCTGTCGCAGGGAAGAGATGAGAGTTTAGGCCTCACCATTCTTTTATTTTCTAAGATTTATTGCTTTTTAATTTGTGTGTGTGTGTGTGTGTGTCTGTGTGTGTGTCTGTGTGTGTGAGAGCATGAGTTTCATGTACACCATGCACACCCAGGAGCCCAAGGAAGTCAGAAGGGGGTGTCAGATCCCCTGGAACTGGAGTTAATGATGGTTGTGAGCTACAGTGTCAGTGCTAGGAACAGAAAGTCCTCTTAACTGCTGAGCCATCTCTCCAGTCCTAGCCTGTGACCCTAAGGTCAACCTGAAAGAGGTCAAGTAAGGCGTCAGATGGAGGGAGGCCAGGCCAGGTCGTCCGAAGGAAGCAAGGCTGGGAGGTTAGGAAGTGCAGCAGTAGCCCTGTCACCTGCACAGGTACCAGCCCCCAGCCAGCCAGTCACCTATCAGCAATGTGATCTTAGGCAAGGGACCCAACTTCTCTCGACCTCACTTTCCACATCTGTGAAAGGGGAATGGTAGGCCTGACGCCAGCATCACCGTGTGCCTGTGCATATTTCTGAGCGTGAGGGGTGGTGGGGTGAGCTGGAGAAGCAACATCAGGGCTGGCCAGCATGGCACCTTCCTTCAGCCTCCACCCATCACCCATGAGATGAGGTCAGCCTGTCTCCTTCATCCCTCTTGGGGCTACACACCACACATTCCTGCCCCAGACTAGGCCACGGTAGCTTTGCACCTGCCTTCTGTCCCTCAGACAGAGGATCCGGAGGGAGGGGCCTGGGCCCCAGACTCCAGCCGTAGGCCCCTTCTGAGAAGCACCGCTGGGCGAAGATAAGCATCTCAGGGGTTCTCAAGAAGTCCCTTGCACAGCTTAAGCATGCTTTGTTCCCACAGGTGCTAGGAAGTGCTCACATCTGTGTCTGGTTCTGCCCTCCCACAGCAGGGCAACCATGGCAGGGAGGCACCAAGTCTCACGCATCTCTGTGAGCTGTCCCCCTACCCAGCCCAGGACAAAGCCTGGCACAGACAGTGTTTGAGTGAGTGTGTGAGTGAGTGAGTGAGTGAGTGAGTGAGTGAGTGAGTGAGCACATGACTGAGAAAACGCATGAGCAAGTGAAGGCACAGGAGAATCGCAGCCCTCAAGGCAGATAGGCTGGTAGTTAAGTACACAATAGCATTCATGGGTCACCAGGGTCCCTCATCCATACCCAATGATAGAGACCACCTGGGGATGCCTCGAAGACTCTCCTTGGATACTCTGAATACACCAAAAAGAATCGGAGCAGCAGAAGCAAGGAAGGGGCTGGCAAAGCCACACAGCCACTTACTGACACAGCAGCCTACTGTCAGGTCTCTCGCTCTCTGGCCACCAGGAGCCCTGCCCTCAAGGCCAACTTGTTCTAGCTGTGGAGGAAGCAAGTGCTAGGTCCTGGAAATCATAACCAGGAAAGATGGCTGGGTAGCTGGACTACAGGGTGTTGCTCTGGAAAACACACTAGGCATGTCTTCCTTCCTTTAGTCATTCATTCCTTCAAAATTCATTTAGTCAACCGACTCTCTGAAAAGACTTCCCAGGTCACACTTGAGGGAGGGCTCCAGTGGCTCCGTGCTGAATCTGACCTGCCTGCACCTGCCTCAGAAAAGCTCCCAGAAATAGAGGGCAGGACTGTTGCCAGGCTATACTGCTGTGAGTGGAACCTGAGGTGGGGCTGGGTGGGCAGAACGAAGAGTCGGGAGGCAGCTGCAGAGAAGCGTCTCCTTGGTTATGGGCTCCTGTGTGCCTAGAGCCAACATAGGGAGCTGTGGTCTTCAGGAGCACCATGAAGAACATAGGCCAGGCAACACTAGGATCCATCTGGGGGCCTGGGCATGTAGCTCAGGTGGTTGAGAGCCTGCCTCACATGCATGAAGCATGGTTCTCTCCTCAGCACCCCATAAACTGAGGATGGCATCACCCAACTGTAGTTCTTGCCCTCAGGAGGTAGAGGCAGTTCAGTCATTCCTGGCTACATAGCTAGTTTGAGGCAGATCCTATCTCTAACTAACTAACTAGTCAATCAATATAATGTAGTTTAATCTAATGAAAAGTAAGTCCACCTAGGACCTAAGGAGCCTACCGTGATGGTCAGACACTAAGGAGACTCCAGGCCAGGGACAGACCCTGGGAGGTGTCAAGGTGGACAGTGGTGATGTCCAGGGCCACTGTGACTGCTGGGGAGTGGAGGACAGAACAGATAGGATAGTACAGGCCTGATAACCCTGATGGAGAGGAAGTTCCTCCCAGGGGAGCCCAGGCCACTTCCGCTCTCCACTTGGAGCTGGGTGGTGGATAACAGCTGGCCTCAGGCCTTGAGGCCATGGGGCCTTCCGGCTCAGCCTCACAGCACACGAAGGAAATAACTTTATTAGCTAGTGGGTGAAAAACAGGAAACGTACGCTGTGACTCGGGCACCGGTGGGTCTCACTCACATCTAGTTTCTAGGAAACAGACATGAAGCCTCAGACAAGGTTGCTTTTTTCTCAGCCAAATCTTTCTGGAAACACCAAGCTTTTCTTGGGGGAAAAAATACATGTCCTGCAGGTCCCCCAGACAGTGGGGTAACAGCAGCACACATCCCCACCCCAACAGAGAACCTACTGTCCCTCACAGCATACCCGCAGACCTCTATGAAGCCTAGAGTAACAATGGCTCTCTGCCTGAGCCTCTACTATGCGCTGTGTGTGGGATCAAACTGTATCCATCACTCACCACAATAACAACAGTAAGAGTGTCCAAGTAGGCTTAAAAATAATCAGCTTTAAGAACTTAGGGCAGCTCAAGATCAAAGAAGGGAGCAAAGCAGCCCAGACAGAAACTAACTGAAAGGTTCCCACTTGGTAGAACAGGTAGAAACATTGCTACAATGTTTACATAAAACTGCTCCACTAACATTCAGCCAATCATGAAGAAATAAAACTGTGGAAGTCCTGTCAGACAGTGGTAACAAGGTTTAATAGACCAGGTAAGCAAACTATCACCCGCAAGATTTTAGCCACAATATTTTAGCCAAAATAATGGCCAAATGGATACTGAACCTGACTGCGGTGCCTGGAAAATGTAGCCAATTTTAAGAAATTTTAAATCATTATTATTTTCACTATGCATGTGTGTGTGTGTGTGTGTGGTTTATGCGCACAAGAGAGCAGGTTACCACAGAACCCAGAAGAGGATGTCAGATTACCCTGGAAGTCTCCCAATCCTAACTGGAGTTGAAAGCATGAATAATGCATGCTTTTAACAACTGAGCAGTAGCTCTAACCCATGTAGCCAAATTTATATAAACACACAGGCCTCCTCAGCACTCTGATAATGAACTAAGCTATACGCAAATCTATGAAACCCCCAAGACCCAGGGTCATGTGACTCGTGCTTGCTGACAAAAGAATTCAAGAATAGAAAACTCTGAAAATGAATTTTTTTTTTAATTAGGAGAGCAAGGAGTGAAACTATGACTTACGTCAAAACACATATTTTAAGATTTGATTAAAAATTAATATCTGTCCATAATTATCTAAAATTCCCAGCAAGTAAATAACGTTAGAAACTTAAAATTTGATATCTAACACCGCCCCCCTCCCAAAAAAAACTGTAGCAAACATTTTACTAAATTCTGAGAGTTGTTTGTATTTGTTTATTTAAGTTAGGGTCTCTCTTTATGTAGCCCAGGCTGGCCTTGAACTCAGGATCCTCCTGTTTTAGTCTGCCATGTAATGAGACTATAGGTGTGAGTCACAATCCCTGATTAGTAGCATTGTTAAAAAAAAAAAAAAAAGAAAAGAAAAGAAAAAGGGGGGGCTGGAAAGATGGCTCAGAGGTTAAGAACACTGGCTGTTCTTGCAAAGGTTCTGAGTTCAATTCCCAGCAACCACATCATCGTGGCTCATAACCATCTATACTGAGATCTAGTGCCTTCCTCTGGGCTGCAGACAGAAAGCTGCATAAATAATAAATAAATAAATAAATAAATAAATAAATAAATAAATCGATCTTATTATTATAAATAATTAATAAATAAATCTTTTAAAAAAAGGGCAGGAAAAAGAGCTGAAGAGATGCCTCAGGGCCTAAAGGTGCTTGCTGCCTAACACCCTCAAACTCACAGCAATCCCCCTGCCTCTGCTTCCCCTTGTGCTGGGATCCCAGGCGTGCGCCACCGTGCCCAGCTGAGAACCAGTTCTTGATGCTGTCCTTTGATTTCCACATGCATGGTGGCAGTCGCAGCCGCATCCATGCATGCATACATACATACTGCATACAGGCAGACAGATGTCATTAAATTTCGTAACGAGAAAGGTAAATATGCCTGCTAGTCCCGTTTTTATTCAAAATCATATCAGAAGCTCCAGAGAAAAATTAAGGAGAAAAACCCCGTAAGGATTGAAAACCAAAAGGAAGCTAGCAGTCATTTTCCAGATTATATGATTTTTTTTTCATTGAAAAGCAAAGTAATTTGAAGAAAGTTATTTGACTTAAGAAAGTTTAACAAGGGGGGCTGAAGAGATGGCTCAGTGGTTAAGAGCACTAGCTGGTCTTCCAGAGGACCTGGGTTCAATTCCCAGCACCCACATGGCAACTCACAACTGTCTGTAACTCCAGTTCCAGGGCATCTGACACCCTCACACAGTCATACATTTAGGCAGAACACCAATGCACATAAAATAAATAATAATAATAAATTATATTTTTAAAAAGTTTAACAATCTGCCTGATATAAAAATCAACATAAAAAGTCAATTGTGCTCCTATGCAATACTAGGTTTTGTTTTAACTAAAAAAGACACTTTAAGATGGATATATGATTCTCACATATCTTGGAGTAAATCCAATAAAAAGCCCAAGACTCTGAGCAAAACTTCACTGGAGACACTGAAGGCATCCCAGATATGCAGGGACATAACTGTTCATGAGTAGCTTGCCTTATGCTATCAAAGACCTCACTTCTCCTCCCAGAGCCCCACAGAGTCTATGCAACCCATAGGAGGTCCCCGGTGAATATTAATTATCAGGAGAAAAACTGAATGTGGGTTTGTTCCTTCAGGGCCTGTGTAGAAGAACAAATGCCCAAAGCAGGCTCCCCTAGCCAAGGACTGGGCAATCTGAACATCAGTAAGAATGATGGAAAGCAGACTGGCATAAAAACTAGTGTGTCACAATATCAAAAAAGAAAACATTTACCGATCACCTTTGGAGAAAGCCAGAAACTACTCATGACTAGAAAAGCTGATGAGTCAAGGGAAAGACACATTCATCCTGACTCGCTATTTAAAGTAAACCTCGAGGAAATGAACTAGTAGTTGTGGAAAGGAAGTTGTTGTTTTCTTTCATAAAGGAACTGTAGCTAGTAAATAAAAGAATAATGGGATCAGAATATCGCCGTCTTTACATTTCCTTAGAGAACACCCGATTACAGGATGGGGACAGGAAAAGTACAAAGCTAGCTTAGAATATCGATGTCGAGAGTAAGGACATTCTCGGAGAATGATGGGATTTCTTAAAGGGATGCAGAAGCCAGCCTGAAGCCCCCTCCACCCCCAGTCCTGCCCGAGGCCAAGCTGGGGCAGCACAACAAATAATAGCAAGAGATACAACCCCTCCCCTCCACGAGTAAGGCGGAAAACAGTAAGCCCATAGTATAAGAAAAAAATGAACGCTTTGAAGACTAGATGAGACAGAGCTATTCAAACCTTTCCTGACATCTTCCCAACAATATTTTGAAAAGGCAGCCATGGAAATTTGATATATTGGATGTGTGATTCTATCAGATAACCATCAGTTATTTATCTGGGGGTGTTTAAGCGTCTTTAGCTTTTGGAGAGTTGATGGAGTATTTTTGTGTGAAATGAGATGATATGGTTAATTTCGTTTGTTTTAAAATAATTCAGGGCTGGGGGTCTAGCCTGAGCTTGAGAATCAACGTAATTGCTGAGGTTAAATGACCAGTATTCTGCGGTTCATTATGCCACACATACCATTGTGTCTCCAAAGCACACAAAGACCACCATAGCACACAATTGTTAACTAAGCTGTACAAATTCCAATGTCACATAAGCCATCATCTCTGATGAAAAAAAATTCAACAGTAGGAGAATCTGAAAATGAATTGTTTTTATCAGCAGATTAAGGGATTAGCACAGAAAAAAAAGAGCTAACAGAGTAAGGCTGGGGGAAATGTGCTTATTTCACTCTCTGCTATGTGTTGGTACTCCTCCCAAGGGTTCAGCTGCGGGTGAGGACAGGGGTTCAGGCTGAGGGGGTGAGAAGCACAGAGTCATCGCACAGACACTGGGTGTTGGGTGAATGCAATCCAAGGGCTAGCGGATGCAGGGAAGAGAGGTTACTTTCTGTAGCTTTGAGCGTCGGATCAGGTTCCTCCACACAGTCTCCTAGTCTGCCATTGGTTGTTGGTCTCCAGGCAGGTTCCCCAAGGTCAGGCCGTGCACCACCCCAGACCACCGTGAGCCCCAGTGGTCCCTTGCCAGAAATGCCCACAGGTGTGCCTTTAACTGCAACTGTTCAGCTACCTCATCAGACTCATGATCCTCTTGCCTCTACCTCCTGAGTGCTGGGTGCACAGGTATGAACAATTTAAGATGTATCACAAGCAGAAAAAGTTAAAAACAGTATGTGATGCAAGATGCCACAATTAATTAGAAATACATTGAGTATCTATTGCTGTCTACACTTTCACAAGAATACACACCAAACTATCAATCTTCTCTTTGTTACAGTTTATAAATTTTAAAGTAAATTATTCAAATTAATAGTGATACTAGCATTATTTTGACTGGTTCCAGCTCTTGGGATGAGGCAGGAGGATAGAGAATTCCGGGATAGTCTGGGCCCATAGAAACACCTTACCTCAGCAAACCTACACAAAACTCCATTCCAGATGAAGAAAGGACATTTGCAAAAAGTAGTATTCAATATTAACAAAAAGGTGCCCTTCTGTCAGTGCTGGGGGGGGGGGGGAGATTCTCAGAAACCAAAACAGAAGTTCATAGCATGATCCATCCCAGGAAGTGCCCTGCACTCACCCAGAGGCAGAGCAGAGCTGCTGAGCAGTCTGCTGCCTGGGTCTCTGTGGGTCCAGTCATGCCTGCTTCCAGAGAAGCTAGGGGCAGCATGTGGCACTCTGCCCCATGGGTTCCCTAATTGCAGTAACAAAGTGCCAGACACTGGGAAGCTCAAAGCTCAAAGCTCAAAATTTGTGGTCTCTCCTCTCCATTCTCTGTGATCTTGAGACAGGCTCTAGCTGTAACAGCCCAGATTGTCCTGAACCTTGCATGGATCCCTCTGCCAGAGCGCTGGGATCCCAGGCCTGTGCCTCCTTCCTTCTGCATACTCACACAGCAGGCTTCCCTCTCCTCACAGGAGCACAAGTTGCTGGGCTGGGGAGGAGTGGAATGGGACTTGATGGGGTGAGGATGACTCCAGTTGCAAAAGTGTTTATCTTGACTGCAGGGATCTGAATTGGTAAAGCTCTTGCCTTAAAATATGAGGATCTGAATTCAATCCCCAGAACCTACATAGAAGTGCCAAGGGCATAGCGGGCTGTGCTCACAATGCCAGGGCAGGGGAGGCGGAGACAGGCAGATGCCTGGAAGTCATTCACCAACTAGCCTAGCCTACTTACGAGCTCCAGGCCAGTGGGAGGCCATCTAGAAAAAACAAGTTAGACAGAGCCAGAGGAGAAACACCTAACTCTGGTGTCCAAGCGCGTACACGCACATGTGCACACAAAAATAGCACTTTTTATGTCGAGCTCAGGCCCACCTTCGTTACCTTGCTTACCTGTGCAAAGACCTTGTTTCCGGGTAAGATCACATGCATGGGTCCCAGTGGGTAAAATAAAATACTCAATTGTATTTTTAGGAGAGACCCAGTTTAACCTACACCTCTAGCTTCACTTTTATTTTAGCAACCCTGAGCTGCCATGCACAGTAGCCCTGTGCTTAGTGAATCTACCTACCAGTCTCCAAATGGGCATTAGTAAGCCAGCGTGACCATACCATGGCCTTTGAGCTAAGGATGGAAAGTTGGTCCTGATGGCAAAACCCTGAACAGACCATGTCCAGAGACCTCAGCAGCTTAGAACAGTATCTGTGGGAGTGGCTAGTGTGTGCCAGGCTCTCAGTGAAAAAGAGACCTCTCACTCCCCAGGGTTCCAGAACCTTCTTCAGGGGGCAGGTATCCCAGCATCTGGGAAGCCCTCTCTCCATGCCCAGGCAAAACTGTGTTGTCTTTTTCCTATTTATCCCATGCATGGTCTCTTCAATTGTCCCATCAGCGTCATGATGTCTGAGGAGCATGACCCTGAGGGAAAGGGCAGCCTGACCCCAAGAACAAGCCTGTGGCCTCTGGGAAACCAGCATGAGTTTCCATACTCATGTCAGGAAGCAGAGTCTTGACCCCAAGAAAGGAACTAAGGGATAAAACCTAGGCCTCTCAGTAGGCGGCCGCCCATGCCCAGTCCTTCCTCCCCCTCTCCAGAGTCTGGTCCCACTGAGATGCAGGGATGTTTATTTGTGTGTGTGCGTGCATGCGGGAAAACAGAACAAGATAAAATATGTCCTTGCATCTGGAAGGCTATTTTGAGCCAGGCCAGCTGGGCGGTGCTCCTGTTGATGAACCCCGGCTGACCCAGGCTGGGCCCTTGCTTTATGGCCTTTCTCCCCACTGGGACCCAGAGTTCTAACAGCCTCACAGCTTACAGGATGGTGGGTTCCAGACCAAACCAGTGGCTCATCCTGGGGTGTTCTTTCTCAGGGAACTCTATGATGCCTCCAAAGGGGAGACAGGGGCTTCAGCTGCCCCCTCCTGAGGACCTCAACAGGAGGAATTGGCAGTATGGATGATCTTGCTAACTGTGTGAAGATAAATAAGAGACCTGCCACATAGCCTGCTCAGCCTAAGGCCCAGAGGTGGAAGGAAGCTCACTGGGTCCCTCTGTCTCCACCAGTGTGCTCCTCTCCTCCGCTGCTTCCCAGACACACCATACTTCTGGGCACAGCTAACCTGACTTGATTCCAGACTCACCAGATCCCTGCCTCCCACTGCTCCACACTGAAGTCAGGCTCCACACACACCCAGTCTGTAGGCCCTTCTTGAGCTGGATGCCCATCCTGGCTTCCTTCTCTGTGCTCAGAAGCCAGACTGGGCTCTGTCCCTGCTCAGACTGCTGACAGTCACTCACCCAGCAGCCTCACGTGCTCCATTCCACCCCCACCACATTAGGGGTGCTTCAAGGGCACCTCAAAGGCCCCAGGGCTGCCTGGAAGTGATGTTTTCCAACGTGCCTGTCACACAATGGACTCTTAATGCTAGTTTCTTCCTTCCTGATGAACACACACCCTCTTTTCTTTACAAAATCCCAGTGGCACACACATAAATCTCGCTTCAGCCGCTGCTGACATGGACAGGCATGGTGGGAGAGCAGGAAGCAAAGGGAGCCAGGTTCAGAGATGGAGCAAGCGGCGCCACTCTCTCATCTGAACCTAAAGCAGAAAGCTGCATGCTGAGCTCCCACAAGCCAAGGAGAGATGGGGCCCATCTCCTACTGGAAGCAGTTCAGGAAGGGAGTTGGGGAAGGGGTGGGGGTGGGGTGGGGAGATTGCTCGGTCAGCAATGTGCAAATGTGAAGACCTGAGTTCAATCCCACTGCCAGCGAGGTGGGGACAGGTGGAGCTTTGGGACATGACAGCCAGTCAGCCTAGCACTCTAGCCAATGAGAAACTCCATCTCAAATGCACACTTACACACGTGCACCCACATGTAACACACACACACACACACACAATTTTAACAACAACAAAACTAATCAAGGCAGAAGGGTGGGCTCCTTGAAGCAAGGCGCTGTCGTAGACTTCCTGATCTTGAGAGTGAGGCAGGAGGGAGAGAGCTCCCCAGAAAATGGAGGCCATGCTCCCAGTGAGTTTTAAGAAGCTCGGAACAACGGAGACTGGGGTGAGGAAGGGAGGCATCTCAGAGCCCCATAAGCCATCAAATGTCTGATCTGGTGGCCGGTTCATAATGCGAGGTGTCAGGGCCAGCATCATCAGCAAACTTGTAGCTCGTTAGAAATGTAGGCTCAAGTCCACCCCACCCCCCCAACTCACAGGGCCTGTGAGTCCACAAGACTTTCCAGTGAGACACACTCCACTCTCAGTGGCTGAGAGAAGAGACTCCTCTGCCCTTTGCCACTGCATTAATGACAGCCCTGAGCCCGGAAGCCCCATTCCCCCATTCAGGGGTCCTTTAACAAGCAGAGTCACATCCTGCTCCCCCCCCCCCATGCAGGAAGCCGTCCTCCCTGCCTGTAGTGTTCACTCCAGAAAGGGGTCTGGAACCTGGTGGTGTTACTCCTGGAGCCTCCAATGCCCCTGAGATGGGGTTTGATGGGCCATACAATCAGGAAGTGCATTGTTGGTTTTCTCACAGGTGCCTGGTGAGGCCAGCAGATAAGATATGCCCACAGGATGGGCATGGGGATGGTGAGATCCGACAGGTAGTGACTAAAAACTCCGGGTGCTGTGACCCACCACCTAGCCCAGCCTTTCTCTTTAATGGTTTGTCAGCTTCTGTTAGCTATCAGGGGCTCCAGCTTGGCTGACTGCTGGTGCTTGGATGCCCACATTCCTGGGCTGTGATGGAGTGTACACTCGAGGCCCAGGCTGGGGGTGCCCAGAGCAATGTGCTTGGCCATGAGGCCTGGCTGTCTGGACACTGTCGGAAAGCTAAGAGTTTGTTCTCTCTTCATTGATGGGGCCAGGAGTTGTGTTCAGAGGCTAATGTGGCAGAGTTTGGCAGGTAGAGCTCCAGCTAGACCTTGAGACAGGGCCTCCTATCCTGCTGTTGGTGGAAGAATGAGGGGTCAGGGTGAGCTGACCAGGGAACAGTTGTTGAGCAGAAATAGTAAAATTCTTGAGCTAAAGTCAGACTTGGCTAGGGTTTTAGTACAAGCTTTGTCATTTACTAGCTATGCGGCGTGGGGACAAGTGACTGCCCTGTCTGGCCTCTGTACCCCATAGGAAACTGGTGGTGTAACTCTCCGGAGGCCGTGGTGACATGCATAGACCTCATAACAGCAATGAACTTAAAAGTACATCCAAATGAAGCCATTAAACAGCCTGTTCTTTTGAAGAGGGAAAAAAAAATGCATTTAAGCATACAGCCCATGGAATCCACTTCTCCCGCCCACTTCTGCTCTTTGCCTGGTTTGGTTTCTCTCTCACCCCCCCCCCTTGGAAAATTCCATCCAACCCCTTGGCGTCCTCTCTCCCAGTTCCTCTCTCCCGAGGTACTTTCTGCCATGGAGAGCTTGGCCTTTCCTCTAGCAATAGGGACAGTAGAGAGAAAGCTGCAGGGTGGAGACAGACAACCCCACATCAGGAGCTGTGTCATATCCCCGTTGCTGCTATTATTTAAAAGACAGAATTTTAGGATTCTATGTTTCAGGGGTGGGGAGAGCATGTGCCTGGGTAGTCAAGGAGGCCAAAAGAGGGTGTCAGAGCCCATGGAAGCAGGGGGTTGTGAGAGAGCCAGTGTAGGTGCTGGGAGAGCAGCCAGGGCTCTTAACCACTGAGCCATCCTTCCATCCTCCTAAAAGACAAAATCTGATCCAACAAAATTATCAAAAGAGGAGGAGTCCTGGCCTCGCACAACTCTTCCTTCTTGGCTCCATCCTTTCCCTTATGGTGTGTATCATGTTGCTCAGGGGCAAGAGGAGGACATCTTTCACATTGAGGATGGAGAATTGGAGAGTGGGCAGAGAGAAGCCAGAATAGAGCAGAGCAGAAGGGAAAGGACTAGGCAAAAGAGAGTAGATGGGTTTCTAAGAACACGGGAAGGTGTTAGGTACTGCTCAGAATGGAGAAAGCTGCCCTTCTGACAAGAAAGAGCCAGTGCTCATGTGGTGAGGGGCTGGTCCCCTGGCCCCACTGGGAGGCAATGGGGACTAAAGGAAATGGAGCCAAGTAGGAGGAAGTAGGCCATTGGGGCTCTGCCCTGAAGGAGTAAGTTCTCTCTGTTTCACCTTCCCACTCTTTCTCCCTCTGTCCTTCCTGGTCTCTTTGAGGTGAGCAGCTTTGCTCCTCTATGAACATGATTCACCGTGTTGGGCGTGAAAGCTGGAGCCTTGTGTATGCTACTAAGCACATACTCTACCATGAGCCACACACACCCTCAGCCCCTTGCAGAAGTGCAGGGATGAGAACAAGCCTGACCAGGATCACTGAGAACCCTCCCCCAACATCATCCAGTTTCAGTCTTAATGACAGGTAGTGATAAAGTCTAGCCCTAGAGGAATGGCAAGTCCGTGACACATTGAAGATGACCACAGGAACAAGGCCAGCCCAACTCAGCTCATCACTGCTCACTCCTCTACACACACCAAGGGTCTGGCTGCTCAGGTAACACACCTGCGTCTCTACTTTGTTCTCTATTGTTCCAGATACAATGTCTGACAACCAGTCAAAAATAAAAGACAATTGCCAGGCCTGGAGAGATGGCTCAACAGTTACAAGCACTTGCTCTCTTCCAGAGGACCAGGGTTAGGTTACAATTACCTGAAACCTCATTTTTTGGGGATCCCACACCTCTCTGGCCTCCACAGGCACTACAGGCACACATATACCTGCAGGCAAAATACTCATATTTGGTCTTTTCGTTTCTTGAGACAGAGTTTCTGTGTCCTAGAACTTGATCTGGAGAACATGCTGGCCTCGAACTCAGAGATCCACTTGCCTCTGCTTCCCAAGCGCTGAGATTAAAGGTGTGCACAACCATTGCCTGGCTGATATGTTCCAAAAAGACAACTGCTCCTCAGTAGGTGTAGGACTTTACAGGTCCCTGATCCATCCCTGATGGGATTTGGGTTGGCTTGACCTGTGGTGATCTTGTGCCTGCAGTCACAGCCACTGTGAGCTCATGTGTGTAGCAGCTGTCACTCCAGTCACTGTTTCTGGTTCTTACAATCCTTCTGCCCCCTCTTCCTTACTGATCATTGAGCCTGGTGAGGAAGGGGTATGATCGAGATGTCCCGTTTAGAGCTGAGCACTCTGGTATCTTCTGACCAGCTGTGGTCTCAGGATTGATGACCATCTACAGCAAAAAGAAGCTTCTCTGATGAGGGTCAAGAGATGCCATAATCTATAGGTATAAAGAACTTAGAGGCAGTTCAATATTGCTATTTAGCGTCCATTTAGCAGGATAATAGTATTAGGTTCTCTTTTAGGGTCTATGACCTAGCAGCCATCGGGTTTGGGCCCAGTGAAATAGAAATGACTGATGAAAAAAAAAAAAAAAAAGAAAAAAGAAAAAAAACTATCAAGATGAGTAGACTTAAACCCAGTCTCATCAACAACTATATTAAGTATGGGTAGTTTAAATACATAAACAAAACAGATTGTCATATTGGATGAAAATGCAAGATTCCACCCTGTGTTGTATGCAAGAAACTCACTTTAGTCATAAAGATATAGATAGGTTAAATGTAAAAGAACAGAAGACTGGGGGTGTTGCTCTGTTGGTGGAGTGCTTGCCCAGTATGTACAAAGCCCTTGGTTCCATTCCCAGAACCCCACAGACTGGGTGTGGTGGTGGTACATGCCTGAATTCCAGCAGCCAGGAGGCGGAGGCAGAAGGTTAAGGGATTCAGGGTCATCCTTGGCTCTATATCAAGTTCAAGGCCAGCCGGAGCAGCAGGAGACCCTGTCTCAAACTAGCAAACAAAAAGTAAAAGAATAGAAATAGTATGTCATAAAGCACTAGCCAAAAGAAAACTCATGTGCCTTTAAGATTTTCTCTTCATCATTAGACTTGAACTGACTATGAAGTATCTTGGCATAGTTTACCAAACATTTTCTTTACCTAACATACCCAGTGACATACATGCCAGATTTCTTGATGTTGTCTCCCAGTTAACGGATGCTTTGTTCACCTAAAAGAACATTCTTCTTGCCTCATCTTGGCTAAGCTCTTGTTATACTACTAAGTCCTCTAGTCTGAAACGCTTCCTCTACTGTTAATTTTATGCGCACATGTCCCTGTAGCTGGTATGTTGTAGTTTTCACTGATGTGTAATTTTGATCTTCCTTTTATTCTGGCCATGCTTCTACTTAACTCTGGATACAACACAGAGTGTCCACAGTGACATTTCCCATCCTCTTGCCTGCAGTTTTCACATGTCCATTTTGAGTTATATATTTTTCTCATTGTGGGTTGTACTTTCTTGCTTCCTTATAAGATTAACATTAAAAATTTATTTTATGTGTATGACTGTTGTTCCTGCACATGCAGTACCTACCTGCAGATCCAGAAGAGGGCACCATATCCCTTCAACCTGAAGAAACAGACAGTTGTAACTGCCTTGTGGGTGCTGGGAATCAAACCAGGATCCTCTGGAAGAGCAGCCATTACCCTTAACCACTGAGCCATCTCTCCAACTATCAACATTTAAAAAATTTAATGCTAACAATTGTAAATAGCCTCTCACTGAGTGATACATATGTATGTATATATGGATGCATACTGCAGGATTTTGCTCTGTTACTTGAAAACAGTTGAATCCTTTATGCATTTATGCATTTTTTTTTTCCTGAGATCTGGCCAGCTGGACCAGAGCAGCAAAACTCTGAGCACTTTAAGCCCTATGCCTTGTGAAACATGAAGCTTTCCGGGTAACTGGCAAGAACAGGTACTATCCTGGCTTCTAACCCTTCGTGGTGCTTCTTTCTCTAGCTTTGTGACACCTCCTTTATGGACACACAAGCCCTGCTAAGCTTTTAAAGAATCTTTAGTTGTTAGGAGCCCTAGGTCCCTGAATATTGTTGCTTTCTTGAATCTCTCTGCACTCAGTTTTCTGTTTCATTAACGGAGTCTGCTACGTTTTGCCTAGGTTCAATTCCCTATGCTGTGAAATGAAGCTTTCTCCTATGCTGGTGCAATTATGGATGTCAAGAATTCTGGCCTTTGTTGCTTGCTGTCCACTGTCCTGAACCATCATGCCATCATGCCACTGATTGGCGGCTCAGGAAGAAGAAAAAATCCACACAGTATTGCTCTACATTGATCAGAACCATAAGACAAGGGCCCATGGGATTATAGTGAGGCAAGTTTATAAATTAGGATGATCTGGAAAGGAGACCTGTAGAGGAATTTTAATCCAGCAACATGGCTACTCTGGCTGGAATACAGACACACCCTTAGGACACACCTTTGATCCCAAACAATGAAGGTAAAGTTAGTTTGTAGAAGGACGAAACGAGGCTGGAGTTCATTCAGGAGTTCAGGGCAGGTCAGCAGAGGCAGTTGAAGCCAGAGAATGAGGAGCCAGAAAATCAAAACAGATTGCTAGAGTTAGTTTGAAGCCAAGCAGACCAATTCCATCAGAAGCTAAGAGAAGCCAGTTTGGATCAGTCAGCATGAAGAGGAGTTAAGAGCCACAACAGCTGAGTTGAACCAGCCCACTAGAGTTCAGAAAGAACTAGAAAGGTAAGCTTATTCAGCAGTAAGTCTCAGAGGCTAAAAACATTCTAGGCCTACATAAGATTATACGGAGGCAAAAAGCTTCCAGGACTATGCCTAGGTTACCAGACAGGGGCAGTTAGCCTCCAAGATAATAATTAAATCTGACAAATAACAACAGAAACCAGAGAGGAAAAAGAAGTGGGACAGTGATAGAGAGAGGGAGGAAGAGAAAGAAGAGAAAAGGGAGATCATGGTGAACTGAAAAGGGATCATTTAGTGCTGGAGCGGTGGCTCAGTGGTTACTAGCACTTGGGGTTCCTGCAGAAGACCCTGGTTCAGTTTCCAGCATCAAATGGTAACACACAACTATCCTCAGCTCCAGTTCCTGTTGATCTGATGCCCTCTTCAGGCTTGTGCGGGCACTGTTTGCACATGGTGCACACTCGCAGGCAAAACACTCATCTATGTGAAAGGAATACATCTTTTTAAAAGAATAGGAACATTTCAGGAGGGAAATCCTTGAGCAGGCTGGAGGGGTGCATGGTGGAGAATGACCTCACCAGGATACTCTTCCATTGTGACAAACGTTAGGTATGTTAGGTATGTGAGTTCAGCTGTACGGTCAGAGAAGTGACAGAATGGTTGGAAGAAGTGGCTTAAGTTGGTTTCCCCAGCAGACCCCCAGACAAATTAGTGAGAGTGAGCCATTCACTAAGGAAGAGACCTCCCCTATGCCCGAAAGTGCAGCAGAGAGAAGGAAGCACAGCAAACAAAGGAAGCATTTCCAGGAGTTACTGAAGCATACCTGAAGCCTGATGTGCTTGAGAATGCCTCAGCATGACCCAAGCATGAGCACCAAGAAGACTTAGCAGCTTCCGGTAGCTCCTGGTTGAAGAGGGGGCATGACTGTCTTTCAGCGCTTGCAATCCACACACTAGAGAGAACACTGGAAGACCCCAGGGCTCACTGACCAGCCAAGCCCACTTGGCAAGTCTCAATTCCCAGTAGGAGATCCTGCTTCAAAAGACAAGGGGAGATAATCAGTCCTCTCAAGTATGAGGACCCAAGTTCAGTCCTCAGAACCCGCATTCAAATGTTGAATGTAGTGGTACACCCTGGGATCCCAGCACTGGGGGAAAAGGTAGGATCACTGAGGTTCACTGTCTAGCTCAACCCAGCCTAACTGGAGAGCTCCCAAGCCAATGACACCCTCTGCCTCAAAGGAAGTGGATGAGGATGGCACTCAAGGATGCCCTCTGGTCTCCACGCACACGTGTACCTCCCCCACTCGAACATGCAGGTGTTGCCCACAGAAATACACATCAACAAGAAAACAATACTGGATTGTGAGGAACACTGTTCAAGGCTGACCACTGACCTTCACACCCTGGAACACGTGTGCACACACACAAGCATACACAGACACTGATAAAAGAGATAGCAAACAGCACCAGCATCCATCTCTGCTTCTTGACCATACATACAATATGACCAACGACCTCATACTCCCACCACCCACAGTCCTGCCATCACACCTCCACAGCCAGGGAGGAATGCTCGTTCAGACTGAGTTAACACATGCCCCTTTCCTTAAGTTTCTTTTGTCAAACATTTTATCGCAACGATGAGCAAATGAAGATACCAGGAGACTCAAAGGCACATGAAAAACTAGTCAAGGTGGCTTATGCTTGTAATCCCAGCACTTGCAAGGATGAAGCAGAAGGATTGCTTCCAGCTTGAGGTGAGACTGGGCTAAATAGTGACACTGGGGCCAGCCTGAACTATTGTATGATACCCTGTCTGAAAAAACAAGGCGAAAGCAGCACACAGAAGTAAAGGTTAGAGTCAACTTCTCCCTCACAAGGTTTGGACTGTAGTCCAGATTTTTTTTTTTGGGGGGGGGGGCAGCACTGAATCCCCCTTCCTCCCACAATTGCTAAGCTAGGAAGTTATTAGAACTGTGCTCAGCATAATGGTTCTGAAAAAATACCCGATGATGGACTCACAGTCAAGAGAGCATGAGAATGCATTTCTGAAAGTTATGCACCATGGATAAAATGAACAATAACAACATCAACAATGTCCTGTTGCTTCGTTTATTTGTGCTGTAGTCACCGGAAAAGTCGTCAAGCCCCAAATGACTCATTCCCTGAGGTTCTGAATATGATCCTAAAATCACCACCCATGTTCTTCCTGTCCTTTGAAGTGACAGAACAAATGACAGCAGAGATGGGCACTGTCCCCGAGTCCAGAATGGATGCTACATAAACATCATCTCAACAATAACATCTCACAACAATAACATCCTCACCTAAAAACAACCCGAAATAAGGATGTTATTTCTGCTATTTGCTTGTGCCCTTCGGTTAGGAAGTACTGTGCACCTGTGTGCAGAGACCAGAAGCCAAGATGGCTTGTGGGGCCTTGTACAGTCAGTCAATAAACCTGTTGGTGCTTCCTTTATTCAGGCCATGCTCTAAAGGCAGGAAAGTGAATGCAGTTCTCACAGTGAAAGTTTGGTCCCAGGTAAAAATAGCCAGAAAGGAGACGTGGATGAGGAGGCCAAAGGGTAAGAGTAAGAAGTGTTTGGGGAGGTGACATGGAATAAAAGACTAAAGAGAATTTCATCAACAACTAGGGGTCAGGGGCTGGGGAGATGGTTCATTATGATAAGTGCTTGCCATGCAAGCCTGGAAACCTGTATAATCTGTAGCACTCGTGTGGTGGCATGAATTTACAATCCCAGCAGAGGGGCACAGAGAAAGGTGGATCTTTGAAGTTCACTAGCCAGCCAGCCGGGCCTAGTCAGAGCGCCCCAGCCAGCTGCCAGCGAGAGATCTTGCCTCAAAAACCAAGGTGGATGTATCAGATGAGGAAGAAGCAAGTGAGGGAAAGGGCCTGTCAGATTCTTCCAGCAAGATACACCAGCACACTGAAAATTAGAACTCAGACAAGCAGCTCTTTCAATCACGTTGCTAACATGACAGATTCTGACAATGCTTTGTGTACAGTGGGAGTGTGACAGCTCCTAAGCCACTGTTAGTCCAGTCACACTGTTAGTCCACTGGGTGGGAATGGACTAAGCTACTGCTCTGAGCACCCACCTAAGCCCGGTTTCACATTCTGCCTTTAGACACTGGCTGTAGCACACCCCACACCTCTGCTCACATAGGAAATGTCAACCTTGTCTGCTGCCTCAGCTCTTGAGGCGTACACACACACACACACAGAATACTGACTCTTTTCAGCACAGATAGGATGCTACAGTCAGAGGATAACAGGCAGGAGTTAGAAGGAAAGGAGTTGATCTTGGTTGGGACACCTTAAGCAGAAAGATCTTTAGGCAATCAGCTGTGAATACCCCAAGGCAATGGGTATGATCCCAGAAGACATGGTGTAGATAAGTACTTGCTTGAGTCACCAGAAAATGGAAGCCAATGATCTGCTCAGTGATGTGCTAACACTGTAAAGCTTCCTGAGAGCCCAGGACCAGCTAGATCCTTTCTAGTCATCCAAGGCCATCACATCAGCAGTTCTCTCTCACGTCAGAAGTGCTTCTTGGCCTGATCCCACCAGGAACAATTCCATACACCAGAACAAGGCCGAGCAAAATGATAGAACCATGAGGTACAGTGCACACTTGTTCCGGCTGCCTGGGAGACTGAGGCAGGAGACTCAGCTGAGCCCAAGAGTTCAAAAACCAGCCTGCACAACAGAGTGAGATCTCACCTCAAAATAAACAAGCAAAACAACCCCCCCCCAAAAGCTGCTATGTATGGTGTGACACATACCTCCAATCCATAGCCCTCAAGAGGTTGTGATGGGATTATGAGTTTGGGACTAGACTGGGCTGCATAGTGAAACTGTCACTAAATGGTTTTCTAAAAGCTCTGGACTCCACTTACCCTTACAGCAATAACCTATTTTGTTTCTGCTATTGACTCATGGAATTGTCTGTATTCGTCAATTCTCCCCATTATCCTATAATTTTTGCCCCCAGTTTTATCAGAACTGATTTTCCCAAGGTCATCAACAACTTCCTGGGGGCCAACTCCAAGGATCATTGTATTTGATGTAACTGTAGAAACTCCTCCCTGGTGAGGATGGCTGACGAGATGGCTTAGCTGCTGGTAAAAGGTCACCAAGCTTGACAGCCTGTTTGATCCCCAGAACCCACAAGGCAGAGGAAGAGTACCATCTCCTGTCCTCTGTCTCTCTAAATGTAAAAATAATTTGAAAATTGCTTCTTTATCTGTGTCCAGGACACCAATGTCCAATTTCGCCTGTCACCCTTCTGGCCATCCTTTCATCTTTCTGGTTCTGATTCATCCTGACCTGTGTATCTCACTGTCCCAGGGTTGATTCATTCAACCTCTGCCCTTCTGTCTATCAAATAAATGCCTCTCCATTTGGTGTCTAACAAGCACCCTGAACTTAACAGATGGCAAACTTAGCCCTGTCCTCACTCGCCAAGAGGAGAACTTGCCAGTCTTTCCTGATTCAATGGCCATTTTACTCTTTCATTTCAAATGCCTTGGTGTTGAATGGGACCATCAACATGTTCTATGCTCCCATCCCCCAACAGAAGCATCAGAAACGAAGGAGAAAACGAAGCAGGCTTGTCAGAGTTCAGGAAAACAGTGAGAGCTACAACAACAGCCAAATACCCGGTAAAGAAAGAAGACAATTTTAAAACTTCAGAGTGTTTACCAGGAACTGAGGGGGAGGGAAGCTACTTGTAAAGAGGACAGTTCCAGCTGGGTTGGCAAAAACGTTCTAATGATGGACAGAGGTAATGGCTGAACACTGTGAATGCACTAAATGCATTCTTAAAAACAGTTAAAGTGGTAATTTCAGGTAATGCATATTTTGCCACAAAGGAGGGATAGGACGATGGCACTGTGTGACACTGACCAGCTGATGTCCCCACTGTGGGACCTTGGTCCCACCTCTGCAAGCAGCAGAACAGAGGTGCCAGGCACACTCACCTGGTTTTGCCCTACTGTCAGCAGACAAGGTCCTACACACTGTAGACAGGCCAAAGATGCCAAGGGGAAGGCTGGTTCAGGTATAACACAAGACAGATCAACCTGATCCCAGGTGGAAAAGGCAGGGGCGTTTCCTGGGGAGGCACCTGAAACTGTCACCTCAAGTGGGTCCCTAAGGATCTGTGGAATTCTGAGTAAGGCTGAAGGGCCAGAGAGAAGCAATCTGCAAAGATTTTTGTCTGTTTAGCTCCTGGAATCCAAGGAAATCTGCCAAATACCAGTTGAACACCAGCTAGAAACAAAGACCTCAGTAACCACAACATGAGGAAGAAAATGATCCATGAAGAGTACAGAAAAATTCACTAGATTGCTGTAGCTCAACAGCTAGCCAGAACAAATAAAAACCTGGGCTGGGTATGCATGCCTTCCACCCCAGCAGAAACAGGCAGATCTCTGAGTGCTCAAGGCCAGCCTTGTCTACACAGTGAGTCCCAGGCCAGCCAGGACTACGAAGTGAATCCCAGTCTCCAAAACAAACAAACACCACCCAGAGAAACCTGAGATTTAATACAATGATTTATATAACTTAAATGACCAATGTATGGACACGATTATAAATCTATGTTTGGGGTACATAAAAATATACTTTATGATAACATAAAAAGAGGCTATATAGGTACAGGGGTTTTATAGGCTCTGAAGTTAAGCTGGTATCAATCCAAACTGGACTGCTACATATTTAGAACATTCAATAGAATTCAAACAGTAATCAAAAGGAAACATTTGAATACCCTAGGAAATATGTCTCAGTGGGTAGAGGTACTCCCGCCAAGCCTTCCAACCTGAGTTTAACCCATGGGTCCCACGTGGTGGAAGGAGAAAAGGGTCTTTTAAGTTGTCCTCTGACCTCTACAGTTGCACCATGGCACATGCACCCCCTCCCCCCCGCCTAACAGACATTTTAGAAGTTAAAAAAAAATCCTTAAAATGCACACAAAAAGTGAGTGAAGCATGAAGACAGCTCACAAGAAACAACTAAATGAAGAAGTCGGTAATAGAGGAAACAAAAAATCGAGAAGCTCTAAGACTAAATGGCAGAAGCCTTCCTCACTGGTAACCCATTAAGCACAAGTGAGTTCAAAGCCTCCAGTCTGAAAGAGGCGCTAAGGCTGGGATCCAGCTGAGTGGTGGAGCACTAGTCCAGTATGCCCACGGGCCCTGGGCTCGAGCTTCACGTGGGAGAGTGGGTAAAGCGACATCAGAATTAATTCTAAAACCACGTTCTAATTTACAGTCTACAAAAAGTTCACTGTGACCCAGCAGACGGTAGGTGAAAAGACGGAAACAGGTAGTACACATAAACTTAACAGTACATAAAAACTTCAACCAAAAGTGGCTACAGTCTATTATCAGACAAAAGAGACTTTAAGCCAAAAACTCAAAAGACAAAGGACAATGTATAGTGACAAGTGGACTAATTCAGCAAGAAGATATAACAATTATTAGTGGGTGTGTACTATGCAACACTGTATGGTATTATGCACCAAAATGAGTCAACATTAACAGATCAAAGAAGACATTCTACAATAGTAGAGACTTGTGAAGATCTCAAACACTTTTAATAAGAAACAACGGCTGGGTGTGGTAGTGCACACCTTTAATCCCAGCACTTGGGAGGTAGAGGCAGGCAGATTTTTAGGAGTTTGAAGCCAGCCCAGTCTACATAGTGAGTTCCAGGAGAGCCAGGACTATGTAGAAAGACCCTGTCTGGAACAGGACCTCCTCCCAACACACACACACACACACACACACACACACACACACACATATGCAGAGAGAGACAGAGACAGAGAACAGAGAAGATGTTTAGTCAGATCAATGAGGAAAGAAGACATATGTTCTACAAACCAATTAGATCTAAAAAACATACAACATTCCTCCCTATAGTCAGAGGATACATATTCTCCTCAAGTTCACGTGGAAAATTATCCAGATAAAACACATTGGGATAGAAAACAGGTCTCAAAACAAGTTTCAAAATAAGTTTGAAAAGTCTGCAATTATACAAGTTAATAAAGTTAGCTGTCACTACCAGGAGAGCTGGAAAATCCACACATGTGGAGATGAAGCAGTGCACCTCAACCAACAGGCCACAGACATCTCAAAGGATGCTAGAAAACACCTACAGACAATGAAATCACAAAATGCCAAATTTTATGCGAATACAGCAAAAGCCATGCTTCAAGAATGAAAGTAAAGTAAAGAAAGAAAGAGCCGGGCAGAGACAGAAGCAGGAGGATCTCTGTGAGTTTGAGGTCAGGCTGGTCTACAAAGAGTCCAGGACAGCCAGGGCTACACAGAGAAACCCTGTCTTGAGAATTAAAAAAAAAAAAAAAAAAAAAAAGAATGAAAGTAGAAACACTACTGTAATCCTACAAATGTTAAAGGATCAAAACAATACTGGAAACAATTGCACAAACCTGAAATGGAAAATTCTAGCAACATACAAACTACCTAAACTGATGGGAGATAGGGTGCTGAGGGTAGCCATAAAGAGTTTAACTCACTAACCAAACCCTCCAAAGAAAAACTTAAGACCAGATGTCATCATCAGTGAGTTCTATAAAAGTCCTAAAAGGATCAACACTAATCCTTCTCAAAATGTTTCAAAAGCCAACTTTCTCACTAATTTGATGAAGCACAATTACCCGATCAAAGACAGATACAGACATCAAACAAGAAGCTACAGACTAACAGCCTTTAAGAAGATGTAAAATTCTTCAACAAAAATGTTAGTAAATTTAGTTTAACACAGTGAAAGTATCACTATTGCCAAGTGCAATTTAACCCAGAAATCCAAGATTGCTCCACATAAGAAAACCAGCATAATACACATTAATAGAACAAAGGGGAGAAAAATCACATGAACGTATCCATTGATTAAAAAAAAAAAAGCAAACAATATGCTTTCAAGATTCAAACACTGAGAAACTTGGACTCAGTTCTCTTCTGTGCTTCTCTTCGTTTATCCTGATCCCCTTGTTTTAAATGCACCAAGTGCACACATCAGGGCTCTCAGACTGCTGTTCCCGCCACATGGTGAACTCTCACTTCATCCAGGTTTTCTTAAAGAAGCTTTCTCTGCCTCAACCTTCACTCAGACACCTCGGAATTTCTCCTCTCCTATGTTACTTTTATCACCCAAATACTATGTAATGTTCAATCTATATTCCTTACCTGTTGAGAATTCAAACTTTTTTGTTCACTATCTCCCTAATGCTTAAAACAGCGCCCAAGACAGACACAGAGCTTAACGCTAAGATACTATGCAACCCAAAAAAACTTACTTATTTTGGTTTTTCAAGACAGGGTTTATCTGTGTTCCCCTGGCTGTCCTGGAACTCAACTCTGTAGACCAGGCTGGCCTTGAACTCACAGAGATATGCCTGCCTCTGCTCCTGTGTGCTGGGATCAAAGGCATTCGTCATCACTCCTAGCTCATATTTACTTTAAAATGATACACTCATCTATAAATTAACTGGGTTTCAGTAATCCCATCATTGGGAGGTGCAGCTATAGCTACAGCCTAAAAACTGTGCATGAGAAGGGCTGTGAGCTGAGCATAAAGCCTAGTAAACATCACCATGCAAAGAAGCCACAGGACTGAGTGGGAATATTACTGAGTCTTATAAAGATTATTAGGTGTCTTTCTAATACCAATAATGGAGCACTGACACAAGACAGAAAGAATGGAGGAGGGGAAAATCAGCTGAGCTCTGGGGCACGAAAAGAGTTCAAGTGCAGAGCACAGAAATAGCAAAATGGGATAAAATCTAGATCATAGGCTGTGGCTTTGGCTAAGAGCCTCAAAAGGTCAGATTTAAATGACTATTTTAGGGAACTACCGAAGAGGTTTTTTAAACAATGTAAGAAACTGAAAGTAACATAAAAAAATGCCATTTTATTCTTACACACCAACACAACTAAATATGATGACCAAATCAGTTCACTTTGCCAGCTCTGGTAGTTAAGGATTTATTTGACTTCCCGTTGCTACACACACACACACACCTTTTGCCCTAACACAATTCTATCTCCATTTTCTCCTCCTACACTCTTTGGGTTTGGTTGTTTCTGAACAGCTGTCCTCCTTTTCTTTGCTCATCTTTTCCTTTAGATTGTAGCACACATTTCTCTGAGGAACACTGTAGCAGCCCCACTTTCAGCCTTCTTTAACACTCAGTGTTTCTCCATCCTCACTTATCACTTCCCGGCATTAAGCTGTGGTTCTTTGATTCACAAGTATCCTTTACTAGCTTGAAACCTCCCTCCCCCAGTCTGGGAACCCCCCCTTCCTCAACTGATACTTCTAAGCTCAACATCTGCACATGTACTCCATGGATGCATGGAAAAGAAACAAGAGAATTCTACAGAGAACAATGGCAACTGGGTGGTGAGTTGTGTATGTAGCAAAGTCTTCTTGAAGCAATCAGTTAATACAGGGCAAGAACTCCAGCCTCTGCAGTCTTCAGCCTTTTGGAGCTTAAACTCAGAGACCTATCAGGACACAAGTCCAGGCTCACCTGCCTTAAAGAAAAACAAAAACAAACCCTGTACTTGTAAGCACAGAAGACAGAGTGAGCCTTCTCACAAATCCAAATCTGTGCCTGCTTCTTTTCTTTTCAATATTCGGTCCAACATAAAACCTTGCAAACCCACAAAACACGGGTAGCCAACTTCTCACCAGCCTTTCTGGGAAAGCTCTTTCGTATACCTCTTACAGATTTGTGAAACATTTAAAATAAAAATGCTGAATCAAGGACCTCCATGGGAAGCTGCCTGAGGCTGATGAACGTTACACAGTCAAGTTTACTCTGCCCTTCCAAAGGCTAGTCCTCTTGGACGGCACAAGCACTTCCTTCCAGAGAAAGCAGTAGGGCCTGGCTCAGGGCAATTTCATTTGCATTTCATCTGTGAGCTCTCTTACCTTTAACTTCTCAAGCCCTTGTCTGCCTAACAATGGTGTGGCGCCTCAGAACACATCCAACACCTAACTCCTTGCCTGGAATTTTTACATTGTTTGCCCAGCCTTCAAGAGTCCTGAGGTTAGACCTTATGCGATAGACATGAAGAATGTGAAGAGCCAGGGGCTTGGATCCAGGCCACTATTGCTTTGCACTTACTCTGTCTCTTGCTGTCCTCCAGCCAAGTAGCCTATCATGGGAGCCTTAGAGAGCAATGCATTTAAAGTGTGTTCCATTCTAAGACTGCAGTCTCAGAATGTTAAGCGATGTTGTATCAGAAAGAACTAGAGCCAACTCAAAAGATTTTAACGGTGAAGGTAAAGAATTATTTTTCAGAGACGGTCCCTGATCCTATTATTGGGGAACCCTCTTGGATACTGAGCTGCCTTGGGCTACTTCTGTGCAGGGGTTCTAAGTTATCTCCATGCATGGTCCTTGTTTGGAGTATCAGTCTCAGAAAAGACCCCTGTGCCCAGATATTTTGGTTCTGTTACTCCCCTTGTGGAGCTCCTGTTCCCTCCAGGTCTTTTCTATCTCTCCCTTCTTTCATAAGATTCCCTGCGCTCTGCCCAAACGTTTGGCTGTTCATCTCAGCGTGTTTTGATAGCCTGCTGGGTGGGGTATTTCAGAGGCCATCTGTGATAGGCTCCTGTCCTGTTCCTTGTTTTCTCCCTCTTCTGATGTACGTCTCATTTCCCTTTCTAGGACCAGGAACCATCTCTGACATGAATGCATGGGCTAGCACTTGGATCATCTCCACCGGACGGGGGGTGGGGGGGCAGCCTTACCAGTCCACTGGGAAAGATAATGCAGCCAGTCCTGATGAGACCTGATAGACTAGGGTCAGATGGAAGCTGGGTGGTGGGGGGGGGGGACCTCCCCTATCATTAGACTGGGGGAGGGGCATAAGAGAAGTGGGATGAAGAGTGGGATTAGGAGGGGGTAGGGGAGGGGCTACAGCTGGGATACAAAGTGAATAAACTGTAATAAAATAAATTTTAAAATTAAAATAAAAAAATTACTTCTCTTCCAATGGTAGTAAAACTTCTTACACTTCACAAATTCTCAACTGAAGTTATGATGCCACCAAAAAAAAAGCAAAGGGACCAAAGAGATACTTCTCCAAAGACAAACTGATGACCAAGATGTGCATGAAAATTGTTCACCACGAGGTATCAGGGAAATGTGTGTCACAACCGCAATGAGGTACCACTGTAGGTACTAGGATGGCTACATTAAAAGAGCCAATAGCCAAGTGTTGGCAAGAAGCCTTCATGCATAGCTACGGTGAATGTAAAACACCTGCTCTCTGTGGCAAACAATTTCGGCAGTTCCTTAAAAGGTCAAAGGTAGTTACTCTGAGAATTGAAACTTAAGCATAATTTGTGCACAAGAGTTTGCACTAACACTGTTCAAAGCAGTCAAGAAGTAAAGCAGCACGTTCATCAGCTGATGATTTTTAAACTGTGATGCATCCATGTATGGGAACAACCATTGAGGAAAGAAGCAATGATACTTGCTCCAACACGGGCAAGTCTTGAAATACGACAGCAAGAAAAGGCATCACAAAAGACATATGAGGCATATTCATATGAGGCATCCAAAGTAGTAAGTCCACAGGAACAGAAGGATGAGAGAGGCTCCCTAGCGCAAGAGAGGTGGTAGTGATGATGTTCCTTGGGGTACCTTCTTTTGTTGACTCATAAAAATGTTCTAAAACTGATTTTGGTAACAGGTGGCCAATCTGAAAGACCCTAGAAACTACTGAGCCACACACATTACAAATGTAAGCACATGGCATGAATACTCAATAAAACCGAATCTCTGTGAGTTCAGAGGTAGCCTGCTCTACATAGTGAGTTCTAGGTCAGCCAGAGCTACATAGTGAGACCTGTCTCAAAGACAATAAATAAAAATAAAAACTAAAAGGAGTCTTCTATATCCACTAAAAGTTACACCTGCAATAGTAGGTATTTATTAGAGTTTACTTTAAACCAAATCTTTCTTGATAAGGCATTCTGACTGTGACTTCTCAGCCCCTGCCTCTACCCCCACATTCTGGGATTACAGGTATCCAGCACCTTGCCCAGTTTGTCTGTGGTGCTAAGGATGGAACTCGGGGCTCTGTGTATTCTAGGCAAGCACTTTACCAACTGCTGTATCTCCTACTCAAAATCAAAGCCACTGCTTAGCAGAATTCTAATTGTTTTACAGAAGTGCATCATTACCCGTAAGCTTCTTTCACAAAGAGCTTACAATTAGCTTTATGAACTTAAACACGAAAGAAATGATGCTTTCAACTTCAGCAAAAGCATGTCTGAAGATGGATCCATACGTGTTGTGCCAGCATCAATCCACTTAAGAGACCTGCAGAAAGGAGCTGAAAAGATAGCTCAGCAGTTAAGAGTCATCTAGAGCCAGGGCCTGGTTTCAATTCCCAGCACTCACGTGGTATCACACAACTGTCGCAGGGGATCACGGGCACTACCTGTGTGTGATGCACCAGACACATATAGGCAAAACACTCATCCCTGTGAAGTAAAGGGAGGGGGAGAAACCTGGGGAGTGTGGTCAAAGAACATTATATACTTACACAAAACGGCTGAGAAGCCAGCACTGGGGCTGGGAGATAGGTCAGTGAAACGCTTGCCACACAAACACCAAAACCAGCACTCACATGAAAAGTCAGGCCATGACTGTGCTTATAAGCTCAGGATGTCTCGGTGGGCAAAGCCACCTGCTGCCAGCTCTGAGTACTGGAGTCAAATCCCTAGGACCCAGACGGTAGGAGAGTCAACTCCCATAAGCTGTACTTCAGCCTCCACATTCACAGACATAATAAATACATATACATACACATAAGTCAAATATATAAAATGTTATTTTTAAAAAAAACAGGAACCAGGAAGTTGGGGTTGTTGCTTCTGAGCAACCACCCTAAGGGTGATCTCTGCTGTCCACATACACAGACAAACCACAGCTACATACACTGAATATGCAACAATTAAAAAGAAAGAACCCCAGAATTATTCTTGTTCTTCCCTCCCTTCAAAAGCAGGAAGCCTCTTTTCTAAGCTTTAGATGGATAGGATTCTCCATTTGCTCACTATAATATCCTTGTTGTCAGAGCCTCATTTGGCACATAAAAGAGGAGTGAATACTATTTGCTAATAAATTCATGTTCTTTTTTAAATATTTATTTGTTTGTTTGTTTGTTTGTTTATTATGTATATAGTATTCTGCCTACATGTTTGCCTGCACACCAGAGGAGGGCACCAGATGTCATTATAGCTGGTTGAGAGGCACCATGTGGTTGCCGGGAATTGAACTCAGGACCTCTGTTAGAGCGGCCAGCGCTCTTAACCACTGAGCCTTCTCCCCAGCCCACTAAATTCATGTTCTAATTGGCATTAGAACCATTAAAAAAAATAAATAAATAAACCTTGATAATTCATGTGTGTGCACACACATAATTTTTAAAATGTAGACTAAAGTAGACTCATTTGACATTTCAGCTGCTGGAACACAGTAAGGCTAAATTCTCAGAGAAACATGGATATGCTGTGCTGACATTACATAGGAAACAAGACTTACTCAAGTTTGTTCTTATTTCCTGATCTAATGTGTCCTCAAAAGATATTTTCTTTTCTAAAAACTTCAATCTGAAATGAATGGACTGATCATGGCAGAAGGCTTAACCTGGAATACATGGATAGTCTTAGGAGCCCACATGTCCCTAAAGTTGTATGCAAAACCTTAACACGTGTCGTGGCCTGTGCATCTTCTTGGTGAGAGTTCACAGTTTAGTCAGGTTCTGAAAGGCGTCTATAACCCAAGAGAAGTTAACATTTTCCTTAGCTGGAAACAGACACCAAGTGGTTGAAACGAATCTGTACAATAAAATGTTATCCCAGAGCTCCATCTATGGGTAAGTAACTGTCACCTGGGAGGAACAGGGACAACCACCAGGAGCAAGGTGGCTCAGGGATGCCCCTGCTGAGACCTTCCGTGTCGCTCTAGCGTGAGTTTATTGACTACAGCATCACAGCTTCTTCTCAGGTGTAGACCCCAAAATTAGGAGGCTATTGATAAATTTTACTTACAGTACTTCAGCACCAAAAAATTGGGCAGTTATGCTGATAAATGTATATACAGTTCAACATCTGTCAGTCTTAAAATGCTTATTTATAGTGAAATTCATATAAAACCGTTAAAAACTTTTCTATTTACACTTTTAAAAAATGAAAAGTATAGTTTCCTTTGCCACAGCTTGTCAAAATTCTTACCCTCCCATCCCTTACCCTTCCCTCTACGTGTGACAGACAGCAATCACAGAACCAAAACAACACGTAAACAAACCGCATCCTAAAAAAGTAAAAACTTAAAAACAGTACGTTTAAAACTGTAAGTGAACTTTTTCATACATTTCACGGGGCTTAAACAAAAGTAAAAGTTGTTTACAAAGTCTCAGTCCAACATGGATGTGCAACTTCAGTATCAAGAAAGCATCAAATGAGCAGAGTTCACTTTCATTAACATGACTGAACATTTCCTTTGGGCTAGAAATGTCTTTTCCTCTGCTTCCTAATCAAACCTTCTCTAATCCATCTTCTTCTTAAAGGGGGAGAGGTGGGAAGGCCAAGCAATCCAGCTTCCCGGACATGTAGGAGAAGGGATTCGGTCTGCTTGGAAACATTTACATTAAATAAATAGGCAAGTGTGGAACACCACAATAAATTAGTATACAGCCAAGGAGCGCATGTACAAGCCACCCAAACATTTCCAGGTCAGTGATCTGATGTTTACCCTCCAGCAAGGACTCTTTAATGCCAGAACTTTCCTAGGTATTCATAAACTAATCATGAACTGAGCAAATATAAAATGTTAACCAAATCAACACTTCCAGGGATATGAAAAAACAACACCATTTTAAAAGAACTGTTCAGATACATCATTTAAAAAATACAAACTCTTCACATTCTTTCTTTTCTGGTGGCATTTGCTCAGTGAAAAGCAGCCGAGAACCACGCACAGGAAAGTCTTTTTTCACTGCCAGACAAACTTCCCTCTGCCCAGCTCCAATAAGGTGCCAGGTCTCCACGGCTCTGCATCTTTTCCTTTGCTTTGTTTTTTGCTTTTGCTTTTTTCTTTTTCTCTCTATTTTTTTAAAAAGTACATTCCTCTGTGAGATTTATCTTGTTAAAATGCTGCTCCTGCAGCAAAATGTCACTGAAACACTGTTTCTAGGTCCCCAGCCTACATATGAGCAAAGTGCTTTTTTTTGTTGTTGTTTTTGTTTTTTTATACAACAAATTGTAAGTTTCCCTGGACACTTGGTAACCAAGCAGGCTTTAAAGTGCACTCCGGTGTCTGAACACTAGGACCGTTCAGCAGAGCTCTGAGAGGGGCTGGGCTCAGTTCCATCCTCCGTGCTGCTGTCTACATCCTGCTCCATTGCTGTCTCATCGTCATCCAGCTGCTGACTGGTGAAGTTGTTCAGCTCAAGAAGCCCACTGGGCTCCACCACCACGTTGGAGCTGGAGTGACAAGGAATAGCATACTGGGGAATGGCCTGGAAGAGAAGACGCAGAAGAGTGTGTTCACGGTGAAAAAGGTAACAGGACAATGTGTCCCTTACCCCAAGCGGAGAGAAAGCTGGCATGGACTGGATAACCTCCATGACAAGTAACAAGCACTGCACCAGATCTCACACACAGCATTCTACTGCATCCGGACAATGGTGTATGGAAACTACTGCTCCATGTTACAAGCGAGGAAACACGAGGAAAGAGACATCCTCAAGGTCACACAGCTGTCAGGGTTAATGCTAGATCCAACCTCAAATCCCATACAACTCAAAGGGGTCTTTGCATTCATTTATGGGGCCTCTTCTAACAAAGAAAGCTAAAGTCTACTCCAAAATCAGAAGGTAGGCTTTTTGTTGTTGTTGTTGTTTGTTTTTGTTTATTTGTTTTTCAGACAGCCTTTGTTGTCCTGGAACTTGCTCTGTAGAACAGGCTGGACTTGAACTCAGAGATCCACCTGCCTCTGCCTCTGGAATTAAAGGAGGGCGTGTGCCATTGCTGCCCTGCTCAGAAGGGAGGCTTTAAAGAATATTTTCATCTTATCTTTAAGTGAATTTTATCAGTTTTATTTTCATTTTTTGAGATAGGATCTCACTATGAAGTCCTGGCTCGTTTAGAACTCACTATACAAGTAAGGCTGGCCTCAAACCCACAGAGATCCATCTGCCTCTGCCTCTCAAATTCTGGGAATAAAAGCATGCACCATCACATCCAGCCTGAATTGTGCCATATTTCTGTTCTTTATAACTTTTGTGGGGGGAGGGGCAGTCTCATATAGCCCAAGCTGGCCTTGAACAGACTGTTAGCTGAGATGACCTTAAACTTCTGATCCTCTTGCCTCTACCTCTCGAGTTCAGGGATATAAGCATGTACTGCCATGTCCAGCTATAGATACTATTCGACAAGGAGTATCAATTATATCATACCTCTGCTCCCAATCTTTGACATGAATGAACTATATTTTCATTCTTACTAATACAACCCAGAAAAATAATTTTCAACTAAGCCATCCCAAGTGAGTACGGCAATCTAAAACCCCAGTTGCCACCATTTACTTCAATAAAATCAGTAACAGTTGCCGTCCGTTGGGCAGACACTGAGGCAGTCACCTATTTTCCTTACCATAGATTTTATAAATTAGGCATTACTTATTCCCACTAGTGATGAGGAAACCAAGGCAAAAGTGTCATTAGTAGTCCAGCCCAAAGTACTAAATGGCAAAGCCAGTAACCCATCCACCACTTCAGGTAAAAAACAAAACAAAACAAAACAGCAACCACAACAAAGCCTTTCGTTAAGAACGATATACTTCACTAAATTCATTTTTAAGGATGGAAACAAAATATTTGAATAATTCAATGGCTACTTTGACTAGCCTTAGTTATCAAGCCCTCATGTTTAATTATGTGTCAATCAGTTAATAAGTCAATTTGTATCCACTCACAGCTTTTGTATCACTGCAAATGAAAAGCTCATTATATGAACTTCGAAGCACTCAACAGTAGCTCTATGCCAATTCTAAATGATCCACCGGTCTGTAAGTGGGAATTCTTAATGAACTAAAATGGGCTGCTCTGATTTGCATACTTTGCAAACTATGTACTGATTTGGGCAAAATAAAAACTGCCAATATCAAGGAAAAAAAAACCTGTAATATCCTGCATTGAGAGATGGAAATAAAACACAACTCCTAAGGGCTATTCTGGACTCAGTTTTAGTCTTCAATCTTAATCTGTAACACAGAATGACTGGTGGCTTTTAGAACAAAGAAGATAAAGATCAAGAAGGTGGGAGGCTGATGAACTGTCCACTGTGATGACAACACCTTAACAAGATGATCAAATAATAACTGACACAGAAGCCAAGTTTATGCTGAATGCCAAGCTAAATGTAAACATGGTTTGGAAGCACACACAGACAACGTGTTTCTGCAGACATTCCAGTTGGCCGAAGTGTAACAGTTTTAGGAACCACAAATTCAGATGAGGAACAAGAACTATTTACAAAGTAGCCCTAAAATTCAGCTGAACAGATGTACACACAGTTATACTCCAGTGTGTCAGACCGAGGAGTATAAAATGTAAGTGTAGGAAGTCACTGGTTTTCTGAGCAAACTTGCTAAGTCAACACAATGCGAACAGGGTCTGGCTATACAACTAAGCTGACACACACAGGCAAGGTCCTTATGGTCACACACTATGCTCTTTAACCACATCTACCAAGTTTCTATGATTGTGTTGTTCAAAACAACAAAAACTAAATAAAAGCCTGTATACTGTAATAGTTTTAAAGCCAACTCAAAAAAAAAAAAAAAAAAAATCTCTACATTTTGCTACCACCTTGAAGTGACTACTCCTGTGACATCCCAAAATGGATCAAACCCACAACACCTCCCATCTACCCAAGATGTCTCATTTTCCTTCCAGTTCTTACCTGGATGATAATTTCTGTTGGGCTCTCTTCAGCTTTCTTTTGGCCTACATTCTGAATACGCATGAACTGGCCTGTCGTAGGCACTCCTGCTGCTTCCATTTTTCTGGTCGTTAGGGGAGGGCCAACAGCAGATGGACTTGAACAGGGCTCTCTACATTTCGTCATCCCTGCCACCACCACATGGGCGGAGGGTAAAGCTCCTGCCTCGCCAGGGAGCACACTGGTGGCTAGAGCCTTCTTTGGGGGATCCACTACCATATGTTCTATATTTGTATCAATCTGAGCTTCCATCAAAGACATTTGCAAAATGTCTGACACTGCTGTCTTCTCAGAGGCCTGAATGGGAGATATGCTTGTAACTGGTGATGTCAGCTTAGGAACAGAACTGCCACCAGTTATCTTTGTAACTGTGGGAGGCTGGCGCCCCTCAAATGTTATCTTTGTAACAGAGGATCCTTGGGTTATAATTGGCTGCTCCACCTGAAAACAAATTGGGGTTGTGTGTATTATAGCTAATCTCTTTGAGGAAAAACTAATCAAACACTCCAGAAAATATGGTAAAAAAAAACATTCGTGCGGTACACTAGGAAGACATTTTGAAGCTCGATGTTTTAGTAAGAGGACTGGATGGGAAGGATCTGTTTTCTTTTAAGGAACCTAGGGAAAGAGGAGGGGTTGAAAGAACCTTTGTTCAGCCAGCCAAGCTTTGAGGCAGTAAAGGAAAAAAAAAATACAGCAGCCTAGTTTTCCTTTGAGATTTACATCCCTAGATACCTTCAACCCACTCAAACGATTTCACATAATCTGTTTTTAAAATTAAAAGTGAGTTGAATTTTTTCAATCTTTTGCTTCGAAGTACAACTGTACAAACATATTCTATATATGTATTTGCAATATACATACACACACATATATAAAGTCAATCCAGAATCATCAATCTTTGCTAATAAATTTTCTTTTGATTTTCCATTTATTTCTTCTGTTATCTAGACGATAAATCTAGAGGGTAAATTCATCAACTAGACGGTAAAGATGTAAACTAGAAAGGAAGATAGATGGTCAATGATGTTCCTTAAAAGACTGCAGTTTGCTTAGCATCACTGTCACAGAAGTAAGAGTTCATAAGCATGGAGGTATGGCGCTACCATTTTCATGCACTGCTGGTTACTGCTAAAAGTGATTTCTTTAGAAACCTCCTGGAAAAGCACCGTCTGAGAGCTGTGCTTTCCTCTCCATCAGTACGTGCACCTCTCTCCTAAGACACACCAGCATGATGAGGCTTTTGGGTTCCTCTTGCCTGGAAAAAGCACTGCTGGCATGTTACGGCTGTGGTGGCAACCTTAAAAAAACATCACCTACCCCCGTTCCCCAAGAACACAGAAGTTAGCTTTGCATGCTATCAAAATTCTGTTACCTGGCTTGTGGGTTGTTTCTCTGATGAGGTGGGGAGCGCCATTTGGCTCTGGGGAGTTTGGGGTTGCACGTAGATTTTTGGTTGGTTCGGAGCTTGCTGCAGTTTAGGAAGCTGCTGCGTGGTTTTCACGGCAAGCACCTGTACTACAGTTTGTGGGGGCTGTGCCATTAAGGTAGGAAGCTGCCTGTCTTTGGCCACCACGGGATGCTGTGTGTGCTGTGCATCTGGCTTAGGCTGTGCTTGTTCCTGCTGGAGAGGCGTTAGTTTCTGGTGCCTGATGGAGAGCTGGGGCATCTGCGTGAGTTTGTGCTGGAGTTGGTCTGCCTGCAGGTGGATGGTCTGCTTCTGTTTGGTCTGGAAGCACTGTAGAGTTTTCACTTGCAGCTGAGTCTGTTCCAGCTGGGGCTGGCTAAGTTTCTGCTGTTTAGTTGACTGCGATTGAGTCAGGGCAGATCGGTAAAACAGACCTGTCTGAGGGTCCAACGTGTCCATCTCTTCAACTTCACCCTCTTCAGTTCCAAGTTCCTCACTGTGTTTAGTAAAAGCAGTGTGACTGCTTAATGCCTAAGTAAGAGACACAAAGTAAGAATAAAATAAAACAAAACCACCCACAGTGTCACATTTTTCTTCAACTGGAAAATATTTGAGATTCATTCCAATATTTTTAGAGGAGCCTAGAAAGGCCACAGAGCCTCACAGGCTTTTAATCAAAACTTGTAATTTGAACTCTCAGACAGTTAAGTACTTCAACACCCAGTACACTCACTGTAGGGAAAGTCCTGGAGAACTCAGAACTTAGAGATCAGAGAAATAACGTGACCTCACAGCTCATAAGGAACAAAGAGGCTCCCAGCTTGGGAGCCACGCTGCAGTCTGTGCTTGAGGGACGCTCCCCCGTCTAAAGACAAGGCAACAACTGAGGGATGAGGCATCCAGAGCAAAACCAAGGCTTGGGAAAACCTACTTTGGCCGCATGCATGCCCTTAGTCCCCAAGGCCAGGTGTACTGTCTGGGAGATGTGTCCACCCTAGGGTCCACAGCAGGCCTCCCTGAAGAGAGGCTGTGTCACCAAGGGCTGTCCAGATTCACCAGGCTACATCTTCCCAGAGACCTGGTTCCTGGGAAGGAGTTAGCCAGAGGACAAGGCATTCCTCTTCCCAGGCAGACTGATAGCCTGGGGCCAGCTGAGATAGCAGTGGGAGGAGATGTCATTTTGAGTGACACTTTTAAAGCCAGCCTGTCTGACCTGTGTGTGTCCGGAGAAAGATCAATGCCAGGACCTACCAGTAAAGGACAGACTAGCATCTGTCACCTATCAAAATCTTTAGACACATGGCTTTCCCTAGGGACACAATAAAATCCACCTTATCCCTAACTCTCCCATTGCCCTGTCATACACTACACCACTACTCTACCTTCAAAACTGGAACCTACCCTTGTATCAGAATGGCTTGATACACACACAGTTTGGATTCAAGACCTCTTCACTGTCTTTCAGTAGGTCACATAGTCAGGTTTAACTGCTGGCTGGACAGGGAGAGACTTTGGGGAAGACTAAGGAGTCATGGTTGAATCTGACACACAGGATGAAGTTATGTGGCAGAATTGTCACTATGGGTTCAAATCACGACTCTGCCACCTGGAGCAAGTTACATGACTTTGGAAAGTAAGATGGATGATATACCCACTTTTCAGAATTATAATGAAAATCAAACAAATGAATGTACTTATAGCTCAAAGCATGGTATCTTATACAAATCAACTTAATGTAGCTTTCTTTTTCCTCTAGCCTTAAAGGAGGCATTTCTATCTGTTATTAGTTCACTCCCTTCCTGTTGAGTCTTCTTTTATTGGTCACATATAATTAAAGGAGTACAATATTTACTTCCCTTCTTGTTCATAATAGTCTCATGGGATTATTATAAAGTATAAAATAAAGGCAAAAACATACTCAGCAACAAACAGCTAAACAAGCCAAATGTTATTTCATTTTGAAAATCTTATTTACTCCACTAGTAAATCTTTATTTAATAGTAAGAGACACAGAAACA
>NW_026596046.1:33305757-33426941 GCF_907164565.1 Psammomys obesus
AAAAAAAAAAAAAAAAAAAAACAGGTTTTAAGAACAGATTAATAAATACACATTCAGTCTTGACTTAAAAAACAAAAAACAAAAAACTGTTTCTTTTCTTATTAGCCCACTGATCTTTTCCTTGACATTTCTACCTCGGTTCAGCATCGTGGTGTAAGCCTTCAGTCCTACCAGATGCAGGCTGATCTCTGTGCGTTCAAGGTCAACCTGGTTTACATAGCACAATTCCAGGACAGCCAGGGCTACATAGAAAGACTGCCTCAAAATAGATATAGACAGACAGACAGATAATAAGGAAGGGAGAAAAGGAGGGAAAGGAAAGGAAAAAAAATTTCTATCTGAAAATTTTAAACATTCAAAAGCCACTAAGTCACCATATCGTACAGCATACCTGTGTCTTCCCTTGTTGTCCATATACAATTTTTGTTGGAATGATTTTAGCTGCTGGCTGGACTGTGGAACCTATTCCTTTGGGCTGCGTTACAATCATCTTGGTGATGGGTCTCGTAGCGGTGATTATAGCTGGCTTTGCTCCAGTTGGCACTGTCTGAAGAGTCTTCTCTCCCTAAATTAAAGCCAATTATTATTTAAGAGATTTATAGATATATATGCATTTAAATGATATAGAACAAACAAAAACCCGAAAACAAAACAAACAAAATCCACAACTGTGTTGTTTTTTTCTTTCCAGTAAAAAAAAAAAAAAAAAACTGTCCTTTTACTGAAAAAACACTCAGAAAGATTTTGCCAGCATAGGAAAAGGACTGTAAATTATGCATCAAGGTACAAGATTTCTAAGTGATTACAAAACCCTGGGCTTTGTTGAAATAATATTACAACTCATATGAACAACTTTCTAGCCAAAATAAGAAATTATTTCTGATTAATGAGTTTTTTTAAATCACCATATCTAAGAACATTTAAAAACTTATACCATCCCATTCATAGAATACCTTTATTAAAACAGAAATTTCTGGAAGAACATACACTAAAATGTTAACAATTGTTATGTCTAAGATTATAGGTCATCTTTCCATATTCATTTTTACTTTTTAGTATATCTGAAGGGAATAGTTACATAATAAAAAAAACTGCAGTATATCAGCAGATAAACATACACATATAAGTCAGACATATAACGGTATAAGGCAGGATGTCTGTAGAAAGAAATATGGGAAAGATGAGAACAAATATATTAACACTCTTTCTAAGGTTCTATGGAGAGAAAGGGGAATAAAACTTAAGTCATTTCTCACGTTTTCCAAGAATGCTACCAAAACCACTTTAGTCTATTATAGATTCAAGCCCATTAACCTTTCAGCATTTTCTGAATTTTCACCTGCTTTATTGATTATCTGTCTGTTTGTCCGTCTCTCTCCCTGTGTGCGTATGTGTGTGTGTATGTGTGTATGTGTTGCTGGAGACTGAACTCAGGGCCTCACAAATGTTAATAAGCAAATGCTCCACCACTAATCTGTATCCTCAGCCCATTGTTTTCTTCTGAAGTACCACTTAGGTCATATTTTTAATCTCAGCACAGTTTTATTTGAATTTAATTGGATTAAATCCAAATACAGTAATTTCATTATTAATGTTTAAATTAAAATTCATAAAATTAAAGAGCTGGCAATTTTCATATTATCGGTTTTCTTAATTTTTGGCTATCACCATCAGAGATGTGCAACTTTCAGACTTAGCAGTTGGTAAATGGAAAGCAATCAGGTGAGCTGTCTAAAAGCAACCATTGAGAATTCGGTTCTAAGTCCAAGTCCAAAAATTATCAACCTCACCATCAACTACAATTATCTAAAGGACAAAGTGTCTCCAATAGACAGTTATTTCAACTCTCGAATACTGTCTGCAGCAGCATTTCCAGAAAGAACTCTGATTCATTCTGCTGACCTATCAATGCCTTCACCACCCAGCCAAGTACTGTGATCCAAACAGCACCCAGCTTGCAGGGGGTCATCTGAGAAAGGGCACATGCAGTGGGCCTGCCCGGGATGTAGGGGGAGTATAAACACATGTTCCATGTGCTGAAGGTAACGGTGCTATAGGTTGAGCTGTTCACTTTACTAGCACTGCCTGCCAAACTATTGCTCTAGTATCTACTAGAAAAAATTCACACATGACCCTTTTATAAATCCACACACTATTGGCTTGCTAATGTGAATTCAGAAAAGGCCTAATATGGTCTGCTTTTTAACATTATAAAAGACCGTGATACATACGTTTTTATGGTCTACTTAAAATGAAAGATCTTTGCCTTCTAGTGAGGTCAGGAAAGGTATGGATGCTAGTAAGTCCAAGAAAAATAAGAAACCAAGGATTGAGAATTTCCCATGTATTAGACACTGCCCTAAGCACTTTCAAAAAAAAACCTACCATCACCCTAATATAGACATAAAGAAATAAAAAATTACAGTGGTTAAATAAGTCACCCAAGGTCAAACTACAACAGTGAGACATAAAACCTAAATGTGTCTACCTCCAACCTCTTAACAACTGCCTTCAGAACATCAAATGGAAAAAATAAACAATAAACAAACCTTTAAGTAACAAATCCCCATCTATTAATTTTATTTTAAAGTCAAATGTTTCTCTTTGTGCAGCCTAAGTCAAATGCTAATCTACTGGCCGTAAGCAGGAATAAAATTGTTCCAAGGCTTCCTGCAGCTAAGCCAGTGGAATTCTCCATTTGAAGAAAACTAAACACTCAAATCACAGTCACAAACCACCCTGCTATTAGCAGCTATGAGTAACATGCTTTCAAATTACTGTGAAAAATGCCATTAGTTGATGCTAGGTAAAGGTTATTCTATCACAGCAGTTGAGAATCAAGCCATTCCATCCACTATGGGGTTCTGATAGCCTAAGGGAAATGTTTGTACAGATGGCCTTTAAACTGAGTGTGCTCAAGGTCTTACTTACTCCAGCATTTAGCAATGTTGTGACAACGTTTTTACCAGGGAGGCCTTGAATGGTCGTTCCTTTTCCTGTAGTCTTTTGTACAACAATCACATTGGGCTTGGAAGTCATTGGGATTGTAGTGATTTTGGTAGTCGTTCCTTAGAGAAGGGGGAAGAAAAGGAGGCCTGAGTTAAGGACTAGTGACACTTGGTTGTTTCTGTTTGACTTATACAAGCAATACATGTCTAAACAATGTCAACTTTTAGGTGACGTGAGTGTGGTCCTAAGGACAAAAATAAAGACTTGGAATAGTAACTTCTAAATCATCCCAGAATGATAAATTTTTAGAACTGACTCTTTTTGTTTTATTTTGAAGGTTTTTGAGACAGTATTGAACTATGTAGCTCTAGCTGGTCCAGAATTCGCTAGGTAGAACAGGCTTGGTCTAGAACTCAGAAAGATCTGCCTACCTATTTCTCCCTCCCAAGAACTGGTATTACAGCCATGTAACACCAGGCCCAGCAAGGAGTCTTAAAGCAATCATCTTTTGCGAATCTAAGGACCTACATACCAAATTCCAAATCTAAAACTATCACTAGCTGTTTCCCCGTCATTAAAAATAAACAAAAATCTTACTTTATGACATGCATTTCCCTCAAATCTAATATTAAATTTATGTGGCCATTCCTCCATTTCAAGCATCTCTATCTTACAGTTCTGATGTTCCATACCAAATCCAACATCCTAAATGAAACCTTTTACATCAAGAATCTGAAACAGGTTAAAGTGATTTTTAAAGAGTATTCCTAATCCCACTATATCTAGTTACAACTTTCCCTCCTGAATGTCTCAACCCTACATGTGGGGTGACAGGATGGACATCAAATAACGATACTTGCTTGTCATACCTAGTGACTGAAATCAATCCATAGGCCCCACATGGTAGAAGGAGAGAACCAACTCTTACAAGTTGTCCTCTGACCTCAGCACTCCTACCCCACAAAATGAATAAATATTAAAAGCAATAAACAAAAACTGCAGCTTACACTGTCCTAATCTACCATTTAGCCACATTAGTTCCTCCTGTTCACAGGCAACAACATAAACTGTAGGCAAGCTAGGAGGCTTCCCACTACCTATACCACAAAGCCCAAACTCCTGTATGGGACTTTCAAAATTCTGACAGATTTAAGATTATACACCTTTCCATCAGTGTGCTGATTTTATATTGAGCATATCAGGCCTGATTCTATTTTTGCTTCTAAAATTTTCTGTGCCTAGAAAGGCAGGCAGATCATATTTTTCTATAGGCCTGTGCAGTAAACGATTAAGTACAAAATGGGCACTCAATAACAAACACTCCCAATTATTCTCAAAAATATTACACAATTTTTTATTATTTTCCACTGGAAAAATAATAACATTCCTTTTTAGAATTCAGATTAACATTATATGAAATAATCTTAAGAAAATTCTAGTCCTTAGAATTATTCAGAAGGAGCAAGGGAGGTGGTTCAGAGGTCAAGGGCTTGTTGCTCTTGCAGGGGACCTGAGGGACCCACACAGTGGCTCATAACCATCCATAATTCCAGTTCCAAGGGATCCGATACCCTCTTCTGATCTCTGCAGGCAACAGGCATGTGCATGCTAAACACCTTCAGATTTGCATGTATGTATTCATATACATAAAATAAGTCTAAAAATATTTTTAAACAATTAAGAAATTGCTAATAAAGAAATCCTTTTTAACAGATCTTCACAATGCACTTATTATGACCCAATGTCTCCTCAGTCCAAGGCGCCACTCAGCAGGCACATTGGAAAGCACCTGCATTTACCAACTAGCTTTACAACTGCTTTTTCCTCCAACTACTCTGTGAATAAATGCACAATTATGAACTGCATTATTCACTTAAACCAACTTTAACTCTTGATTAATTCTAACCCCCTCATATACGGTTATGAAGGCCTTTTAAAAACCTGGAAATTTAGCAAATATTTGATAATGAAAAGTGTTTTTATAAAAACTACCTCAAAGAAATATAAACTATATGTTTAAATTAACAACAAACATAAAGGGTGAGAGGGAGTGAGGGAGCGGGACACGGCTGGGATACAGAGTTAATAAAATGTAACTAATAAGAAAAAAATAAAATTAAAAAAAAGTTTTAAAAAAATAAAAAAACAACAACAAACATAAGGTCCATTTTTTTAAGGGGGGGTAAAAACTCCTTCTTAAAATTTATTTATTTATTTATTTATTTATTTATTTATGTTTTATGGGCATTGGTATTTTGCTTACATGTACGTATGTATATCTCTTATGAGGGCATCAGATGCCCTGAAACTGGAGTTACAGTTGTGAACTGCCATGTTGGTGCTGGGAACTGGACCCTGGTCCTCTGGAAAAGTAGTCACCACTCTTAACTGCTGAGCCATTTTTCCAAGTCTTAGATAAAACTTAACAACCAGTTTTATTTATATGCACTAAAATATCTATCTCTTCTACTGCAAAGGTTTGTCGATTTAGAAGACAGTCATAAATCAAGTCTACCAGCTTAACCAATAGGAGGATATAGGGGGCACAGGGTAGAGTGGGCAGCAGAGGGAGGTTCAATAAAACAAACTGGGAGAAAGAGGAATAACAGAAAATAACAAGTATAACATTATATGAAAATAGAATAGCATTCTTTTCTACAATGACCAATACTGACATTCCAGTGTACAAGCTTCAACTAAGAAGAAATCTATGCAAAGAAGTATTACACGTTCAAAAAGTAGAAAAGGCAGCAGTTTTATAACATAACAGAACATGCAAAAACTGGTTAGCATCTTTAGTGTCATCGTCCGCCACCCCCTCCAGTTCTGGGAATCAAGCCCAGGGCCTTGCTCATACTAAGCAAGTGTTCTTGCTGAGGTTCATCAGGTACACTGAATCCTGTGTAAATGTTTACATATTATAGCACCACATACAGAATCTGGCATTTCAGGAAACCTACCTACAGAGACTATGCTTAGAAAGGGTAAAAACACAAATCACATTTGGATCACAATGGGCTCTGATAATAATGATGCATTCCATATTTTCTTTCTTTCTTTCTTTCTTTCTTTCTTTCTTTCTTTCTTTCTTTCTTTTTCTTTTTTTTTAGGATGCTTGTAAACTGCAGAGGCAAAAGAACTGCAAGTTCAAAGACAGCCTAGAATATATAGCTGGTGTGAGGCTAGCCTAGAACACATAGTAAGATCCTGTCTCAAACAGTAGCAACAAACTATGAAAAACTCCAACAGTTATAGCCAGGCTTGGTGTAACCCTACACTACTCCAGTGAGTAAGGCAGGAGGACCACAAGTTCTCCATCAGCCTGAACAAAACAAACTATAGCATTAAATGGTGTGGGGGAAGGGGCACTGAGGAGGTCTGCTCGTGGTGTGCTGACTTAACCAATTTATTGGCTTAGATCCTACTAACCATGGATTCCTAAATCATCCTATCTTGGGTTTTGTGTAATGTTTTCTGCTGCTCTGTTGAAAGAATGATTCAATAATTTAGTAAAATAGTATACAAACAATTGTTCCTTGTTTAGACACTGGAAAGATTAAAGGAGTCACAATCAAGTCTTGTCCCAGGTCCTCACAATGCCCTTAGGGTTAAGATAATGAATTCATCTCTGAAGGAACCCAATTTGTGCATAAAATGAGTGTACTTCTACAATCACATTCAACAACATTCACAAAAATATGCAAATCACATAGTTTCCACATGCTTCTAATAAAAATAAAACTTTTCTTAAAAATTACTTTGAGAAATTTAACCTGCCTTGTAAGGTGTTATGCTAAGGAAACAAGAGCTTCACAAATAGTTTATATGTGTTCACCACAGGATTATTTATAACCAAGGAAGAAGAAAAAAAAATCTGAAAGTCAAAAACCCAAACCTATAAACAATCTAAATCATTCAACAGTAAGAATACTATTAAATTATGGTACACACGGAATATTACATAATCATGGGGTGGTCAAAATGCATTTACTGATATGGAAAAATATATAAATTGTTAATAACATTTACATAAAACATTATAGAGTCTTAATTTTTCTTGCACCTTTCTAAAGTCCTCCACAATGAGAAAAAAAAATTTTTTTGCTTTTTTTCTAAAATCTTCTATTCTTTTTACTTCTTATTTTTATTAATTAGTTTATTCACTTTGTATCCCCCCTGTACCTCCCAAAATTTTTTACTCTTACAGCCAAATGTCTGAAAATATTTCAGCAACCTAGCCTACAAAGTAAGTCCATAACAGCCAAGGCTACACAGAGAAACCCTGTCTTGGGGGAGGGGGCGGGCTTTCTTCTGTGTGGGAGACAGGTAAGTCAGAACCATCACCTGTTCATGGATGAAGGTGAAAAACTATTTAAATTTGCTACAAGCTGATGATGAATAGACTTTGTAAATTACTATTGTATACTCTCAGTGTCACAGGACAGCAAGAATGTAAAGTAGAAGTGCTATTTTTTTTAAGTAAAGATTGTAAACTGGGAGCCAGAAAGATGGCTCAGTAGGTAAAAGTATTTGCCACCAAGTTAAACTGTTTTAACTTTATTCAGTATATCCTATAGTGCTGAAAAGCTGGAGAATTTTAAAATTCTCCTCAGGTCGAACCACCTATTCACATGAAACAGCACCTAGCCAAGCAAGAGTAATTTCATTTTTAATACAAAGGTGTGTGGGTGTGTGTGTGTGTGTGTGTGTGTGTGTGTGTGTGTGTGTGTATGCGCACGTGCTTATAGATAGGTATCAGATTAGATAGGTATCTCCACTTCTAGGATGTGCATATTTACATTAATCTAGTACAGAGCAGCTACACCATGAATAAGGTCCCAAAAGAGACTTTATGACATCTAGACACACCTGCAGATATACAGTACTCTATAAAATACAAACCACATGAACTCAAGATACACGTAAGAAAGCTGTTCAAGGTCATAAAAAGCTATCTTCCCATGAAGGTCAACTTTGTGAAATGTGTTTGAGCAAGAGCTTTATATTATTTAAAGGTACCATCAAATAGTAAGTATTAACTGTGTTACTTAAATATCCACTTAGAAGCCACAGCACAATGATCCCTTCCCTCCTCAGGTTGTCAAAAACTGGGTTTTCTCACTTACATTTAAGAGCAGAGCCAAAATTAACAGCTTTGAATACAGAGCGTTATGCCAACACCAAGCCCCGTTATGCTTTTTTCCATTCTCTGAGTTATCAGCAACATCCAATTACTGCCAGGAACTTTACTCCTTTGATTTTAAAAATATTACAACAACTCACCCGGGACAGACAAAACATGACTAATGACTAGTCTACAAAAATTGTAGACAGTTAAAATCCACAAGGCTTTCTTAATCAGAGCATTTACATAATTTTAAATAAAAATAATAATCAGTGAAAACAAACACCACATTAACATTTCACTTCAGAACCTATAATCCAAATACTGTAAAGATTAATGAGCCAATAAAAACCAGGTACTGTTTCAACAGACCAATAAATAGGCAAAAGGTTAGTTTTACTATCTCAGTAAAATATTTTTTAAAAGCGAACAGCATAAATGGTGAAAAGCAAAGATAATCAAATATTTTGTTTAATAAGCTAAAATGACATCAGTAACTGAAAATCCAAACTATGTTCCTGAAATATATTCAGATGCAAATACAATTCCATTATCCTCTTTAAGGCACTGAACAGCTTCATGTGACCACGTCTTCAGAGCTGGCACAATACCAAGTTATATAAAGCCAAACAGGGTTGTCAAAGTGAGACTATTTTTTAAATAAAAAAATGAACTATAATCTTTGCATTGTGACTTAAAACTAAATGCTCTTTCAACTTCGAATTTATCAAAAGCTTTATATGTGAACATTTAGTGCTAAAACTAAAACTGTATTTAATCACTACATATTATGACTGAAAACAAAGCATCGCAACTTGAAGCAAAAAAAACCAAATTGTTATTAATAAACTCTTGTTGTCATGAACTCAGTGGCTGGCTCTTTGATCACCTCCCCCTGAGGGAGGAGCAGCCTTACCAGGCTACAGAGGAAGACAATGCAGACAGTCCTGATGAGACCTGATAGGCTAGGGTCAGAAGGAAGAAAAGGAAAGGAGGACCTCCCCATCAGTGGACTGGGGGAGGGGTCTGGGAGGAGGAGGAGGAGGGAGAGAGGGTGGGACTGGGAAGGAATGAGGGAGGAGGCTATAGCTGGGATACAAAGTGAATAAATTGTAATAAATAAAATTTTTAAAACAGAGTCTTGTAGAGAAACACAGCTTTTCTTCTAACCAAGTATCATCATGCTTTTAACATATTCTAGACATACCTACCAGAAACAATATTACTGCTAATTATCTTTCCTCCCAAGGTAGCTAATGATTTGGGTACTACAGTAATGATGCTACCACTGGTAGTTTTCACATAGGTTGCAGCTCCAGGGGTTGTGGCTACACGACCTAAGGATGGGCTCACTGTTGGCCGGGTATAGGCTGCCTGAGTACCTTTAAGAAGAAAGTAGTAAAAAAAAATTGTCAATACTTACAAAAGGAATGATAATCATATAATTCACTATAGTCCAACGTCAACTATATCACTTTAATTTGAATATGCAATTGCAAGGTGTCAAGACATTCATTTACAATTTTACAGCCAGTTTTCATTGTGTACAGCAAGAACCAATGCCTAGTCAATTCAAATTAACTTACCAGCCCAAGGAAAGGTAGAACCCTCCCCTTCTCCCACTATCTTTCTTTCGATAGTTTTGTGTGAATACTTAAATGTAACCATTTTCCTGCCAAAGCATCTTACATAGGTGTTTTTGTTACAGATATTAAAGTCACTGTGTCTGTCTGATGCTATCCCAGAGCCAAATCCAATGTCACCATTCAGCAAATAAAGCAATATTATTTACCTAAAATTTTATACTATTTCTGTTTTATACTCTAAAGAGATTTCTCTCTTTTAAAGGATCAGTCCCTCATTTTACTAGATATAGTTGAAACTGCCACAAATTATCATGAACAGTTTTTATCCTAAAATTATCTCTATTTGCACATTTCTTCAACTTTAACTGACCTGCTAGAACTCTGTTTACGTCTCTCTCAAAGGACTTTATACCCTTTCCCACTATTTCTATGACTTTCTCTTTCTCAAAGAAGGATTAAAAACTAATCAGATGAGTCTACTGCAGTTTCCTATAAATCCAGGAACTCAGAAAGACTATTCCTAAAGCAAAGATTAGCCTTAAGGAAAACGAAGAGGTAAAATAGAAAAGACTAAGATGGCATTTGTTTAAATTGAAATGAGATTCAGAGACCATGTGACAGACATTTCCAAACTACCCACATGAGAAAAAAATACTTTTAGAAAGTTACTTTAAAAACTTATAACCACTACAACCATGAAAAGATCATTAAGAAGAATTAGACTAATCACAGCATATATCTGAACCAGGGGGGAAAAAATAAAAGGTCTAGTGCAAAGTAAACATGCTACAAGGGTATAAAGTTTGAATTATAACTGGTTAAAAGAAACATTTGCTACACTGTAAACACAGAAACATCAGCCAGCATTGCTATGGGCCTGGCTTTTATATAAGTTCTGGGATTTGAACCCAGTTCCTTACACTAACGTTTTAAAAAGTGCTTTTACCCACTGAGCTATCCCCTTAGCTCCTGACTTGATACCATTTAATACTTATAAAGGTCACAAAGGCTGGTAATTTAAAATGTTCTACATTGTTACCACCTCAAGCACAAGCTGATTGTACTCTTCTATTCAGGAAAAGTAACATGCTTCCATCAGACTAGGCAACACTTATTACATGGTAATGTAACATGAACTCTTAACCTTGAGAGTAACATCCTTTTGAGTTGGGCATCTTTTCAGCTACTCAACAATTTTGACTGAGTGCCTACATATGGTGAATAAAGAATTTGTTCTCTTACTCCCATAAAGCTCGTTGTCTAATATGAATAAAACAACTCAACAAACAACTAGGTAGGTAGAAATTGGAGTAACTGCAATAAAGAAAGATAACAGGACTATGAAAAAAAAAGTATCATAAAAGTGCTAACTTCAGGATTGGGACAGGAGTAGAGGGAGACAAGAAAGCTCTTTTGAAAACTGGTGGAGAGCTTGCCTTGCATGAACCAGGCCCTTGGTTTGATCCCCAGCACCTTATAAACCTGTGTGGTGGTGCACATCTGTAGTCCCAGCACTCAGGAGGTAGGGGCAGGAGGATCAAGAATGAGTTCAAGTTCATCCTCAGCTACATAGAGAATTCTAAGCCATAGACCCTGTCTCTAAACAAATAAAAAGGACTTGTTTGTAGAAGTGTCTCAGTTTCTGGATGTGCAATGTGACACTGCTGGTATGGGAAATTATCTGATGACATGAATGAATGGACTGATGCTTGAGAAACTTACCAGTAGGAGTAGTTACCAGTTTAGTTGTCATAATTGCACCATTACTGCTAACCACCATAATTGGGGAATTGCTACTGGTGGGGAGAGTTGCAGTCACTGGTTTGGGTAAGATTTTACTTGGTTGAACCTGCTGTGTGATGATTTTAACACCTTTGAAAGAAAAAAGATAAATCTCAGTACAAATAATGTTTTTTAAACTGTCAGTTAGCCCAATAGGGCAACAGTCACACACATTTACTGAATCTTACCCTAGAGATGCCTTTTTGACACTGATGAAACTCTAAGCTTCCATTGCTCAAACTCCTCTTTCCTTAATTCTCCCAATTCAAGAGTTCAGCTATATTACATTAACAGATTTCTTAAAGAAAACTAAATCTGGACTTTTACCTATGGTAGTGTGCATACAAGTTTTGAAACCAGTTAGCAAAAGAAAATATTCTGTTCCAAACAAGTATTTGAGAAGAAAGGACTAACATAAGAACTCAAAAGCAGTCCACATAGCCCTTCCAGATTCTCAGCAACAAAGACTTTTCATGACTCTCTGAACTGACATAGTAAGCTGATGAAAACTTAATAGGCTAAGAATAGATTTTGTTTGGTTTTTTAAACGGCTGTCTCATTTTTCATTGTTTTGTATTGAGATAGGGTCTCGTTATGTAGCTAAGGCTGTCCTAGTGCTCACTGAGTAGTCCAGGCGGGCCTGGGACTAAAGATTCTACCGCCTCTGTCTCCTGAATGCTGGGATTACAGATGTGTGCTACCATGCCCAGCTTAAAACAACAACAACAACAACAACAAAAACACAACAAAACTTTCTTGTTGTTGGTACTATTGAACCCAGGGATTCAGACATGCTAGGCAAGTGCGCTACCCAAAGTCCTTAAATAGCTTTCTATAAAAAAGTATTTTAATAACTCACTTTATCAAATACTGAATGCCAAAAAAGGCCACATCACTACTACACCTACATAAAACATGCATGTGAAAAGAACACAAAGGGAATATGAAATAAGTATAAAAAATGGAATTTATGTTGGGACTTTTTTACTTTTTTCTTTTTTTTTTTTTTTTTTTTTTTGAGCCAGGGTTTCTCTGTGTAGCTTTGGCTGTCCTGGAACTCACTCTGTAGACCAGGCTGGCCTCTAACTCAGAGATCCGACTGCCTCTGCCTCCCAAGTGCTAGGATAAAAGGCATGTGCCACCATGCCCACCATACATTTTAAATTTTTTTAATTTACAATGTTATGTTGTTTACATTGGCTTTCCAATGTAACATTAAAAAGTATGAGCTGTTAAGCTAGGTGTACTTTTAAATCAGTGGTAACTAAAGAAGAAAAATTTAGTGTCATTTCTCCACTCTAATCTTTAAAGAAAATATCTAAAACTAAGTATTCTCATAGAGAAAATTATGCATTATATTGTTTATGGTGTGGCATGATGGTTTATCTCAACTGTCCATTTGACAGAATTTACAGTCACCAAGTAAACAAACCTCTAGGCATGTCTAGAGGAATTTTTCTAGATTAGGCTAAGGAAAGAAGATCTAGACCGTTCCATGGGCTCTTACCCTGCACTGAATGATAAAGAGATAGGAATTGAGGACTAGCATTGCCCACTCTCTCCTCCCTCACCAACTGCCTCAAGCTCCTGCCACCATTACTTTCCTACCATCATGGTCCTCTAACCTCAGATCAAAGTAAACCCTTCCTTTCCCAACGGTTTTTGTCACAGAAACAAGAAAGTAACTAATATAGGTGATGATTTAAGCTGAGCTATTAAGGAAACAGATCTACGTACTTAGTAGCTTTAGATAATCTTAAACTTTCATTAGCTAAGAAAGAAATTGAAATTATGGTATTTGACATAGTTACTTAAATAACTTTCATGACTCTATTTTTATCTACAAAATAAAAATTATATTGGTATATACCTCATAGGGCTACTGTGAGGATCAAATACATTTGTAAAGTATTTAATACTTTATAATGCTTAATGCCAAGAAATTCAGTAAGTATTCTAAAAATAGTTCTGAATATAATATATACAAAGAAAAATTACTTCTAACATTTTTTACTAATGAGCCATAATACTACATAATTCCCAAGCAGAAAGAAGCTCCAAGAAATAATCACAGAACCAAGAGACAATTCTACTCAGGGCTATGCAAACCAACTGATAACCTGGATGAAATAAGTAACATTGTAAGAAAACATTATTTCTCAAAACTGACCTTTAAAGGGAGAGCAAATCAAATAAACAAAACATCCAAAGAAGTTTTTAAGAACTTCAACACTCTCAGCAAGTGACAGGCCCAGAGAGCTGCCTTCAAAAGGACAATCATTTCAATGCACCTAAAGCATACGGATAGCCATGCCTGATGAGATGGCATGAGGAACTTTTCAATCCCACAGTGGAACTAATGCAAGTTTTAAAACAACCACCATTAAAAGGCTCTGGGGATCATGGAATGGCTCCATAGGTAAAGGCATTGACATCAAGCCTGACCATCTGAGTTTTATCCCAAAGACACACATAGTGGAAAAAGAACATATTCCTATAAGGAGTATTCTGACTTCCATATACACACGATGGCACAACATGCACAAACATATGCTCTCATACAGCACATGTGCACGTGTACACAGGTACACACAAAATATAAATAAAATGCAGTAAAAGAAGCCAGACGTGGTGGTGTATGCCTTTAACCCCAGGAGGCAGAGGCAAGCAGATCTCTGTGAGTTCGAGGCCAGCCTGGTCTACAAAGTAAGTCCAGGACAACCAAGGCTACACAGAGAAACTCTGACTCGAAACACCCTCCTCAAAAAAAAAAAAAAAAAGCAATAAAAAAGAATCTTCTGGAAAGGAATCATGTGGCAAATAGCAAACAAAGAAACACCCACCCAACCAAACCTATAAAAGCTAAAACCAAGCTCTGTGACATGTGAGGCACGACCATTTCTCTTTCCCTCCCTCAGTTCAGTAAGTTGGTAATTCCACTCCAGACTGCTACATTCACGAATACAAGGTCCCTTCTGCACAGTCCTAGCCAGAAAATGGCCCTTTCAAGAAAAAACAGGACTTCGGCTTACCAGTTACTTAATGCCAAATGAAATACCACAAAGACTATTTTCAATCCATAGTAGAATCCAATTAGAAACCAATACCAAAGAGCCATCAAAAAAAAATAATAAATAGAAAGAAAGAAAGAAAGAAGGAAGGAAGGAAGGAAGGAAGGAAGGAAGGAAGGAAGGAAGGAAGGAAGGAAGGAAGGAAGGGAGGGAAAGCTGCTCAAACATTTAGAAATAAAATAGCATAATTCTAAATAAATTGTCAAAGAGAAAGTCCCAGGAGAGGTTTCAGAACAAAAACTGTAAGAAAATGGCAACAAAGGATGCTGACAAAACAGTGCTGAGGAGGATTCATCAAAGCAGTTAAATAGATGTAGAACTAACAATGCATAGGAAAAAAAAAACGCACTTTAATCAAAATGTACATTCCAGTCAAGAAGCTAAAAAAGCAAAAGGAAGCCAAAGAAAATAGAAAAAAAAAAAAAAACAAAAACTGAAAAATGACAAGAACTGATCAATGAAGCAAAACTATTAAAAAATAAAACAAAACAAAAAAAAAAAAACAAACCTCAATGAAAGTGAAACTCCCTAGAAAGTCTAACAAAGAAAAAGAGCATTAGTATAGATCTTGTAGCCACTTAATGAATAATTAGGAACGGACAGTGATAAATAACCACTTGACAATTTAATAATTAATAAGCTACCGGGGATGGAGAGATGGCTCAGAAGTTGAGCACTGGCTGTTATTCCAAAGGTCCTGAGTTCAATTATCAACAACCACATGGTGGCTCATAACCATCTATAATGAGATCTGGTGCCCTCTTCTGGCCTGCAGGCACACATGCAGACAGAACACTATAAAAAATGAACAAATCAGGGACATAGGAGGAGGTGAGGGAGGGAGGGTGGGATTGGGAGGAGAGGAGGGAGGCACCTGGGATACAAAGTGAATAAACTGTAACTAATGTAAAAAATAAAAATTAAAAAAAAAGAACAAGCTACCAAAGCTCAATAAAGATGAAACAGCTAATCCAAAGTTTCCCAACCATTAAAAAAGGCTCATAATTTAAATGCTCCCAAAAATCTTCAGGCCCAGATGATTCATTGGAGAAGTCAGCTAAGGATTTAAGGAATTAATACCAATCTTCCCTAATCTCTTCTAGAAAACAGAACACTTCAAACTCATTCATTCTGAGGCCACTAGTACCTTGACAACCAACTAGACGAAGACACTACAAAATAAGACAACTATATATCAACTCAGCAGATAATCTGAGAAACTGAGTTCACACCCCCAGCATCCACAGAAATGCCAGACAGGTATGGTGTCCTGATGTAATCCCAGTGTTCTAGAGGTGAGAGGTGGAGACAAGGAAACCCAAAGTATACTGGGTAACTGAACTAAGCAAACTGGCAAGCACTGAGTTCAAGTGAGAACCCCTGCCTCAGCTTATAAGGTGAAGAGACAGCAGCATCAACCTCTGGCCTCCACATGAACTTGTACACATGTGCACAGAAACCTTCACATACATCTACACACACTCACATGGGAACATACATACACACATTCACCACATACATACATTTAACAAACCCTCTCATGAACAGAGATAAAAACTGAAACCACTGATGTATAAAAAAGAATTATACCATGATCAAGTAGGACTTATTTCATATATGTAACTGGTTCAACAAAAAAAAAAAAAAAAAAAAAATCAACCCATGTGATTCAGCATATCAGCAGCTAAACACAAAAAGAAGTATTTGGTCACACCCCTTGAACATGGAAGAGCATCTGACAGACCCTGACACGATGTCATAATGAAAAGCCCCAGCAAAGTAGAAATGTCACATCCGCAACTCAGAAAGCACTTATACAAATTGCCTAACAGGCCTCACTCAACACTGAAAGACCCAATGCCTTCTACTCAATATCAGCATTAAGACAAGAATGTCTGTTCCATTCACTCCTACTTATTACACATTCTAGCTGATGAAATAAGACAGAAGATATAGGAAAGGTAGTTGGGAAGGAATACCGCTTAGAAAGGAAGAAAAAGCCTGTCCTTATTTACAGGTGACATAAGAAAATACATCCTGCATACATAGGAATCCCAAGAAATCTACCTAGATACTTCCAGAAGTAATAAAGTTCAGCAAGCTAGAAGAACACAAGTTCAGCAACATGTTTACACACCAACAATAAACATGTAAAATGGAAATTAAAACTACAACACTATTTAGAGTCACTCTAAGAAAAGCATGCAGCTTAAAAAACATTTACAGGCTTTTCCTACTAGAAACCATAAAACAATGAAGGAAGAAGTAAAAAGATATAAATAAATGGGAAGACACACTATGCTCACGAGCAGCAGGGCAAGGAGAACTGTGGACTGAGGATTCCCAGCAGACCTCACACACACTTTCCAGTTACCTGACTCCTGCTTGATCTGGATGGTAGGTTTGAGACCAGGTGGCAGTGGTGACTGCTGAGGCTGCGGCTGCGGCTGCTGAGACACTGGGGAAGGCTGGGCCACCGGCTGCTGGGTCTGCTGCTGCACTGGATGTAACTGCTGCTTAGGAGACTGCTGATGCTGTTTAGGAAACTGTGCAAGAATCTGGGTAGGGGCACTCACTAAGCTTTTGGGGGAAGGAAGTCTTGTTGATGCCATTTTGATTGCTGATGTAGATACACCTACAGAAAAGAAAAAAGGATTTAGGAAAGGGGAAGGTGGACAGGTTAAAAGAAGAAGGATGTGAACCATTCCATCAGCAAACTAACATCTTGGAAAAAGATGAAAAATTTGAACTTTTGTAAAAAAAAAAATCTACAAAGTAGACTAATCACAGTGCCTACTCTTGGTTATAGTCTTGCTCCATTAACAAGTTTCTAAATTTCCTGTAACCATCTTGCTTTTTTTCATTGTTGTTTAATTCTATCACTATTGTTGGTTGCTAGTCTTATTTCTCTCTTCCTTTCTAATAAAACCATGTTTCCCCCTTGAGAATGCACATTTCCTAGACACCTAACCCAGCTTTAGAGGGCAATTCTCAATTGATGTAAGCTTGTCATGGGACTCCATTACTTTTTCTTGGACTAAGGTAAAGCTAATTACAGATAACATGCTATAAGAGGAATCTTTTCCTAGAGAATATCCAGGTGAGGTTTTCTCTTTTCTAGACAGGCTACACAAAAAGGAATTTTCTCTCCATTCTTTGGGTACTTTCATAGCTGGCTATGATACCTACAAAGTACTCATCTAACCAACAATGAAGTTACCAACAAAGAAGTTACTCGGGAGGAAAAATAAAATTCATGGATGGTCCAATGATTTACCTAACTTAACTAAAGCCTTCTGTCTTACAGATTTCTGAAATAATAAACTTTCTTAGTTAAAAACCAGTCAGTCAATCAAGATTTATTTACATGAAGTTATTCACGCAATCACTCATCACATTTTTCAAATAAATTTAGATACTAATCCAGTCAAACTCTAGAACAATTAATTTATTTTACGTTTGGATGTCCAAACAAATACAGGGAACACCAGCAAATAAAATCTATGAGTCCATTTTTGGGAGAATTATGAATGAATCTACACTGATAATTTTCAGTCAATGTGTGCTATGGTTTGGGTATAGACCAGAGCCCATGTGCTGAAACTCAATCCTCAATGAAAAGTCTTAAAAACCAAGCAACTTCATCTGACTTAGTGATCATAGTTTAGACATAGAGCCTTTCAGAGAGCATTAAAACTAAGCAGGATAATTGAGGAGGAACCCCATAATTGAACAACAATGGCTTTTTAAGAGAAAAAGAACTCAGAGAAGGCACACATATGTGATCCTTGTCTTTTGCCACGTGATCACTCTGCATGATCCTGATGATCTGAAAGCAAGAAAGTCAGCACCAGATGGAAGTTCTTGATCTTCGATTTTCAACCAGAAGCCAAAACAAATCATTTTCCATCATAAAGTTACCCAGCCTGAAATACTTCATTATGCCAAAAAAAGGGCTAATTAAAATATAAAATAAGTTAAAAATTGTAACTTGAACCTTAGAAAAAGAATGAAGCCCTAAACCCCTTTTTATGTAAAGAAGTATAAATTGGGCAAAAGACACAGTTCAGTGGGTAAAACATTTGCTGTGTAAGCCTGACAATCTGAGTTTGATCCATAAAACCCACATAAAGGTGGAAAAAGAGGACCAACTCCACAAAGTTGTCTTCTGACTGCCACACACTCTGGGACACACACCTAGATACATACACAATCATACAAATAAAGTATAAGTGAAGAAAGATAATAAAAGTAAGACTACTGGTCATATTTTACGTGTTTAAAAAGATAACAAGAGAGGGGAAAATCAGTAAGACAACACACTTGTTAAACAGTTTCAATTAAACAAAAAAATCTTAGAAATTCCTGGGCTGGTGCGATGGGTCAGCAGATAAAAAGGACTGCTGCCATGCTTGAGGACCTGAGTTCAATCCCTAGGATTCCCACAAGTTATCCCCTGACTTCCACACGTGTGTCATGAATGTACACGGCCACACAAAACCACAGTCACATAAAATATAAATAAGTAATCTTCTCAAAAAGGAAAGAAATTATTTACGTGGGCCATCACAAAACTGGTAGGACAGGAAAATTTGACAAGAACAGAATCTCATGGAGTAAGAGTGGAGACCATGGGGCTGGAGTGATGGCTCAGAGATTAAGAGCACTGGTTGCTTTTCCACAGGTCTTGAGTACAATTCCCAGCAACCACATGGTGGCTCACAACCATCTATAATGAGATCTAGTGCCCTCTTCCAGTGTGCAGTCAAAGCCCTTGTATATGTAATAAATTAATTAATTAAAAAAAAAAGAACAGAGTGGAGAAGAGATTTTTTTCAGAACCTGTCTAAATAAAATGAAAGAATCAAAGGAACTGGAAGCGACATGCTACCTAAGATGGAGCAGGCTCAGCATAGAACTAAGGTCAGCAGAAGACTGTCATACTATCGTGAAAGGAATTCATGGAGTCCATAGAAGATATGAGGAAAAGGATAAAATGACAGAAAAAAAAAAATTTCTTACCAAATAAGAGATAGTGGCAACAGAATAAAAATGCAGTCAAACTAAGTAATTAGCAATGGCCCATTCCTTGGTTAATGGAAGGCAAAAGGACAGACACTAGAGACAACCAAAAAGCTAGGTACTACTTCCAATCTTGAACAAAGACTCAGAAGAACCAAACAAGTAGCAGTCACCTAAAAATAAACTATTTTCATATATACACAAAACACCAATTCACACCTCTCTACGATATCAGACCAGACTTAACACCAAATTATAAATTCTTCTATCCAAACATTAAAGTGCACGACAGCATGTACAATATGCTGCTAATTTCTATATAAGGTAAAGGTTAAATATGTATCTATTTGCTTCCATGTTCACAATATGTATCTATTTTTTTCAATGGAAGAACTTAGAAAGTAATGGGGGTCGGGGAGAGAAAGACAGGACAAGGTGTAGGAGTTACAGAGAAAAGAAAATTGCTAACACTTCATATTCTCAAACTAAGAAAAGGTGAGCAGGCAAGTCATTGCTGACCTAACAGCGGAGGTTAGGTCAACCCCAAGACAGGAACATATTCTCTCTCTCTCTCTCTCTCTCTCTCTCTCTCTCTCTCCTCTCAGTGGAAGTTTTGGTTTAAGAACTTATATAAATATGTTTTTGTTTTAATTTCAAGTGTGAGTTATGGGACTGCCTTAGTTTATCCACAGCTGATAACAGCCTTGTGCAGCTCAGAGAGGGGTGTGGTCTTTCCCAGTTGGAGTTAACTGAAACTCTGAGAACTCTGAGACTGTATAAATACCAGAGCCCAGAGAGGAAAGGACACTTTGAGGAGACAGAGAGGGGAAAGAAGGCTGCTAGTTCTGCTTGGATATCTTGATGACTGAAACTGATTTTCCCAAAGAACCCTAGCCAGCTGGAACTAAGTCTAAAGAAGAATCCCTTTTCCCTTCTAACCTTCTTTCTCTCCTATCTAGGGTCGCAGTTGGAAGGGGGTAGAGGCTTAAAGATCCCCAAATAAAAGAGTTAAAAAGTAGCCACCCCTCCCTCTCTCTCCATCTCGCCCACATTCTCTCTCTCTCTCTCCCCCTTTCACTTTCTCAGTTGTTTTCAAAATTCCTCCACACATGTAAAGAATTAAATGGTGGTTCACCACTCACCTTGTGCTACTGTTGACATGACCACAGATGGTGTGGAAGATACCACAGCTGTTACTGCAACTGTACTAGAAATAGGTGATGGCGTAGAACTGGTGTTGCCACTGCTGCTGGTGGTGACCAGAGAGGCCTGTGATGCAGTTATAACAACAGGTGGCTTCTGAGTCGTAGAGGCAATGACCGATGTTGGTACAAGCTTAGTGACCGCTGCATAGTTATGGGATTTGGAGAGAATGTTGGGCACGAAGGTTGAACTTGGTGATGTGGTCACTATAATAACCTAAAGGAGAAAAAAAAAAGTTATTTCAATGTACCTTCTATATACTACAAGTGTATTTAAACTCACATACAATTCAAAACTAAGCTTTGTAATATGAAAAAAATTCAACAGAGAAAAATATACAACTAAAAGTATATGAATATTTTCCTTTACCAACAATCATCAAAACTACCTAAACACACCAATTTTCAGCAAGTATTTTAAGGCAGAGTTCAGTGTTGTGCATGACATGGCTCTACAAGCATCCCACCACACCACATAACTTAGAGGATAAGTTCACACCACAACATGAGAAAAGTAATGTGGAGACTTGTTCACAGGTAAATACTTATTGAGCATCTACTATGTGCCAGGCATGGTTCTAGATGCTGGGGATAGAAGAATGGACAAAACTTACTTGTTTACATTCTAGTGCGGAGACAGCAATAAAAATATATGACATGTAGAAACAAGTGGAAAAGACAATAAACCAGGGTAAAGAAAAAAAAAAAGGATGAAGAGATATTGAATTTTTATTTGTTAATAAAGTACTCAGTGAAGATCTCTCTAAGGTGACATTTGAGTAGAAATGAGAATGAGGTCAGGGTATAAACCATGTGCTGTTAACACCTTGAAGGGCACTCAGTGGCATGAGGGGTAGGAATCAAAGGCCCAATGCAAAAGCAAGTTTGGTATATTCAAGAAGCTTTAAAGATCTAAGGGACAGACGGACATTCATAAGGCACTCAACTACTAAGAAATAATGGAAGACTAGACCATGTAAAGTCAGGATAGGTCACGTCCTTTCATATGATGTAATGCAAGTGGCACCACTTCTCTGTGATCTTCCTCCATAAAATTCATAATCTAATCTAATAAGGTGGAAACATCATGAAAATTCTACAAGTGGGGCATCTTAACTAAAATACCTGATCTATCAAAGCTATCAAAAACATAAACAAAGCAGGAAAACCTGAGACACTTTCAAAGTAAAAGGTATTTAAGGACACTGGACAGATAAATAGAATGTGACATCCTAGGTGGGAACCATAGAACTAAAAAGGACAGCAAATAAAACCCAAAGAAATCCAAACAAACTCTGCACTCAAGTCAGTATTACTGCATTATTATTAATTAAAACAATGTACCATACTAGTGAAAAATATTAAAGGGGAAAGAAGTATAAAGTATGAAACTTTTATAAAATTTCTGTAAATCTAAAACTTCTAAAAGTTAAGTCTATTTTTTAAATAAATCTATTTATTTCTCTTTATCTGCTAGATCGAAGCTTCAGTAGGGCCATGACAGTAGATACAGACAAATTAAGACATTCTTATAAGCAAAGAGAAATGGTAGTGACAGATGTGCTTATGGGAGTTGTTGCACCTTATAGGTGAACTATGAGGATGTGCTCCCAGCCTAGTACAGAGAACAATATATAAAGCGAGAGAAGTCAGTAAGCCTGAGAAACCATAGAGTTAGCAGCAGCGAATTTCACAGAGAAAAGCACTGAATAAAAGATCCCTGGCCAGTGTCATCCAAGGTTCTTAAAAAAAAAAAAAAAAAAAAAAGGTGCAGAAAGCCTATAGCAAGAAAGGGTAAAAGCAGAATTTCTATCAAATATGAAAGCCAGATACTTTAGAACAATAAGAATTTTAATATGATTATCCTATATTATATGTCTAATATCCACTTACAGGTGAGTATATACCACGTGTGTCTTTCTGCTTCTGGAATACCTCATTCAGGATGATCTTTTCTAGTTCCCACCATTTGCCTGCAAATTTCATGATTCCCTTGTTTTTAATTGCTGAGTAGTATTCCATTGTGTAAATGTACCACAATTTTTTTATCCATTCCTCAATTGAGGGACATCTGGGTTGTTTCCAGACTCTGACTATATAAAGCTGCTATGAACATGGTTGAGCAAATGTCCTTGTTGTATACTTAAACATATTTTGGATATATGCCTAGGAGTGGTACAGCTAGACCTTGAGGGAGCACTATTCCTAACTGTCTGGGAAAGCACCAGATTGATTTCCAAAGTGTTTGTACAAGTTTACAATCCCACCAGCAGTGGAGGAGGGTTCCTCTTTCTCCACATCCTCTCTAGCATGTGTTGGCTAAGAAAGGAGGAGGACCCTGGGTAAGATCCTCGATCCTCATTCAGAAAGGCAAATGGGATAGACATTGGAAGAGGAAGAAAACAGGGAACAGGACAGAAGCCTACCACACAGGGCCTCTGAGAGACTCTACCCAGCAGGGTATCAAAGCAGATGCTGAGACTCATAGCCAAACTTTGGGCAGGGTTCAGGGAATCTTATGAAAGAAGGGGGAAATAGAAAGACTAGGAAGGGATAGGAGCTCCACAAGGAGAGCAACAGAACCAAAAAAATCTGGACACACACACACACACACACACACAAAAAAAAAAAAAAAAAAAAACTGGACACAGAGCACAGAGGTCTTTTCTGAGACTGATACTCCAACCAAGGACCATGCATGGAGATAACCTAGAACCCCTGCACAGATGTAACCCATGGCAGCTCAGTGTCCAAGTGGGTTTCCCTAGTAAGGGGAACAGGGGCTGTCTGTGACATGAACTCAGTGGCTGGCTCTTTGATCACCTCCCCCTGAGTGGGGGGCCAGCCTTATCAGGCCACAGAGGAAGACAATGTAGACAGTCCTGATGAGACCTGATAGGCTCGGGTCAGATGGACGGGGAGGAGGAGCTTCCCTATCAGTGGACTAGGGGAGGGACATAGGAGAAGAGAGAGGGAAGGTGGGGTTGGGAGGGGACAAGGGAAGGGGCTACAACTGGGATACAAAGTGAATAAATTGTAATAAATAAAATAATAAATTTAAAAAAAAAAAAAACAATAAGAAGCCATGGGAAGATTTTAAGCATAGAAACAAGATGTGGTATCTATTTAAAAAGATCATTCTAGTTGCCAGGAAGTGAGAGGCAGCTAATATAGAGGGCCAGAAAAGTGACAGCAATTTCTTGGGCTGAGGTGTTAGAAGAAAGAAAGGGAGGCGATCGGATTCAAATTATTTTAACAAACAGAGACACTAAAACTTGTTGATGAACGACAACCATAGGGTTCCTAGAACAGAACCAAGAAAAGCTCCCAGAGCTGATATGTATGTGGGCTTATTTAATTGTTGCCTAATCTCATGACACAGATACTATTATTATCCCCGTTTCACAGCAGAGAATACAGAATTAGCTATGCTTTGACAGTATGCATCAGTTTTGTCTGGGGTGAGTAAGCATCACTACAGTGATAACCAGTTCTTTCACTAAAATTACTTGTGCCTATCTAGGACAGAACAAACTGTTTTGGAAAAAAAAAAAATTCTTCTTAACAAAGAAGTTAAGGAAGAAATTCTTTTCCTTTTTCTTTTTCTTTTTCTAAAGAAAGTCTGAACTTAAGTCGGTCTGGGTTAAGTTCATACTCCGTATCTACAACAAGGAAACTTTATCTAAACCATTACTACATATTTTCAGTGTAACAAAGAATTTAAGACATTGGTGCTTGTCCATTACTTTAAAAAAGTCTGTTGTTTTAACAATCAAGACATGTCCTGACCAGCAGACAACTTTGTAGTGAGTTGGTCAGTATAATCACAAGCAGGCTGGATTAGCCAACAATATGCAATATTAGTGAAAACAACCAAGGAATTATTATACAATCTGAGAAATGAACCAATATGGTAATAGGGTCATAAGTTTCAGAGTCAAATGAGCCTGAATTTAGATCATCCTGCCTCTACCACTTTCAAATGACAGGCTACTAGATGTATTAAAACATCAAGGCTCGAATTTATTTTTTCTGTAAAATAGGGATAATAATTCCAACCTTACAAAAATCATTACAAGGATTAAATGACATAATCATGTGAAGCATCTACTAGGCACATAGCAGGTGGTCAATAGTTGAGAGTTAGCAAACGGTACTTACTAGCAGCTTATTATTCCTATTTAATGTTCGACGGATATGAAGAGCATTACAGATCACTTCTACCTAGAAATGATACTCAACATACTGTTTGTTTCATTGGAAACATTTTCCCCTGCCTAACGCTAATATTCCTGAGTATACAGAGAACTCATAGGTACCACACCCTATGCACTAATTAGAGTACTAAAGACACTTTTGTCAATCCTGAACCAATAGTCACAGCTTCTAAGAGGCACAATGCTGACGACTGCAGTACAAAAGAGGATTCACTAGGCTTGGCAGAAAAGTAAGCTATCGTCAATTAGCAATGTTGGACAGGAAGGGAAAGAGAAGCATGCATAGTTCAAATACTTGAAATTTCAGAATGAGTGTATGAAGGTTGGGTTCTCACATTAAGAAAAGAATAAAGCTAGGATCTTTAGGAGCACATTTTAGATAACAGACACAGGATAAAACATAGTTTGAGATTTCAGTACACAAATGATTTCTGATCTGTAAAAATGCTTCCCAAACTAGAGATCCACCCTGGACAGATCACTCACACTTTGAAGTTGCTTATTACAAGAGGGGAGATTAAAAAAGTTTAGAAGCCAAGTGAACCACACAGTGTTTATTCAGGCCATAATTCAAATTACTGACCTTCTAGCATTCACAAAAACTCCTTAAGAGTGCTGGGACTTGCACCCTAAGGACAAAATGAAAAATATCAATCAAGCACATGAAAGCATAAAGCTATATTCTGTTGCTCTGTTTATATCAGTGCTGTACCAAGGTTGTTTTACATAAGGCATATTAACATACGTGGAAATGTATCTACACTAAAAATGCACAACCTATTTAAATGTAAACACCATTTACAAAGTCAGAAACAATTATACTTAATGTAAAGTCACTTTACCTACAATTACTAATTGCTAAGTTGACTTAAATACAAATTGTGAGAAATCCAAGGTAAATACAATTATGACAACAGCCTTGGACAAAAATATTTTTTAAATCTACTTATCCAGCAAACAGAAAACAAAACAAAACACAGAAAGTATATTTGGTAGTCCTAACCATAATCTAGTTGTCCAAAATCCTTGAAAACAAAAACAAAAACAAAAACAAAAAAAAAACAGATGGAAGAGTTGAAATGAAGAGAACACAGTTTTACAACTGAGACACAGTAGATACTCAGTAATTATTTGTGAAATAAATGAGCCTTTTTTTTTCCTCAAATGTTTATTTTTCTTAAACACAAATAAGCCTAACTTTCTGAATCTGAAAATTTATGGTATGGCCTATATATGACTTTGGAAATAAATGTGCTTTCTTAAAAGCATGAGTCTGACAAACTTAAATATTCATTTTCATCTCAAAATCCTCAACATAAAAACAGGAGTAAGAAAAAGAAAAAAGAAACCAAAGCATTCATACTTCACTTACAGGGAACCCCATCTGTTACAAACATTTTTTTATGTAAGTCTACTAAAAACAAATCAGAAAGTTAATGATGTTAGGTGACTCTTGTTAAACACTCATTGTATGGACTATAATTATTTTCAATGAATAATCTTATCTCTTTCTCTTAGCAACTCTTAAGAAATACTATTATTACTTTTGTCTTAAAAGAAAACAAGTAGATTAGCAGACAATTAGCAGAAGTCCAGTGACACAGCTCTGTGGAAAAGTGATTACTTAACATAACCAGATCATACTGGAGCTAGAGCTACTTATGTGTGTATTGATTTGTTCATTTATTAATTCATTCATTCAACAAATATTAATTAGCATCTAGTACATGCCAAGGCATTGTTCTAAGTTCTAGGGAACACAATGATGAATAAAACACAGGTCAAAGCTACTCTCAGCAGTCTATGAGAGAAATAGAAAATAAACTTGAAATTTATAACATCAACTACTTATAAAAATAATGAATAAAAATGAAACACACAATAGAAACAAAATACAAATGAGATATAGGTAGTCTTTTGGTTACAGCTTTTCTACACTATTTCTTGAATACCAAAACATTTCTAAGTAGATGAAGGAGGAAGAGGAAAAAAAATAGCCATAAGATCTATCAGTGAAGGCAGTTAAAAGCATTACTGTATCAACCTGAAGCATAGTTATATAACAGTCAGTTGGTGTTAAGGCCAGCTCAGAAAGCATAACTAAGAGCTAAGGATGATACAGCTCAGTGGCAAAGCACTTTACCAGAATATTCAAGGCCCTGGGTTCATTCCCCAGCATCACTCACACACCAAAAGCAAAAACAAAACAAAAGCAAAAAAATCTTCTTACACATACAAAAAAAAAAAAAAAAGGAGTAACTGCAACACCATGTAAATAGTGACATTCAAAAATGCTTACTGAAATCAAGTAAAAATGTAAAACTATGTTCAATAAACCCTGAAATCATCTACAACAATTAACTTCATTGGGAAATTGGGATGCTTCAGTAAACCAGTAGATTCATTTACTTGAGACAGTTAACTGTTATCAGCATATTGGAAAATGCTGACTTCCAGGAACACTGCAAAGCAAAGGGGCTGGCACTTCCTAGGTGCACGCTCTGCGCAACGTCTTAAACACTCAGGCCACTAGCCTTTGTGCTGATGCAGGTGTTACTCACGTCCCTGAGATAAGACTTAGAAACACCTATTAGCCCAGGTACCACAGCACCTTCCAAGATTGATTCTAAAATACTGGCAGCCAGGCGTATAATACTCCAAGTAGGAAGCTGGAAGATTCTTGCCTGATGAATCTGCCTGGTTCAGGAACACCCTAAAGACAAGTGCCAGAGGAGCAAAGCAGTAAGTGTGCCGGCTTCACAAGTGAGCCGAGCGCCGGACTCTCGAGGAACTTCTGAGAAGAACAACTAATAGGTAAGACAAAGAAAACGAAAAAGAAAACCAAACCAAAAGGCTTATAACTATAATCAAATAAAAAAAATACAGTCATCCTATCAAAATGCAGGATGTTATTTTTAAAAAGAAAAATAAGGAACATCTAGAAAGGAAGGAAGAATTACTAGAAGTTTAAAATATGATGGTTGCCAAGTATGCTATTGCATGCCTGCGATCCTCAGTACTCAAGCTTCAAGGTCAGCTGAGGCTACAAAGTCAGTCCCACGCCAGACAGAACTAAACACTGAGATTCTTTCTCCAAGAAAAATAAAGTAATAAAGCAAAATTGAACAATTTTGTGCAAGCAACATAGGATACTGATCAAAGGTACAGAAAGTGATAATACACATTTACCCATGTCAGGTTTTCTTCTAACAGCTTTACATATATTATTTATTATACCCAAAGATATTATAGAAACTCTGGGGGGGTTTTCTCTCTATTTCAAAGAAGAAAACTGAGCGTAGATTTTAGTTTGCTCACAGTAAAAAAAAAAAAAAAAAAACCTGTTGTCAAGCTGGATTTAAAATCAAAAACGTCTAGTTCCAAAATCCATACCCCAAGCCACTATGCTACACTGGGGTGGGGATAAGAATAAGAAAACACATGGAAAATAGAATTGAAAAAAGTAGAAGAGTTTAAAGGATCAATTTAGAATGTTCCAAGTTTTCAGTAAGTGATCCACAAAGGAAATGCAGACCATCAAAGAGGTAACCCAAGAACTTCTGAGAACTGAAGGCATGAGTGTACAGGATAAAAATCTCTAAAGACAGAACATAAGGGTCATGAAGCCTTTGCTGTTTCCTCTAAAAAGTTTCCAAAGACAAAACCAGAAGCTAAAACCAGGACGGCACTGGGTGTCTCAAAAATAATACTAGAAGCTGGAAGTCAAGTGTAGAATGTCTTCAAAACTCACAGGAAAAAAGTTCTTTGTCCACAGTGGGTCTCAAAAAACGTCTCAGCCACCCACACACAGGGAAGCTACTAAAGAACATGCCCTATCTAGTAAAACAAACTAATAAAAAGGGAATCTCAGAAACACAGGTGTAAAATAAGTCTCAGGTAATCAGAATCTAGACTAGTGTGAAGACTGCAAGAACATGAAATTAAAAGAATAAGGAAGATAACAACTATTCATTTACTCATACCCCTTCTTTCTAAGAAACACTTACCTCTACTTACTGGCAGAGCAATAATAACTGACTTCCTAAACATAAGGCAAGCCCCATAAACAAAGACTTTAAAATTTTTCTAGTTTGTTTCAAAATGGCATTACAATTATCAATACAATGTAAGTCCAGAACCAGATCAGCTAGCTGCCATCTTGGGCACATCACCTGGCACCTAAACCTCATCTTGAAAAAGTGAATATCTCAATGTTTTTTGGGTTTTGGTTTTTCTGTTTGCCTGTTTGGTTTGGTTTTCTGACAGAGGATTTCTCTGTGTAGCCCTGGCTATACTGGACTCGCTTTGTAGATCAGGCTGGCCTCAAACTCATTGAGATCGCCTGCCTCTGTCTCCCAAGTGCTGGGATTAAAAGCAGGTGCCACCGCACCCGGCGTCATCTCAATATTTTATGTGCAGAATTAAACAAGAGATGTGTGCGCTCCCAGGATAATGCCAAGTACACAGTAAGCACACAGTATATGACTGTCAACACTAAATCCCACCATGTGAAAGAAACAGAACTCCCTCTACCGCTTACCTTCTGTGTTGTTGTGTTGGTCGTCTGTGTTGATGGTTTGGTAAAAGTTATTTTCACAGGTGACATGTGGGGCGGTAAGGAGTTGGCGATGCTCTGCATGATGTTGCTCATCTTGGGACTGCCACTCACAGGCACAGTGATCGTCTTAGAGACTGGAACGATGGCCTTTGGAACTTCCTTCAGGACAACAGGAGAGGAGCTAGAAGAGTTTGTTCGCCTGCGTTTTCTGGGTTTTTCATCTTCATCGGAACAATTAACACCTGAAAGACAACAACAGTCTTCTTACTTATACGAAACTAACATTGCCTCTTACATTTTATTTTTTTAAATGTTCATGTCATTCTTGGCCTCTCCCTTTCTTTTATGCCCAATCTGTCACTAAGTCCCAAAAATTTTCTCTTAGAAAAGTTGTCTCTCTGAATATTCATCCTCTTTTCCTTAAACTACTACCACATTTGGGGCTCCCTGTCTCTTGCCTGTATTTTATCACTAACCTCTTCATCCTCCTACTTCTATTCTATACTCCTCCATGCTATAGCAAACTAGGAAACTGCATAACTGAGTGCTCAGCCTGAAATTCCCTAACTCTGTATTTTCCTTTCTTCCCCAAATCCTCCCGAGACCGAAACTCAAGGACCAGTCACATAATACCATCGTTCCAGGCACATAATACCATTACCATTGCCCTGTGCCCCTCTAACATCTTGACCAACTAAATTTCTCACCACTGTCCAAAGACACTTCAGCACCCTCTTATCTGAGTCTGTTTATGAGTTTTTCTTTGAAGACCACCACCATCCTTGAAGCCCTCTCCCTCACCCTGCTGTCATCACCCTGCAAGCACCTTCTCACTGAAGCCCTCCCTTCCTTGGTAAAAGCTAACCCACCTCTCCTTTGAGCAGAGCACATAAAGCACTTTTGTACATCCTCTTCAGCACCGTTCACCATGCAACAATATAACTGTCTGCACATCTTCCATATCAATAAGCGTTTAGACAAGAATGACTAAGTCTGTTTGGCCTCCCTGATAAGGTGACTTCCACAAAGCTGGTGAATGAATAATAAAACTAACATTGTCTTTGAGTATAAAGCGATACAGTTCTTGTTATTTGAAAGTATATTAGTTTGTGAAATTAGTTTGTTACATGTTTGAGATTCACTAAAAGTAGTTTTAAAATTGATTTTTAAAAATAGGTCCTGAGAGTCATTTCTAAAGACAACCTTGGTTATATCTACAGAGACCTGAAATAAACTTAACAGTCCAGGACGCTTAGCATTTTTGTAATCTAAAACTTCAATTCTTTTGTAGATTTCACAAAATTCATATGAGAAATATACACAGCAATATATATGGGAATATTTACAGAGCACATATTAAAAAATTACATAGTATGACTCATAGAATTGAAAATAAGTTTTTACAGCTTCAGTTTTTAGACTCTATACAGGACTGGCAATGACCTAGAAACTTGTCTAAAAGAGGCAAATGCCACCTCTAAAATCTATAAGAAAATCATTTATTACTATATTGAGACAAATTAAAATCAAACAAAAACAAAATATAAAACAATTTTTAAAATAAAGTTAAGAAACATTAATCTAAGAAAAACAGACACCAAATGTTTCACAGAATTAAGTATGGGAGTAACACCAGTAACCCCAGCACTTGGGAGGACAAAGCAGTAAGATCACAAGTCTGAGGCCATCCTGAACTACAGTGAGATTCCAACTAAAAAAATATATATGAGAGAAAGAGAGAGAAGACTGTTATATAGAACAGAGAAGAATCAAGAGTTTAAAACTGCAAATATTTTTTTAATTATGTCAAGTAGAAATATCTCTTTAAGGTAGCCTCTACAATTAGTCACTGAATGTCAAAGCTGGATGATATATACAGTAATGCAATAAAAATAAAAAATAAAAATACTGCAAAGATTGGAATTCTGGGAAAACTTTCATCAAATAGTCACCTAAGCACATGCCTTCAGTTCCTTTTCATCAATGTTCCTCAGGCATCAAAAGATGTGAATGCCTAAAGGACAGCACTGTTCAAAAGCAGACTTCCCACACAGAGAAAAAAATGCTGGCATTTCTCAAATCTCAAAGCCGATGAAAAAGCAAATACCTAGTCATATACGTAGATAACAAGTCTTTAGAACCTTCTAAAACTAACCACAGAAACAGTTTGTGGCCTGATGACTTATTCCAGAAAAGCAGATCTAATCAGAGCTTGGACTGTAGCATTTAGCCAAGAGGGCCTTGAGACATCACTTACTTTTGACATACACAGTACTTCCACTTGGCAAGACAACTACACTGGAGGCAGGACTGGCAGGTCGTGGAGACTTAACCGTCGCTAGGCTGCCACTTGGAACAGGGGTAGAGGTTGGGGTTGACGTGGTACTTGTGTAGGAATAGCAAACCACTACTGAAGGAATCATAAAAAAAAAAAAAATTTGCTGTTAACTTTCACCACAACTGTCCAGATATACAGAGAAATTACTTTTGTATCATTTCCAGGAAATCAGAAGCTAGATGCTAGTAAGTATAAGGTACCAGATTCAAGGTTTAAGGGCTATTTTGAAAATCATCACTTACTGGGTCTTTCCCACGTATTTGCCAGCTTATCAACAGGTAATGGTGAATGGAGGTACAAAGCAAACTTTACTGAGGAAAAAGGGAATTCATTTCTCACCATGGCAAGAACTGGACAACAGTCACAAACTTGAAATACTTCTTAAAACCATTAGCAGAGCAACAATGGGTAACTATAACTTCTCCCTAATCACAGCAATTTTCAAAGTGCTTATAGGAGAAAAACCAAGCTACAAGCTACAAAAACCAAGCTATTTAAACCAAGCTGTTTAAATAAACTAATTAAACTGCCATTTGCCAGCCAAGGGGTATAATAACTAAAATAACATCAAATCTCAACCTAGTTATCACTCAGTGAAAGGACACAACTTAGCAACACCAAGAACAGCCTGGCGTTACCATGTACTGACTGCCAGGTACTATGCTAAATCTTTTCCATCATCACTAATTCCCCCTTTTAAGATAAAGAACCCAGTTTACAGATGCTAAGAATTGCCAAAGGTCACAGAGCTAGGAAATGACAAACTTAAATCCAAAAACTGACTTGACTATCAGAAACCCAACTTTCTTCCCATTCTACCAGCTAGCAAGAAGAAAAAGAAAAAGTGGAAAGAGAAGAAATATAACTGCCAACAATGAAAAAAACAGGAATCCAGTAGAGGCTAAGTTCACACAGATAACTGACTCCCTAAAACATACAGCTTTGTTTGGTGTAAAGCCGAGCCTGGACAGGAGTGAAAAGTGCCTCACTCTATTCAAAGCCCACTACTAGACAAGACAAAGCAACTTCTCAAAATAATCTGGCAATGCATTGTTTTTAGAGCTGTTTTTGATCCAAGCATACTCTCAAATTTAGTATCAACCTTGTTAAATCAAAGATTTTTTTAAAACATGTCAGTTACTAGATCAATCAACAGTAAGAAAGTGCTCACTGACCAGAACACAGAGGCCATGTATAGCATTGATTCAAAAAAATAAAAAGTTTAATTTTCTGGAGCAGTTCAACAGCTTTTATTCAACAAATACTTCTGTCCTCTTGTCTATTCTCTAAACCCTTCCATTCACCTCTAATGAGAAACACCCACAGGAATGGTAGCTCTTGTCGATACTCTCAGCAGTTTGGAGGCTACGATAAAAGGACTGCCTCAACTTTGAGTTCAGCCTTGACTACAGTGTTTGCTTTGGTCTCAAAGCCAAACCAAAGCAAGACAAAAGATATACTGATGTCAGAAAGTCAATGTGAGGGAGCTTTTTGCAATTCGGTGATTAACATAGTTTTTCCTCTGGAGTATAAAGAAACTTGATTTGGTGGAGACTGAAAGCCTAGCAGTTTCTAGTTTGAAAATCAAAGACATACCAATCCCATAATTTTTAGGCATTTACTAAAAATAGATGAAAAGTCCTCAGAGGAATCCTCTCTAACAGCAGTGCTCCTACTCACCTTCTTTGGTTGCTGTCTCTGCAGGAACGGGAAGGGACGCATTGTGCTGGACAGCTGCATTGGCCACAGCATTCGCTGTTACAGTGAAGGCAGTCTGGGGAACCAGCCGGGGCATCAGTGGCACCAATCTACGACCTTCGATGGACCATTCTGAAGAACTATTAGGTCCAGACATACTGAACAAAAGAAAAAACACTGCTACAAGGGTTCGCACTTACTGAAAAATGAGTCAATTAAACATAACTTTTTTAATGATAAAAAGTACCCTGAATTCTGGAGAGGCTTCATTTTAAGCAAGCAAGATCAAACATAGGAACAATTAAATTCAAGGAATGCCACACACTGAGGTTCTTACACACTTTATTCTATAATCTGAATCCTATAATGAATGTAACTGCAACTACAAATTTTTTTTCTATGCTTTGAAAATAAAAATTGGTATTGATTTTATAAAATTGGGTTTCATGAAACAAATATTTCTGCTAACTTTTAAAACTTTATTTTGTAATTATGCCAAGAAAATAAAAGCACTGAGAGTGTTAAGAATCAGACTTTCCTTTACAGTTAAAGACGAGTTCAATGAATTTTTGCAAAATTCCCTAATTGCCCGCATGGCCAGAGATTCTAAAGGCTTTCAAACACAGAAAACTGAGGCAGTAAACGAGAGAAGTTAGTAAGATGGAAAACATCTGCATACAACAGCAAATGTCACTGATAGTATTCACTGTGTTTTTATATTATTACCCTTCCCGTTAAAAAAAAAAAAAAAAAAAAAAAAAAAAAGTCTGCGGATACTAAAAGAAATCTGCCACTATTTCACTTTATTTGTATGGTGTAGCCTACACTCCAAAAGGCACTTGTGGCAACTAGACCCTCACTCTTTAAGAAATCATTAAATAGTCTCTTTGCCTTAAACTTCTTAGTAAGTTTTGTTCCAGAAATCATACTAGATGTTAAAATACCAGAAGACAGCTGCAACATCTCTTACTTGGCTTCACGAAATACTCTAATGTTTAGCATCAAGGTCTAAAATTAATCTAGAAACAACTGGTTTTCTTCACTGAACCAGAAGTACATCTTCAACTTTTGTGAAACCACAGACTCTACACCCCATCCTAGAGCTTAAGACTCTATATCCAGTAATCCTTCAGATTCAGGCAGAGTACCCCAAATCCTTTGCCAGTGGGCAGTGGAATAATTCCATGATGACAATGAGGGTGATGTTGACAGTGATGGTATCATTAAAACCAACTAAGGGCATGTTACATGTCAGGTACTGCTCCACATATCTCCCTTGTGTTAACTCAGTTCTCTCAATAATCCTACAAAGCGATAGTATTAGCATCTTCATTTCTAGAAGGAAAAACTGAATCCAGACATTAAATAACCTGCCTACGGCCACACAATAAATGGCTCCTTCAACAAGTATGCACCATGCTTCTGTAATTATTTGTTGTATCATAAACATAAAGAATAAAAGTTTCCTAGTGGTTTTTATGGGCAGGTTTGTTTTATACCAATTGAGATTATTGTCTACTTACTGCCAACTATTGCTGAAGGGAATAAATTACAATTTAAAAAGGATTTAAACAGGCGTGATGACACAGGCCCTTAGCCTTTAATCCCAGCAGCCTCTAAGCAAAAGTAAATCTCTCAGTAAGTTCAAGTTCAGCCTGGTTTACTTAGGTAACTCCAGGCCAGCCAAGGCTATATAATGAGACCCTGTCTCAAAACACCAAAATAAAACATTGTCTCAAAAAAGGAAAAAGAACGAAGGAAGAAGAAAAAGAGATTCAAGCTGAAGAATCCAGTTGGGTTATTATAAAAGAATATAAATTATTTTGTAATTTAAAGCACTACATAAGAGAAGAAAAGGTGGACTTTCTGAGGCTTTAGTAACCTCACAAATATGTGACATAAAGCTTCATGTTAACACTAGTTCAGAAATAAAGAATAGAACAAACAAGAAAAAGACAGAAAAGCATTATTACTAATTATTAAATAAAAACTTTCCAAAAGCTACCATCTCCTTAGTACAGTCCTACTCTGATAACCATTGTATTAGCATCACTGATAAATTTGTCTGGTATGAGTTTACCACACAAAGTGACTTCTACACTTACCTGGTGTATTGTTTAAATGGTGGCAGGTATTATAGAAGATTAATAACATGAAGCACATGGACATGTGCTATTGAAAAGATGAAGCTTGCAGTGCAAAAAAACACAACTGCAACTTTCAGGAAGAATTAGGTCTTCCAAATGTCCACTCATGCAAGCATGCTCAAATATTAAGTGAATGAGAAATGAAATACCATGTTAGAATTAGATAAAAAGTTCCTATTTGCTAAGTGATAGATAGGTTGTAAAGCTGATCAAGTCATCTAAATGAATTTAGAAATTACGTACTGTACCTGAGGGTTCACAGGCCCCCTCAGTTTGCACATTCACCTGTCTCTCTAGTCATCTAAGGACCACAAGGAAGGTGTGGACCCTAAACTGATCCCTGCTCTGAGAAAGCCAAATACTAATGAGCTACAGTGGGCTGCAGTTAAGAAAAGCTGCACCCTCACACAGCAACACAGCATCCTGGGAATGTCTGACAGTTGGCAGATATGCAGAGATCTGATATTCCAGACTATCATTTTAGTCTAATTGAGGACAAAGAGTGGCCTAAGCAAAACATGGAAGCATTAATATTGTTGTAACTAAGAACTCAGTTATAGTATCAAAGGACAAAGACCCTCCCAGTCAAGCCTTGTAGCACAAGACCTTTCATACAGTTTCTCTTAGGTCCAGGGCCCTTACTCCTTTTGTTCCCCTTCTTTCCTGATCAATCTTCTCAGCTTTCCCATCACCTTTCAAGTACATTCCTTCTGGGCTACACAGCAATTTCAAGTGGGGGAAGGGGAAGAAGAAAAAGGAATGCAATCAGCTCCGATGCATTCCTTTAGTTGTTTTTACAGACTAAAACCCTCATGGGTCATCTTTGAGCCTAGGCTCCACTGCTATATCCGAGGGCAAGAAAGTATCACTAATCCTCATTCTCTGACTCTTGGGCTCAACAAATACAGTATCTAGTCAAACTAAAACCACAATATAAAATATTAAAATCAGAGTATAGAAAGACCTAAGAAGCTTTTTTTAGTTATACTGAAGTAAATTCTTTTCAAAAAGAAAGTTTATACATTAAAAAAAAAAAAAAAGTCAGAAAGGAAGGGGAGGGCAGAGAAACAGGTGAAATAGAAGCCAACTCTCAATTATCCATGCTAATGGAGAGAGGAAGGAAAGGGAGAGGTCAAATAGATTAAAGAAATCCACACATTATCCAAAAATTATTTTAGCAAATACTAGTAAATTCTTGCACAAATTTTTCAGGCCAACTAACAAATAGTGAAATGAGTTATTACAAATTTTCACCTCCTCTCCCTTCCCACCCTCTGACTAGAGATATTCCCAAGCAGCAAAAATGGCTAAAGGTCGGGCAGTATTAGGAAGGTGAGGAGGGAAGAGAAGAAGCAAGGGGCATGGTTAATTCATAAATAAAGTATGTGCCCCTGAATAATTGAGAGCGTCAATTTGGAAATAAATACAAGAAAAAGCCTGAAATAATAATAACCTATTTGCATACCTGTAACTTGGTCTTTCACCCAAATATAAGGATAAATTCATTCTTAAAAGGGGAAAAAAGGAAAAGGAGACTAAATAAACGTTATCCTTTAAGAATGACACCGATGCATCAACTTACAGCTCATTGCCCCACAATACCCTTTGAATGCTTCTAAGGTATTCATTTTCTACTTTATTATCTAGCACACAGTTTCCTATTACCAGTTCCCAAATCAGAATCCAGACTCAGTTTAAAGTCTGAAACAAATTAAAAACGGGACACATTAAATTTCAATGTTTCAACTATTTTAGTCTCCACGGAGAACTTCTAAATTTCTACAATGCATACCTACCACTGAAGAATCTGAGACTTACAGAACGAACAGCAAAACATTTAAACTATACTGTTAAAGAGGTGAGTACCCCATTCTATGTGTTAAGTAAAATGAGGGATAGGGAAGTATAAGAAGCCAACAGAGCTGTGTAATCAATTCAAATTCTGCCAAATGCCTTATGTCATCACATTAGGGTAATGCACTGAGTTGTCTTTCCTTTAGTCATTTTAAAACATAAAAATTAAAACATATGGATTATACGTGAGCATTTTATGGACTATTTCATCATCAGTGAAAGGACTGCTTTCTGGTCCTTTCTGTTCTTCAGGAGGCACTCTCTCTCTATAACTAACGGTTGATTCTACTCAGTCCTCTACTACCCTCTCCCCAGTCAGTCAGTTAAGAAGCCTTTATCACTTTAATGTGTTTGCTTTTTAAAGTACATTAAGTTATATTTATATTCCTCAAAATAACATGGTTTATTTTTTTCTGAATATTTTTTCAAAATATCTGTAATAATTAGAGCCATATAAATATTGGAATGCCTATTTATAAAGCAATATACATATCAAATACCATTACAAGAAGTATCTAAGCACCTTTCAGTTTTGGGAGGCATGCTTCATTACTGAGCTATGCTTCCAGTGGTCTTTGATTATACAGAGATTACCTTCTAATAGGATTTGACCTACATACTTTAAGCTTCCCTAACAAAATGCAAAACAAAAACCGAAAAGTAATCAATAAAATAAACAGTAATCACTATGGGCAGGATCTCTGAGAACAGAGATATTATTAGATAAAAGACTCAGGGACCTGCCACACAAAAGGAAGACTGTCTCAAAACTACTTTACACTACATCATTTAAAAATCAGGGGTGGTAGACTAATGGCTTACTTATGTGCAATTGTTGTTAACCGTTCATCGTTTACTGCTCTCCGAACTTCAGCACGGTGGCGTTCTGTTGAGATGCTATGAAAAAAAATAGCCATTATAGAACTCTGCCAAGCAGGCAGCTCTTCTCTACACTTTTATTAATGTTTAAGTCAACATCTTTGAGGGACTCAGGATTACTTTGCCTAATGTGTATCTTAAATATTTCAAAGTCATAGGAAAGGTTTCATACTGATTCTGTTTAACTGAGGATTATTTCTCTGCAAATTGCAGGAAGACAAACTCAGCCTGATAAGTACATTTTCCCATCTGTGGAACAGGCCATGTTAAGACTAGCAGTGCTTCCTGTTAACTAGACATGGAAACAGGTGCTCAAAGGCCTCCTCATCTCATGACTGCTGGCAGGAGGACCGGGCACTTAGAAGAAAATCTTCTAAGGTCTTTTCTTAGGCTGAAGAGTCTAATAATTTTACATTCAATGAATATAATAAAAGCAGTAAGAGTGGCCAGATAGTGTGTTTCTTGTGAGTACATGCAATGAAATGTGAATCAACTCCAACTAGGTGCTTTCTATATTATGTTACCAATGGTAAAAATGTGTATATATTACACACCAATAAGTGAAACATTTTTTTAAAGACTACATCCATTATATTCATAAATACCCAATACGGTAAACACCACTCTTCTTGTATTCTTTAGCACTTAACACTAAATTTACAGCATGCATCACAACACTTAAGAACTAAAAGCAAAATTTATGAGGAAATATAAACAACAAAAAAATAAGACTAAGAATCTACTTAATTACATTCCTTTATTAATGTTAAATAAGAGCCTCTTCCATATTTTAACTTCTAAAAATGGAACAAAATGACTTTAAATGTAGAGAGCAAACTTGAGTTAAAGCAGAACATTTTCTGAGAAAACGCAAGATATAAAAATGGATCAAGACAAAGCACCAAGGAATACCTTTCACTAGAGTTGTCTGATGAATTCAAGCGCCACTCTACCTCAGGTAAAGGAGTCAATAGAGTTAAGGCAGTGACCATATGACTAGCACCCACTTACATGTTGAGGCATCTTGCTTACACCCCTTTTTCCCCTCCAGTAAATGCCACTCTACATCTTGAAGTTCAGTTGCACCAACTCTTTCTTTCACCTATGTCAAAGGACCTCCCATTCCACATAACCAAAAATATCTGCCTTAAACCCTTTCATTGGCTGACACAACAGAGACTAAGTGTCCTCATTTTCTATGGCAGCAGTCACACACTGGAATAGGGCCTCTAAGTGCCCAAAAAGGACCCAACAAACTGAAACCTCTGTTCTTTAACTTGAGAGTGAAAAAAAACAAACTCTCATAAAACGAGATTTCTAGTCATATCACCAAAACTTTCATGACAAATTACCTAAGGACTTTTGAGAGTTCTCCAAGAAGATCTTTCTTTTCCTTGGTGAGATCCCCCTGTGCCCGAAGTGCACTGATAACTCCAGCATATGCCTCCAATTCTAGAAGAAGAAAATTATTTTATCAAGATAAGTCTTTAATTTTGAATAATGTGGATATGCAATATTAAACTTCAGGGCAAGAAATCTAAAATCAACCAAATGCAAAATTTAAAATTCTTTCAAAAATATTACTGAAAACAAAGACTGAAGTGTCACTTTCATCACTTACACTGTTTTGTTACACATGTCTCAAAGAAGTCATAGGTATAAAATACTTAGGAAAGAAAACCTCTAACAGCATGTTACTAAAGAACATTTGACCTAGCCAGACATGGTGGCCACACCTTTAATCTTTACACACATCTTTACACACCTTTAAGATCTTTACATCTACAAAAATTAGCACCCAAGACAATAAAACACAAAAAACTACATTCAACATGACTAATTAGTCTGGGTACAATGTCACATGCCTATAATTCCAGCACTCAGTGGGCTGAGGAAGAAAAATGGAGAGTTGGAGGACAGCGAGGGATATGGAGCAAGAAACTGATTCAAAGGAATACAGGCAGGAAAGGTGACTTGGTTGGTAAAGTGCTTGCGATATAGATCCATCAGCACCTGAGTTCCATCCCCAAAATCCACTTTAAAAAAGAAAAAAGAAGGCTGGATGGTGGTGGCACACACCTTCATCTCAGCACTCTGGTGGCAGAGGCAGGTGGATCTCTAAGTTCGAGACCAGCCTGGTCTACAGATTGAGTTCCAGGATAGCCAGGGCTACACAGAGAAACCTTGTTTTGAAAAAACCGGGGGGGGGGGGCACGGAGGGAGGAATATATGGTAGTCATCATGTCATCCCAGTGTTGAAGGAGGCAGAGAGAGACAGGAGGTTTCCCTAGGCTTGCCAGCTATTAAGCCAGCATAGCCTACTGCACTGAAGAAGTTCTTCTACGTGACAGACCCTACTTAAAAACTTATCTTGAAAAAAATTTTCAATTTAAAAATTAAAAAAATGGATGGCTGAGAATCAACATTTGAGGTTGTTCTGTTTTACACATGGATGTAAAAGATATACAAACACACATTCATGCATATGTACAAAAGTATAAAAACATACAAGCCAGATATGAAAACACAAGCCTGTAATCCCAGTACTCGGAAGGTGGTGGCAGGAAGGTCAGAAGTTTGAGGCTAACTTAGGCTAAAGTTAAACACATACTCACACAAGCCAAAACATAAATACAAAAACAAAAGTCTGAGAGCACTCCCAACGAATTAAGCTCTCTTCCCACACCAATTCTAAGTTCTATCCTACTTTTGGCCAATGGTGCATCAGCAAAGGAGATGCAGATACTTGCTAAGTACTTGTACTGGTGACCTTGCTCTGTAGAAGTCATAGCACTAACAAGCTGTGAAGAATCCCAGAAAGAAAGGTCACAAAGACAGGTCCCTCAGCTGTGACTGGAGCCATAAGAGAGGTCAGCCAACACCAACAAAGAAAATGAAACAAAGTAATAAAATGTTGGGATATTTTTAGCCATTAACTCTATGAAACAGATACAAAGGAGCAAAACAGAAAGGTGGAAATAAATGTCCAAATTAAAGGTATCTTTATGCTCATGTTGTTACAAATATTCGCTATCTGCCCAACAGAAACTTAGTGAATGTGGGCGAATGATAGTTGTAAAGCTGCAGACTTGAAACTAACCAATAAATAAACAGTAGCCTCACTCTGTTCATGGTACTCACAATTCTTTCAAAGGAAGTCTTTAGCGGCTACCACAGCTCAGAGCACTTGCTGCTCTTCCTGAGGATCTGGATTCAAATACCAACCCCCAAAAGCATCCGTACCTCCAGCTCCCTGGAAACCAACAACCTTTTCTGGCTTCCATGGTCCCCATGCACACACATGGTACACAAACACACATGCAGGCAAAACATCCACACATATACTATAAAAATAGAAACGTCTTTTTTTGAGGAAGCCTTTCTATAGAGGAATGGGCTGAGTAAATGAAGCAGAAATGTCTAGTTCCACTGAAATCGCCTGTGAACACCCTGCATATAGAGTGTATACTGGATACTACGCAGACACTGGAGGGAGAAAGAAGCTTTCAAAAGACAAAGCCCTGTTTCTCCAAAGGCAAAAACGAAATATTCAGTTCCAAGAAATACATTTCAGCTATGATCAGAGACAGAAGAGAATACAAAAATGGTACTAGGAATAAGCAGTGAGAAATTACTGTATTAAATGTTTATGTACCATTAAAATATTTATGAAATATTCTATTCAACAAATCAATTTTGAGTCCTAATACACATACACTAAAGAGTGTTAGGTCCTGATCTCGAGTATTTAACTGCAAAATACCAGTAACAAGTCATGAGGAAATTATGACAGTTTGCACATAGTGGTAGAGGCACAGAAAAAACACATTATCTGGTTTGAAAACACAAGCTTTAATCAGGAAAATAACTGTCCCTATTGATACTGTGGGAGTGTGGGGGGTGAACTCCTGAAAAGGGAATAGAGAGCAAAAGAACTGAAAATGTGTCATGTCACTTCAGGAACTTCCAATAACAATAACTACTTTTTTGTTTTGTTTTGTTCTGTTTTGTTTTAAAGATGTTTCTCTGTGTAGCCTTGGCTGTCCTGGAGCTTGCTCTGTAGATCAGGCTGGCCTCAAGCTCATAGAGATCCACCTGCCTCTGCCTCCCAAGCGCTGGGACTAAAGGCTAGTGCTATCATGCCTAACTAACAGTAACTACTTTTAAGAATTTTACATTAAAGGAAATAAAATTATCTGTAATTGAACAGTCACCAACAGTCAAACCAAAGTACTAACAGAATATTATAAGATAGAGTACAGCCAGGTACCAACCTGCACTCTTGTAATCCCCACACTCTGGAGGCAGAGGCAGGTGGACATCTATGAGTTTGAGGCCAGCCTGGTCTACAAAGTGAGTCCAGGACAGCCAAGGCTACACAGAGAAACCCTGTCTCAAAAAGACAGAGTAACAGGGAAAACGTTTAAACATTTGTAGGTATAAAACAAAGCCCCTATTCTCAAAATGTTTAAAATCAAAAGGATATGTGTTAAACAGATAAACTCTTATGAATGTTTTATTTCACAATGTAAGAGAACAGAAAAAAAGGGAAACAGAAGGAATCTCTGGTCAAACTAAGAGTTCTTTAATCCGAACCTAAAGACTTATTTGCTTGAACCCAGTAACTGATTGTAGAACTGGCAGAAGAAAATGAGTAATATTTTAGGTTTTACAAAATGCTTACGACAATAGCAATGTCGTAAAAAGAAATAAAGAGATCAGAAGGAGAAGGTGACTTGAGACAAAACACTATTTCCATTTCAGGTTTTATTGTATTTTGAGATAGTCTTATGCATGTAGTTCAGGCTAGCTGTAAATATTGATCCTTTTGCCTCTACCTACTTAGTGCTGGAATTACAGGTATGTGTAACCAAGCCTGACTCAAAAACAAACTATTTCAAAGAAAATATAATTAACTGAAGAAATATGACAAACAGAGCTGGCAAGATGTCTCAGCAGGTAAAGGAACTTGCTACTGAGCCTGACCCTGATGACCTGAGCTCCATCCCCAGGACCCACAGGGTGGAAGGAAAACTCTTGATTCCTGAAAGCGGTGGCCTAACCTCCACACTTGCCCATAGCATGTGTGCAAGATCGTGTGTGTTCATAGGCACACACACGAATAAAATGAAAGACAAAAGTTATTTAAAATGTAATTTTCTTTTTAAACAGAGTCTTATCATATAGGGCTGACTGGCCTGGAATTCTCTGTAGACTAGGCTGGCTTTGAACTTAGAGAACTACCTGCCTCTGCCTCTTGGGTGCTAGGATTAAAGGCAGGTGCCACCACTCCTGGCTAAATGCATAAAAATTTTAAAATAACAAATATTTCTGACATTTCAAGTTTCATTTGAAGCTGAACTAAAAAGTCATGCACAAAATTAAGAGGTAGCAACATCTAACTCAAAACTGTGGCTATGAAAACATTATCTTGGCTACAAAATTCCCAGCATTCCTGCAAGAAGTCCATTAGAACCTTTACTAACTTCCAATCTTTCATATTTGTTGACAAATGTTTATGAGTTTCCTGAGATATCTCAAACATTTTTTAGTTTCTGGTGCTATTTTTGGTGATATTCTATTGTAGAGTTAATTCCAGTGACAGAAAGTATAATGAAGCCGGGCAGTGCTGGTGCCAGCCTGGTCTCCAGTCCCCCAATTACTTGATAATTTAAATGTTTGGGATCTCACATTGAAACAATTTATAGTTGTTTCTAAAGAGACAAAGTTTTAAGCTAACAACACTTTTTTAAAATTTGTGTGTGTGTTAAAGAGGGAGAGAGAGGGAGGGAGAGAAAGGGAGGGGAATGTTGAGTAAGCTTGAGCAATACCATGTGAGTGCAGGTGCCCAAAGCGGCCAGAAGCGGGCCTGAGATCTTAGAGCCACTGATGTGACTGCTGAGCTCTTAAGCCAGTGATTCTCAGCCTGTAAGCTGAGACTCCTTTGGGGCAGGATATCAGTTATCCTGCATATCAAATTTACGTTATACTTCATAACAATAACAAAATTACAATTATGAAGTAGCAATGAAAGTAATTTTGTGCTTGGGTCACCACAACATAAGGAACTATATCACAAGTCGCAGCATTAGGAAGGTTGAGAAACACTGCTCTTAAAGATGGCATCTTCTCTAGACTTTGGACTTGGCACCAGTGTTTGACAATCATGATGGCAGCTGGACAGTGGAAGAAGTCTTTTAAGTTGCTGTCCAGATCTGCTTCCTAAGTGTCAGTGGAGATGGCAGTGCCATGGGTGGTGGCTGTTTTCTGTAATATAGAAACAGCACTCCAGCAGCATCTCCCACACAGTCTGCCTTAAACCACCGACATTTTTATTGCTAGTTTTTTTTTTTTTTTTTTGTGCTGAACTTTTTTTCCTGCACCCTAAGTCTTTATTTCTTCAGTTTCTTCTGGGATGTCTCTTTTTTCTGTGCAAACCTGCTCCTCTAGCTTAAGAACATCCCATGACCTTAAGTGATGATCAATCTGATGTGGCAAAGGGAGCCCGAATACATAGACCCTAAATTCTGTAACTGGTTCATCTTGGGTAATTTGTTTAGCTGAATATACTCAGGAACTGAGAATCTACATCTAAGTCCAAAGGGTTACTCTCTACATTTTAAATGATGTGCAGTGTTAAGGTTATTTTTATAACATTGTGTTTCTCAGTTTCTCTCTTACTCTATCACACAAATAACTGAGACTCATATTTGTTTAATAATAAGTTTCACAACACAATAGCTGAACAGTTATTCTTAACCCTCTAAGCTAATCTGGTTCTCTCCCAGTGTAAATCCCAGAGATAGTTGCAGTTTGAAGCTTTCTCTGCTGAAGCTCCTCTCCTCATATCACCTGGACCTCTGCATGTGTCTCAATCCCCTACTTCCTCTTCTAACTCCCCCTCGCCTGGCTGGCAGGAAGTCCAGCCCTATTCTCTCCCCTGCTCAGCTGTAGCGATTGGCTGTGAACTGCTTTATTGCCATCCCAGGGGAAAACTGGGAAGCAGTGTTTACACAACACTGAGACAAGGGATTCTCAAAACAAGGACTGCAACCAGATATGGAGAATACAGAAATAAAAATTTGAATTACAAAATAACCTTATGCCTACAGTGCAGAAAACAAAAGAAAACTTAGCACTCTCTTTATGAACTACGGATCTTGCAACTGGACCCACTATAGGGCATACACATTATCCCTATCATGGTAACACAATGGCACACACTGCTTTTATAAAGTAGCATCTTTCTAGTACCTGCTAGTTTTCCAGATGGCCTGGGCAGTTTCATGGGTGTTCACTCTTGAACACCAAAACCTTAACCTCTTGATTTGTGTGATTATATAGGGTTTTATGGTCAAGCCACTATCATACATCACCTCAAATCACTTTCGGGGAAAGCTAGGGATAAACTTATACTTAAAGGTTACAAACTTTATATTTAAACATAAACTCTTGAGTCAAGGTTCCCAAAACCCAGAAAGTCTAATTTACTGTCATTGTATCTGTTCATCTAGTGTTTTTTTTAAACTCTGAGAGAAATGGACTTCAGTTTTATAACCAACAGCAAGTTACCTTAGTGCACATGAACAGCCAAGTATCTTCAAAATAATGATGAAAGTTTGCATGCTAGCTTAAAAAATGTCCCTCAAAGAACCATCTTCCATCAGCTAAAAAATGCTAAGTACTTTGAAATCCTCAGAGTGGGGGAGAGACAGAAGGGGAAGAAGTTATTATTATCAGGTCCACAGTAGCTACAATTTTATCTGATCTACATATAGAAATTCACAACAAAGATTTCCTTTGAAGGAATACTTTAGTGGCCTACAAATGTCTGAAAGTAACTGCTTTAAACACTGTATTGTCAGATGTCAGCCACAATGATAGGCTTATTTAGTTAATATTCACTACAAAAACACTAATGATCCTTTCCAAATTATTCTGTCACTTATTTCATTTAGTACACTAGCCTCAGGCTACAGTGGTAAATAAGTCAAGGCCTTTCTAGTCTAAAACACCATTCTCACAAATTTTCATTTTAAAGATTCCAATGATTAGAATAACTCTTTTTCTCAACATTTCCAAGAATGACATGTGGCTAACACCATCCAACACGTATGGGGAAGACATTAGTTACTTATACAAAACATATGCTTGAGCATTAGGATAGGCTTCTCTCCCTAAATGCTTGTTGAAAGGGCTGCTATAACAGGTAAAAAAAGAAGTATTAAATAGTCAAATTTAAATATAATGTGTATCTTATCAATTACATTAAGATTTAATCAGGGAAATAGGTAGCTTCCATTAACTTAGACTCCAGAAAAAGCATATGATTTACACACACACCTATGAAAGTTAGTAGTATCTCAAAATAAGACAAAAAAAAAAATCATACTGGCTAGAACAGCAGTTTTCAACCTGTGATCACAACCCCTTTGGTGACTGAACGACCCTTTCACAGGTGTTGCTTAAGACACAGATATTTACATTAAGATTCATAACAATAGCAAAATTACAGTTATGATGTAACAACAAAAATAATTTTTATGGTTGAGGATCACCACAACATGAGGTTGCAGCATTAGGAAGGTTGAGAACCACTGTGCTATAGTCAAATACTGACCACATGACCTACTGTGAGTATCACCTTAGGTTTAAACTTCCTATATAAAAAGGGGGACCAAAACCAAAACCAATCAAAAAAAATCTATTTGGGGCTTGAATATTACATGAGATGCTGACTAAGAACATAAAACCGCCAGGCTTCCCATGTATCATAATTCCTGTATCTCATGTACAAATCAGTCTAGGCCCTGAGGAAACAGTGAGAAAGATGAGGGCAATACCCCCAACAGCCATGACCCACACAGAAAGAATAAAGGACCACAGAGAAATAGAAAACAGCAAAAATAAAACAGGTAGGAATGGTAGAATGCACTTATGGTGCCAGTACTTGGGAAGCTAAAGAAGTAGAATCGACACCATGCTGAAGACAGCTTGGGCTACACAGTGAGACCCTGTCTCAGAACAAAAACAAGAAAAATCATACCCAATTTTCGAAGAATCCGTTTGCATTCATCCCTGCTGAGATCCAAAAGGGTTGGCCACACAACAGGCATTGCTGCTTCTGTTTGGTAGCCCCAAAGAGCTTGTCCCCCCTATCAGAAGAAAAACAAATTCAATTACCAAACTATACGAAATAGGACACTCACTTGGAGATCATCCACAGTCTACAAAGTAAGGCTGAAAAGACACCTCATAAGCATTTTCACCACCATGCTTTCCAGCTCCTGACAAATGAATCAAACCACCATTTAAGAGCATACTGATCCAGCTCGGATTAACAGGAGAAAGAGCATGGGTTTTTGAGTCCAACACTTCTTGGTTCCAGTTCCAGTTTTTCAACATAATTAGTTGTTTCATCCTAGTGAATTGGCCTGTCTGAACCCAATTTGTATACATTTATAAAAAGAAAAAAAAAATATTCCCACCCAGTTTGTTGTTATAAGTATTAGAAAAGAGGGCATGTCAAGTTCTTTCATAGTGACTGGAATATGACTTGCCAAATAGATTCTGCCACTTGTGTAACCTTGGACAAGTGGCTTGACCTCTGCCAGTTTCCTTAACAATAAGGGTAGAGCATGTTATTATTGGGTAAACAGAACCCAATAAAGAACTCTTTTCTCAAGTTTTTGGCAGTAAAATAGTCACAAATCCTGCAATTACCAAAAGTTTAGATGCCTGGAATTTCGCACTAGGAATTCCCTTGTCTAGAGGGCGAAAAGACACAGAATTACTAATTCCCACACTACAGGATGAGCACACAGTAGATCTTCCTTAAACATCTGTTAAACTGATTAATGGATGGTTAGCAGGAGAGTAGAGTGAATGAATGAATGAGCCAGCCTAAGCGTCAAACACTAAACGGATAGAACTCTTATATTTCTTTCCAGGCTCTAGTTGCTAACTCCAACTCTTGGCCTCAAGGGGAGCCCCCTTCCCCCTACTTCCCATCGTCCTCTGAGCTCAGAACCAACCCTGAGCAAGCCGAACTGAAAGGCGCGCCCCAGCTGGCAGGATGACATAAAGAAAGGGGGTGGAGAGGAGGAAGGGGCAGAGCTAGAGGAATCCGCTCGCTCCCCAAGCCAGTCCCCGCCTCCCGAGAGGACCTCAGAGGCGGCCGGCGACCATCCCCGAATCAGGCACCACGTCACGGCATCCCAAAGCATCCCCTCCAGCGAAGCTTACGGCGGGGCTGCACAGCAAAGGGAAGCCGGGCGGCGGCAGCCGGAGCGCGCTCCGGGGACCGGGGTCGCCACGGCTCCGTCCCCCGCACAAGTGTCAGCAGGCAGCCCGCCCCGCCCCCTCTCCAAACACGCACTCCCTCAGAGCACCACAACAAGAGCAGCCGCGGGCTGCGAGCCCGCGCGGCTCCGAGCCGGTCCCAGTGTCAAGCCCGCGCCCCCGCAGCCGGCAGCCGGTCTCGGGAACCCGGGGCAGCGTCCGCGCCGCGCGCTCTCCGCAGCGGGGAGGACAACGGAGGAAAGGCAGGGGAGCGGACAGCCAGCCAGACGGCCCGGAGTCACCCCGGGGCTCCCAGACCTCGACCTCCGGTGTCCCATCACCAGGCGTGCCGAGGTCCCCCTCAGTCCACTTGAGGGAGCCCCGCGATCCCGTTAGGAAACAACGGAGGATGGGGCTGATCGCCCCAAGCCGGGCTCCCCATGGCTGGCCAAGCGCTCCCCTGCCCTGGATAGCCTGCCAGCTCTTCCCAGGACCCTGCCTGAGAGACACCCACCTGCCCGGTCTTTCGGGGCTCATCTAAAATGCTCCTCCGCCAAGACTAGGGAACACCAGGAATTAGGTTTGTTTGCGGTGCCTCAGAAGGGGCAAGATGGCGACAGAAACCAGAGCGCAGGCGCAAGCGCGCGCGGCTCGCCGGGAGGTGTAGTTCGCCTTTCCCGCCTTTTGAGAAACGAGCACTCAAAAGCCTCCATTCGTCCTGTCCCTTTTTCTTTGCGTTTTGAAAGGAAAGGGCGGACGTCGCGGGGCCTGGTGGGAGTTGTAGTCCTAGTTCAAACTCCCTCGCTACTTGCCGGTCACATGCGCAAGGAAGTCTGGGAGTGTAGTTCCTTTTCGCTTCAGTCTCTGGCTTCGCGCGCCTAGCCTTTGGTCTTTCCCAGCCAATCAGCTGCTCTCTCAGCTATACGTGTGGCGTCACGCGCAGCGGTCAAAATGGCGTCAGTAATTGGAGCTGAGCTTCGACCTTTACTCTAGCGAGGTTAGGGAAGAAAAGAAAACAGCTTGGTCCCTGATGAGCGGTTGAGGATTAAGATCTGGTTCCTCAGACTCTTGGGAGCAATCATCAGCGTCCTTCAGCCACCCAGACGACAATCTACGCTACAAGAACAGAGAGGACTTCACAGCGGCCCGTACCCCCTCCTCGTTGTTAAGCGTTGCAAGTCGAGGAAAGGAATCCGAGCGTTCTCGGTTTAGGGTTACGCCATGTGCGAAGTAGGAAAGGTAGTGATCTGTCGTGCTATGTCTGGCAAAGGGGAGAAGGGCTTTACTTGAGGCACTACGACATGGTAGGTTCAACCTCAGCCTTTGTTATTTACCACACAGTATTGTGGAAGTCTTGTCCCCCTATTTTTCAGGTGGAAAAGGTCGCAATATATTGTTACTTCGATCCGGAGAATCAAAGTTAAGTTCTAGTTTTGTAAATCCCATCAAATTTTGTGATGTCCTTCCCTGTAAACGGAGAACTGTGGTAGCATCGGATGCTGTGAAGGTGTACAAATCAAAAGGATTTAATGCATCCTTCGGTTAGCAAGTTCCCTTGATAACTAGGATAACCGCTGGAAGGACATCTAGCTCAAAGGTAGATTGCTTGTAGGGTATGCTCAAGACCCGGAGACCTGAATTTGATTCCTAGCACGAAGAAGCGCGGGACGGACACACGACAAAAACTACCCTGTGGGAATATAAGATACACAACGTGGGTGACAGTCCTTTTCCTAAGTGGGTTGCTATGAATCACATTTATAACCCCAGCACTGGGAAAGTGGAAGAAGGAATATAAGGACTTCCAGGTCAGACTGGCCTGCAAGAGGCCCTGTGACCAAAAACTGATTTTTGGTTTTGGTTTTGGTTTATAAATGCGAGTCTGTTTATGTTCTTGAATGGAGCTGAAGGCCAATTGGAAATAAAAAGGACCATTTACGTTTCCTGCACTTCTCTCCTGGCCCTCCTGTACACCCTGTTTTGAGGTCAGTTCCTTAAGAACACCGTATAAGGAGGTAAATTAAGTCTTAATGGGAGATTTCGAAACATAACAGACATTCTTTGCAGCAGCTCCATGAGACAGGTGTAATTAAGTGTCCCCATTCTATGAATGAAAAGGTACATTTTGCTCAGGAACTGGTGAACTAAGGGCTACATAGTAGAACCCTGTCACAAAAAGCAACAACAGGGAGCTGGGGAAAATGGCTCAGAGGTTAAGAGCATTGGCCTCTGTTCCAGAGGTGTTGGATTCCATTCCCAACACCCACGTGGTAGCTCATAACCATATATAAATCCAGTTACAGGAGTTCCTTGGGCGCTGCACGCATATAGTACACAGACATACATGCAGGCAAAACACGCATTCACAGAAGGTAAATTTTTAAAGAAGGCAACAACAAAAACCTGACTTTTATAATAAGTCAAATATGAGTGAAAAATTGTTGGAGTTAATCCTTCATCTTTTATGTAATAATTATTAGGTATATCCCTAGTTAAAAATAAGTCCCTGATAATGGGTTAAACATCCCTAAGGCCCCACATAAGTAAATAATAAAGCAAGGATTTAAATGGAGGTAGCCTGGGCTGGCCAGAAGGTTCAACAAGTAAAGATACTTGTTTTGCAAGCCTGGTGACTTGAATTCAATCCTCAGAACCCACTCACGTGAAAACGGGAGAACTGGCTTCACAAAATTGTCCTCTGCCGCCAGTATACACAAATTATAGAAACTTTTATTTGTTATAAATTTAGGTAGCTTGCCTCTAGAGATACTTCAGCCAGGAGTAGTTCTCAAGCTTTCATGTTTATCAGGAACACAAGAAGGTCCTGGTGAATGCAAAATTTTTGGCTGTGTAGTTTGTGGATACAGCCAGATCCTGTTTTAACAAGCTCCCAAGTAACGATGCTGCTGGCAATACATAACATTTTACATCTTCCCCTTCTAGCCATTTTCATTAGTTTTCATTTGTTTAGTTTTGGAGACAAGGTCTCACCATATATCCTAGTTTAGCTTCAAACTTGAGATCCTCCTGCCTCAGCCTCCTGATTGCTGGGATCACAGGTATATACCGTTGCGCCTAGCTCTTATACATATTTATTTTTGTGGCCAGAGGCTGTAATATCCTCTCTGTGCTATCTCTGACTGTTTTGTAGTTCCAGATGTCCCTCATGCCCTCTCTCTAAAGGATCAGACTCAAACTACTGTTCTCCCTTACATCTCATGAAACTTATCCTCGCCCTGCCAGTCCCTCTAAGATGAGACAAACATTCCCACGTTCCCACATTTACTATGTTACAGAGCTCAAAACATGGAGTTATGGGCATTTGAAAATTCCTGGCTAGAAAAACAAGCTCTTTATGGAGAGAGAACAACCAGATATATTCGTTTTTGTGCCTCACGCATTATAAAAACAATAGCTAAAACAGTCATGGCTTTATCTATTCTACTTGCTGTTCCATATATTAGCTTCCTTAATCCATACAATAACCTGGTTCTCTAGAGGAACTGAACTGATAGAATGAGTAAAAAATGTATATATTTTTGTATATCAGATTTATTAGAGAGGCTTACAGGCTATGGTCCAACTAATCCAACAATGGCTGTCTTCCAAAAGAAGCTCCAAGAATTCAGTTGTTGTTTGGTCTGGATCTCTCAGTTGGTCTTCAATACACTCTGGAATCCTGAAGAAGTAGGTTCTAATGCCAGTAAAAGAATAGACTTGCCAGAAAGAGCAAGTATCCTTCTCCCTGTCCTTTATACGGGCTTCCTGCAGAAGGTGTGGCCCAGGTTAAAGGTGAATCTTTTTTTTTTTTTTTTAATGGATTTTTTTCCTTCTATTTATTTATTTATTTATTTATTTATTTATTATGTTAATCACAGGTTATTTACTTTGTATCCCAGCCATAGCCCTCGCCCTCATTCTCTCCCAATCCCACCCTCCCTGCCCCTTTCCAAGTCCACTGGTAGGGGAGGACCTCCTCCCCTTCCATCTGACCCTAGCTTATCAGTTGCTGGCTTCCTGGTTTTAACAGTAACAGGGCCTTAGCACCTCTGTGGACTGGGCCTTTTTGTGAATCCTCTTCTTGGAGAGATGCCCCCAGAACACTTTGCCCAGTCCTCCCTCTGCTGTCCGAAAGAGCACTCAGAAGACGCTTTCCTAGTTGCCAGCAAAAGAAAGCTCCAATTGTTTTGCAAGCAGACCTGACATAATTACAGTTCTAACTCTTCTAGAACAACGCCACCTCTGGGCCCTGTCTTAATGTCTAGCGCTTTGCTCAAGTGCACTGCTTCTCTTGAAGTCCCTTCTTTCTCTCCTACCCTCTCTTGAACAGAGTAAAAGCCAGCTTTCTCCCACATTTCCAGACAGATCCCCCACGCTGGGGCTTCACCATCAAGCAAAACCTCAGTGTCTACTCTGAAGAAAGTTTTTGACAGTCCACTGTCATCAGCTTCATACACCCTTTGTCCCCCTACTCTTGCACCATTATAAAAGCCTGTCATCGTTGCTACTCACTTCTGTGACCATATCTTGCACTTCCCTCCAACGAGCTGTTCAGCTGAAGTCAGTGACCAACTTATTCCACATTCTGAAAAAAACTTTTTAATCCTAGTTTCTTATTCCTTCACCCTCACCAAACCTGTTTAGCGTCAGTGACATTTACAGGCTTCCAGTTCAATTCTGCTTGCTTTTCCTGTTTTTACTTTCTACCCTGAACCCCACAGCCATTTATTTTGAACTCATTCTTCTCAGCAGTTCCCATTTGCCTCTGTCCTACCCAGCCTGAGACCATCCTCAACCTTATATACTTTGTGCCTGTGTTGGTTAACCACTTAATGAATTATCCCAAACCCAAACAATGAACATTTTAATTTAATTCAGTTTGTAGTTTCTGACAGTGATTTCGGGAGGAAGACAAGATTAAGAAAGGGTCTCACTCCTATAATTCAGGCTGGCCTGGAACCCACTACGTAGCCAGGCTGGCCTGGATCTCTTGGCAGTCCTCCTACTTCAGCCTCAAGTGGTCTGATTACAGGCATAATACTGGCAGCTGGGTGATTACTGTGGCCGTTTTTGAAAATATCATCTTCCATGGTTCATAACTATTTTACATCCTGGGTACGGGCCAAAACAATTCACATCCCTCTTACACTCCCTTGCACCCTTCACTCAAAATTTCCAGTCTCATTATAAAAGCAGGTTTCTGGTTTCTTTTTCTTTTTTTTTTTTAAATAAATAAATGAACCGTGTGTGTGTGTGTCTGGTGTGTGTGTGTGCATGAACTCACATATTCGCTCATGTGTATTGGCATGCTATACATGGAAACCTGCAGGTCAGAGGACAACTTTTGGGAGTAACCTCTTCATTCTGATTTTGGGGGCGGGGGAGTCAAACAAATGTCCTCAGCCATTTGTAAAATGTGTTTTTACCCTCTGAGTCATGTCAGCCGAATCTTATTCTTGAAGGCCACAACTTTGTCATCCTAATCTGGTCTAGCTAAGTTTCCTCTCATTTACTCTCGGTGTAGCAAACTGTTTTCCCTGTGTGTCTAATGTTCAATGTTGAATGGTCATAGAATGGGCCACCATAAACTTCTGTTCCAAATGGGGTGTGGGGTCAGCCAGGGTCCTGTGGCACAGGCCATAATCATGATGCTAGGAAAGCTGAATTAGGCTTATCATGCATCTTAGCCTAGCTGAGCATGTCAACTCTCAAACTATTTCTCTGATTGAGGCTCAGCCTTTGCCTAGGCATGATTCTCCACAGCTCCTGACCCCACCTTCAGGACTCTAAATTCTCAGTGATTCTTTTCCAGTTTAAAAAAAAAAAAATTCTGAAGCCAAGTAATTTTTCACTTGCTTCCTGCGCATCAAAGCTAAGGAGTCCAAAGTCCTATTTTCATCTTAACTGTTCTCTTGTTTCTTTTCATCTAATTTTGTAATACATGATTCTTTTTAAAAATGTATAAAAGTTTCTAAAGAATTGTATTCTCCTTTATATGTTTGATTAGTTAAAAGCCACACCAACAGGCTTCATCTAAAGAAACCCTTCCTTGTTGTAGTCTTTCTGTAAACTTGCTGTGGGATAATAAACTTACAACTACTCACAGACTTTATATTGACTTGAGAACAGAGTCTCATTTAATTGAGGCTAACCTCCAGCTGGCTGATATGGTCAAGAGTGACCTTGAACTCTTTCCTGATTCTCCTGCCTCTACCTCCCAATTCCAGGGTTTACAGTTGTGCTCTTCTACCCTGAGCTTCTATAATTTTTAAAGATGCTAAAGAATACTGTTAAGATGCTTAAAGGGGCTGGTGTGTATTGAAGCACCATGGTAAATCTGAGATCTTTTATAGAGGGCTTTATAATCATACCCTTAATTTTGTCTTTAGTCTTTGTTATCTGAATAGAGCCCTAGTTTTAATCCATACCTGCATGCTGTTTCTTAATTTTAGCATCATTTTGCATCTGGAAAAATGGGGAATCAAAAACAAGAACTCTTTTATTCTAAAAATTAGCCAGGCCTGGTCTCTTGTTCTTGACAGGTTTTTCTTTACTTTCTCAAGAAGCCAGGTAGTACTTCTAACACTGCTTGGAAAGCATCAAGTAGATTAGCAAGCCTATTAGGTACCTTTTCAATTTCCCTGTCATGCCTGGTAGCAGTACCACTACAATTTCTCCCACTTCCAGTAAGCTTTTCATTTCCTTTATGCTTTCACAAGTGGCTTTCTCTAGAACCCATGCCTTCTGCTGGCAGTCTTAGAGCCTCTTAGGTCAGCACTGACACCCGTCCCAAAACAACGCTTTAAGTTCTGGTAGAGCATTCTACTTTCCATCCTAAAATTTGACCTACTGATCAACTACTACATAACAGCATCACAAAAATTTCTGACTAAAAACAATGAGGTTTAGTTTCACTCATGAATCTGCAGTGTGTGACTTGGCAGGAATGTTAGCCCATAGTTGGAAAGAACAAATTGTTAACAGTCACACCCAAATTTAAACTCACTTCTTCAAACACATGCTTTTCTTACTGTGTCAGTATGATACAGTTGTCTTGGATAGATGGATATTAAAATTAAAAACCAAAATGGTCTGTGTGCAGAAGAAGAGTTAAAAGAGAAGGGGTTAATATAAAAACAAGCCAGGTAATGGAGTAGCCACAGACTCCATAAAATAATTGTGTTGAGGCCATGCATAGTAGCTCATGGCTTTAATCCTAACACTTGGGAGGCTGAGGCATGTGGATCTCTTGAGTTCAAGGCCAGCCTAGTCTACATAGTTCCAATTCAACAAGGCTAGCTTGAGAATAATCTCGCACTCCTGATGAAGTACTACCTCAGCCTTTTGAGTACCAAGGCTACAGGCTTGAGCTACCATCCCTGGCTTGAAGTCATAGAGTTTCATTTTGTTTTGATTTTGAGTTAGGGTCTCATTTAAGTCATCTAGCTTTGACCTTGTTACACAGGTCAGGAGACCTTGCACCACTGATCTGCCTGCCTCTGCTTCCTGAGTGATGACATTTATGTTTGTGCCACCATGCTGCTCAGCTTAATTCGATGCTGGGAATCCAACTCAGGACTGTATGCACACTAGGCAAGCATTCTACTGATTAAGCTGCACACCAGCCCTCCAATATCCAGGATCTTGAGACAAAGGACATAGTTATTAGCAACCTCAAAACGCAAAATGTGGGATGTTAGAGTCTTAGTAGTCCTCAGCTAGGAGTTCTGGTCAGAATAATGTGGGGAGCAGTTTGGAATGTCAGAAGACAGATGTACAACATTAGATGGTCATTGGGGTGGGGTGTCTCTGCCCTAACACTTCCTAGGTCTGTGACTTCCACTATACCTCATGAGAGTACCAGATTTAATAACACAAATCATTACCGTTTAAGCCACAGTGGACCCCAAGTGGCTAAAGCACTGTGCTCAAGACCGTGACTTGACACTGATTAATGGCTTGATCCTCAGACAGCCAAGGAGAATTGCAAATGAAAATAGACAAAGACATAGTCTCACACATTGAGGTTTTTTTTCCCACTACTTCATTTTGGGAAAAAGATTTTTTTTTTTTTTTGAGGTCCACGAAAGTGCTAAAATGCCTCAGGTGAGGGACTGATGATAGTCTGCAATTATCCAAGGCAAGGTCCAAGGTAGTTCCTAAAGATGGAAGTAATAACCCTGTCAAAAGTGGGAATCAGCTACCATGGGGGAGGGGATGAGAATCCAAACATAATATCCAGCTTGTCTTCACCTCCAAGAGTTTCCAGCTGCTTGTGACATTGTGCTGCAATTTGCCAGAGATGAAATGGGGTGGGGGGGGGACCTCCACTCCATTTCAGCCAGCTGGAGGTAAAGCTTGGAGGCATATTCTCTTTCAAGAAGTGCTGAGAACTCGTGGAGTCTGCAGAGAAATGGGAGAAGGTGTCCTTTCTTTTGTCAGTTCCAATTAAGGTCTTTCCCTGGCAAACCGCAGAGTACATCACTGTTTCCTGAGTGAGCTAGTGAAGATCAGGTCAGGCCTCTCTTGGGTTAAAAGAGCTTTGTTGTGATGCTTTGAGCTTTAAACTTGTCACTTTAAGGTCAGCGGTTCAAATCCGAGCCTCACTAAAGATTAAGGTAATAAAGGAATACAGGCTTGTGGAGAGCCCAGGGAGTGTGAATTGAGACTTGGCTGTGGGAAGGAAAAGAACCAAATAATGTTCACGTGAGTATGTGCAAACACACACACACAAACTCGAGTGTGCGCGGGTGCACACACACAAGCACACACACACACACGTGCACACACGTGCATGTGTACAAGGCCTGCTCTGAAACATCACAAGACAATCAGTGGTAATAGTTATGTCACCTGATCACAATGAGATTGAGAGTATAGCCTAAGGCCTTGCATCTGTGAATGGTGAGTTGGATCTGAGAGGGCAGCAGTAGATAGGCCTTGAGTCACAGCACTCTGCCTTGTACCTCCCTGCTCTCTCGTGGCTCCACCCCTGCCATTCTCACTCCACCAGCAATACCTGCATCCCTTCCCCCCTCCCAAGTCCTTATCTTTTGAAGTGTAAGAAACACTAAATATTAGTCTTTTCTGTCTAACACTGTAAAACTTTTATGAGAAGGCATTCAAATCATTTTCTCTCTCCCACCTTGTAAAACTTTCATGGAAATGTTTCCCCTCACACCCAATAAAACTTGTTTACATGAAATAAATAAGTGACCTACCCCTTTCCACTTTCCCTTATTTCCTTTGCACTGGTTCTTTTAAAATGAACCAATACAGAAAGGCTTCAAGGTCAGATCCCAGCCAGTGGGGAAAAAGGCAGAGTCACCACTGGCATCAAGTGACCACCTGTCCGGGCGTGCTTGCTAGCCTGGTTATGCTCTGCTGTACTCTCTGCAAGAGGACGAACTGCCCTGTTGAGCTACTACTGCTTTCTGTATTTGTTCCTTTGTGTGACACTGAGATTCGTCTGTTTCTCACAACTGTATGTTTTAAACAGTCATTGCATGTTGTCCAACTCAGTGCCTTATTTGGTTGTTCGGTTGGTTAGTTGGTTGGCTGGTTTGGTTTGGTTTGGTTTGGTTTTTTGAGACAGGGTTTCTCTATGTTGCCTTGGCTGTCCTGGAACTCACTCTGAAGACCAGGCCTGGTCTCAAGAATTCACAAAGATCTACCTGCTTCTGCCTCCAGAGTGCTGGCATTCAAAGTGTGTTCCACTACCACCCCATGCTCAACTCACTGCCTTGTTTTGTTTGTTTGTTTGTTTGTTATTGATATCGAATTCTTCCTGCATGTGTGCCTGGGCACCAGAAGAGAGCATCAGATCTCATTATAGATGGTTTTTGAGCCACCATGTGGTTGCTGGGAATTGAACTCTGGACCTTCGGAAGAACAGCCAATGTTCTTAACCATCTCCCCAGCCCAATTTCTTCTTTAAAAATGTATGAGGAGCATCTTAGAAGGCAACTTCTTGACATAGGATGTAAAGGGAAATGAAATGAAATTTTATGACAAGATGTTTACAAGGAGGTAAAACAACAGGATGTTCTAAGGAGAGGTAAAACATTCCATCCTACAGAGCTCATTGACCCACGAAGTAACAACTCAAAATAGCTTCAGGAAATCCCTGAAACTGACCAGATTCAATAGGCCCCTCCCTCCCTAAGCAGAAAAGACCGCTGAGAGGGACTCTCAGATAGGCCAAGCTTCAAATAGACTCTCAGCTGAGCCTAACCGTCTGGAAGAAGCAGGGACCAGAAGAATTGCCAAGAAGTCCAGTGAAGCTGCCTACAAGAGGCTCACACCACCAGAGCCTCTGGGGAAGAATACCCTCCAGCCTGTTGAGCTGCCTGGAGGTTGTGCAGTACACTCCGGGTTTCCAGCTTTTTGAGCTGTCACCCATGCTGGGGTGGGCGTGGGTGATACAGCTGTCTTTGAGTCTGTTCCTGTAAGAAACCCCTCACCCATATTCCTGTAAGTAACCCCAGTAAAACTCAGTAGTTCATGAAGTTGGACTTAGGTGGTATTCCTATGTTGCGTCTGTCATCCACTCTTTATTTGAGGTAAGTAGACATTTGTTCATGTCTCCTCAGGAATAGTGTCACACAATGCCTCCACATGGTATTAAAAAAATATCCCATGATAAACCATGCAAAGTGTCCAGCTCAGTAATTGGTAGAGGGTAGACTGTCTGGGGTATTAGTTCTATTCACTGACCACTGAAACCCAGCTTGGTGCCTGCTAAGTGTCAGTCCCCACCCATTCTTCAGACCTGTTATTTCTTTCCTCTATTATTCCACAGTTTTAGCTACATTAATTACCTCATCTTGCATTCCACACTGCCTTGTCTCTTTTTTTTTTTTTTTTTTTTGAATTTTTAAGTGTGTGTGCCCCTACCTGTAGGAGCCAGAAGTTGACACCGTTTGTCCTCCTGTATCACTCCCCACCTTATTTGAAATAGGGTCTCTCACTAAGTCTGGAGCCTCCAATTAAGGTGCGCTAACTGGTCACCAAGCCCCAAAGATCCCCTGCCTCTGTTTCCCCAGCACCAGGATTACATGCATGTGCCATCATGCCTGGCTTTGTAATGTGCATGTTGGAAACAGAGCTCAAGTGCTCATGTTTGTGCAGTAAGCACTGACTGAATCATCCCCACACCCTCCTAGGACTTCTAGACTGACTGACCCTATAACTCATCCCCTTAGGTCAGCTGAATTTGTCTCAAGGGATTATTTTAGGAAAGGCATCCCCTAAATGATTGTCTAATTGAAATAACACTTAATCCAGGAGACAAATGAACATGTCCATCTTCTCCCAACAAGTGCTGAATGGTATAAGCAGCAAGGAAGAGATTTCCCTACAATTAAGTGATTCACAGTTGATTGCTGTCCATCCAGCCCAAATACTCAGAGCCTCTATTTCCAGATGTCTTTGTTTCTTCCACTTCCAGCCCAGCCAGACCAGAGAAACATTCCCATAATTCCCATGAGAACATTCTTATTCCCAAAAGGGCAACCTGATATACCTTTTTCTGCTGCTCTGATTACAGAGTGAACTACATTCCTTGGAAAAAAAATGCACAAGAGGGAAGTTTTCTTTTCTCTCTTTTTCCCTGCCTCCCCCCAAATATAGAAGGCTTTTGAAAGTGAGAAAAACTGAAGCCAGAAGGAAAAAACAAAATCTGTTGTACTGCAGGCAATGAAGAACATATGTAGTCAAGGTAACAGCTGTCCTGGGTTAAAACCTCAGAGCCTAAGCCATAAAGGACTCTATCTTTATCCTTGGATTGATCTTAGAAAAAGAAACAGAACCAATAAATAGATAAAGGACAGGGAGATGGCTCAGTGGGTAAATTTGTTGTGCAAGCATGAGGACCTAAGTTGAGATTCCCAGAATCCTCATAAAAGCTGGATGTAGTTGCATTCACATCTGCAGTCCTGATACCTCTATGGCAAGATTGGAGGGAGAGACAGGAGAATCCCCAAAGATGGATCCCCAGCTGGCCGGCCATACACAGTACCAAACAACAGGGAGACCCCTGCCTCAAACATGGTGGAAGGTGAACTGACACCAGATTGTTTATTTGTTGTTTATACAGTATTCTGCCTGAATGTGTGCCTGCATGCCAGAAGAGGGCATCAGATCACCTTATAGATGGTTATGAGCCACCATGTGTTTGCTGGGACTCAAACTCAGGACCTTTGGAAGAATGGCCAGTGTTCTTAACCTCTGAGCCATCTCTCCAGGCCGACACCAAGAGATTATACTCTTGACTTACACACACATACTGTGGCACACACACAAACATACATGTACTTGAGTGTGCATGGACACAACACTAAAAAAAATGACGTAAACATAAAGTAAGTAAATCCCGGAAGCTTCCACACCTGTCTTCTTTGTAACAATGAAGAACTGGAAGTAATCCAAAACTTCAATCCAGTTCATTCAACATTTTGTGAAATCCTAATTCAGGGCACTGGGGTTTCAGAGATACTGGTGAAGCCAGACTTTTAATGTTAGTCTATTGTTCTGTACTGTGTTGTTTTCCTCATTAGGAAAATCATAGTGTTCAACTATGGACATGGTACAGCTATGAGTTATGATGTGTGTGAATTCAGATTTTGAGGCTGGAGAGATGGCTCAGCCGTTAGGAGTGTGTACTGCTCTTACAGAATGCCCAAGTTTTGTCGGATGGCTCACAATCGCCTTAACTCTAGCTCTAGGTGATCCAATACCCTTTTCTAGCCTCTAAGGGCACCTGCATGCACATGAACAAACCCATACACAAATATACACACTTATTTAAAAATAAAATCTCAACAACAACAAAGAATCCAGACATCTACAGTTGTAGTAGTAGCTGAACCCTGCTCCAAAGGTAGAGCGGAACAGGGATCAATGGAGTCCCCAGCCAGTCATACCAGCAGAACTCAAAAGTACCCAAATCTTGTGAGAAAAGTTTCTAGAGACAAATTGGTGGAGATGGCTAAGGAAATCTGTAGATTGACAGGTAAATGTCTGGCAGCTGTCTGAAGGCCAGTAATGATTAGGAGAATCCTCCAAATAGCCCCGCTATTTTTTGTTTGTTGAGACTGGGTCTCACTATGTAGCCCAGGCTGGCCTCAGACTCAGGTTGCTCCTGTCCCAGTCTCCTGAGAGCCTGGATCCCAGGGGTAGGGCACCCCTAAGTTGAGCAAGGCCTGAGCAGGAACAGGCTCTGTTCTTGTCCAGATGACTGACTGCATGTGTGTTCTCATTTCTGGGCCTTGGTGAATCAGGAGGAGCCCTTCCTTTCACAGCCTCCATGGCTCTCTCAAGGGTAGCATTTTTCATGTCTTTCATAAACCAGAAACTCATGGCTTCCTTCTCAGTCAACCTAAGATTCCCAGGGAGGAGTGACTTTCATAGTCTCTGACCTGAAAACTTAGGTAGAGAATATGCCAACAAAGTAAAAATAGTTTAATCGGTGGGGAAAATGGAAATACAAACAAAACAGACTTGGAGCTTGAGATGTGGAGCAGTAGGACTCAGGGCAGCTGGTGAGTTTCCAGAAGCCCCGGAGCCCGGATGATTCAAATGGGTTCAAATAGTGTACATGACAGAAGCTCAGGATGAGCCCAAAGTGTCTGGCAGAGTAAGGTATGAGCAGAGAACGCATGATGATAAGCGCCTGACCCTACGGGGGAAGGGCGCACACCGGAAGTGCATGACCTGAGTCCATGTGCAGGAGATTCCTTTGGAGAGAGGCTCTGCTGCAGACCGAGACCAGCTGTGCTGAGGGTAAAGATAGGAGTGACCAGAGGCTAGGGGGCTGCAGGCAGGTGGGCGCCGTAGAAGAGCTTGACAAGACTGAGGGATGCAAGCAAGGAGAAAGACCCAAGGTCAGAGCGGGAAAGCCTTCAGCTCTGCGCTGAGAGCTTAGGTCGACCCAGTAGGACAGAGGCTGTAAATTAATCCTCAGGCGTCAGCCTAGGGGCCTTGTGTGCCCCCAGATCCAGGTTTTAAACGATTTGTTTTGCTGATGTTTCAGCTCGAGGTCTGGCTGCCCTGGGCTCTCATTCTGGTTGTCCTGAGGGCTGTGTGTCCTAGTTGCCGCGCCCAAGTGTTTTGTAACTCCCCAGACCCACCACACCCTTGTCACACGTGCCTGTGTTCTTGGTTTTTGTTAAGAAGAATAATACTTCCTAGTATCAGTGTCTCACTGAAGAATTGGGACACAGAGGTCAAACCACCACTGCGAGCATTTCAGGAAATGGGGAACAGCAGGTCTTTGTGAAGAAGAAACAAAGTCTGTCCTTGGAGAGACAGCATCTTCCTCCTAAGCCTGTTTCCTTCGCTTGTTCGTCATCTGCAGGGTCATCTGTGTGATGCGTGATGACTTCACGGGGCCACGTCGCTTTCCTTAAATCTTAAGTGCTCCAAGGCCAGCAGGAAAGAATGGTCAGGGCAGGCTAGTCTGAAAGGTGTAGGAGACGTGTCTGGCCAGGGCCTGTGGAAGAGAGGCCAACACCGACTCTCAAAAGCCTCAGATAAGTGATGAATCAAGTAGAAAGAAATTGAAAGGACACAGAGAAAGAGCTTGTTCAGGCCTCTCCCTGGCTGCTGACGGCCAGAGTTCTCTGCAGCCAGTAATACCACAGGGGAAATGTAAGAGCAGATCTGCCTGCACCCCTATCTAGGGCCAAAAGACCGAGGTGCACTTTACACCAGCGACTTGAGAGCTGGCCTCGCTCTTCAGCAAGAAGGTCCCTAGATCTGGCCACTCACCTGCTAGCCACCTCTCCTCACATGCCAGCGCTGCCCTTCACGTCGAAGTATCTGAACCCTCCAACTCTTCCAGAGTCTTGGACGCTGCTTTGCGCTCTTAACAGCTGCTCTGAGGAGGCTGCCTAGGTCCCGTGGGGACCTCCTGTCTTCGGCGATGATTCTCTGCAGCTCAGCTTTGGCAGTCTGGCCTCCTCTCCCCGTGTAACTGATCCCAGTCCTCTGGTTCTGTCAGCACCTCTTCTGTGTACACTATGACATGTGTGAGCCCCCAGCTGGGCGGCAACTCTCAATGAAGTGCAAGTTTCCTCCCAGCTCACACAGGCTGCCTTTCTGCAGAAAGCCAGACGCCTGGGACCCACTAGTCTCAGGAACAGTGCTTTTCACTGGGGGATCAGGGAGGAGAGCTCCCCTAAGCCTTCAGATTGACATCCCTGTTCTCCTTGTTCTCCCACAACCCTTCTGCTTATGCCTGCAGAATTAACATACAGAACAGCACAATGCTACAAGTCACGTTTCAGAACCCTTCAGTGGCTTCCCCTTTTCTACAAAATTCAAAGCAAGCTGTCTGTGTTGGCATGTGGTACCTTCTCCAAGAAGATCCCAAAATGCTTTTTACTGGCTTTCCTCCCTCCCATTATCAACAATAAATTCTCCATCCACAATGATGCACACTATGGTTTTTTAGGGGAGGAGCTTGCTTGTCCCACTCTTTTTTTCCTTCTCCCTTGCCACGTGTGTAGCCCTATGTGTCTGTAATCCCAGGGCTGGAGAGGCACAGACAGCTGCATTTCTGGAACTAGCTGGCCTAGTTCCAGAACATAGCAGTCTAGCCATGAGTTCCAGGTACAGTAAAAGGCTCTGCCCCAGTTAATATTGTGAAGATTGATAGAGACAAACTCTTAATGCTGAACTATGGCTTCCACCTGCACACATAACTAGACAGACAGACAGACACAATCCTAAGTATCATCTATTTAATTATTTGGCCATGTGCTTCAGAGCTTAGACCACAGAGGTCAGATTATTTATCTATAACACCAGGGCCCAGTAAAAGAAAGATGTTCAGAAATATTTTTATGAATGGATTGTGCTTTCCATCTTGCTATATTATTTGGTAGGTTTAGAAAAAGGCCTTCCTGGTATCTGATGAAATCTTAGCCTCTTCAGCATTGGAATGGTTTTTAAGTGTCATCTTGTCTATTCTTGTGTTTGATGACAAGAATCTCTTTAGAGCATAGCTAGGGAGGACATGGTGTCAGGTCATTTCCCACAAGGACAGCTGGAAAAGTGGCTAGGCCTATCCAGGTGGAATTAAATGCCTGTACCAAGAGAGGAATTTCCTGTGCCAAGACACCATGGTTAATCTCTTTATGGTTGCAGGCTTTTCCTTTCTGCCCAGTGTTCTCTATCCCAAGTGGCAAAAGCCCAGCTTGCTGGTCATAAGGGACCAAGGCCAAGCCACTAGTGTGTCACTTGTCACCATTCTACAGTATACTGTGGCTGTACCTTTTCATTCTTATAGGGGTGGGACATTGTAAGTACTAAACATCAAAGATGCAGGAATCTGGAAAACTTACCCCAGCAATTGGGAGACAATGAAGTATAAACAAAAGATCACGGTCTTTGGAGCTGGCCAGATGGGCAAGGCTCAGCTTTCATTGTCTGGCTGAGAACTGGTTCCAAATGATAGTCTGTGATTTCCTATCTTTGTTACTTTCCATAAATCACCCAGCTTCTCTGAGGCTTCATTCTATTGTATGTAAAAGAGGGAACAGCACTGTTCTCCATGGTTGCTGACAGATAAGAAAATGCATGGGCATCAGAGAGAAGGTCTTCAGCTTTTAGGAATAAACAAAAACCCAAAATGGCTGCCACCATGAAGAACATTTTGTAATCTTACACAAGAAATCCAGAAGTAGGGGAGATCCACGACTGGTGCATTCATCAAGGACCCAGGTTATTTGCTCCACTAACCTCATTGTGAAGCTCACCTAGGCTGGGTTCCCGTTCCAAGAATAACATCCAGATTCCCCCCAACCCCCACCCCTACACAGCAGCAGAAAAGAGGCCACTCCCTCTCTCATTTATAAGTGAGAAAACCTTACCTAGAAGCCCCTCACTGACTTGTGCGCTGAGTAACAACACAAGCTTGAACCCAACAACTGACAAGGGTGATAAGGATTGCCATGTTTAGTCATGCTGGAGATTGAGTTCATTGCCCAAGAGATGGATATCTTAACAATCAGGATTCAGTTAGCAGAGAAAGGGCAGGATGGAGGTTGGGAAAGAACCTGACAGTGTGTTACATGTGTAGCTATGTGATAAACATTATTTGTTAGCTGTGTATTATGAACTCTTTACTATGTAAAACTTATTGGTGATAAATCTAAGGCCCCACGAACCTGAAAAATGAGGAAAAGATTATCTGGTTTGGCAATAGTGACATACATCTGTAATCCCAGCACTTGAAAAGTGGAAACAGAGCCGGGCCCGGTGGCGCACAACTATAATCCGAGCACTCTAGGAGGCAGAGGCAGGCAGATCTCTGAGTTCGTGGCCAACTTGGTCTACAAAGTAAGTCCAGGATAGCCAAGGTTACAGAGAGAAACCCTGTCTTGGGGGGGAAAAAAACCCACAAAAATACAAAAGGGTCAGCAGTGGCGGCACACACCTTTAATCCCAGCATTTGGAAGGCAGAGGCAGGAGGATCTCAGCGTTGGAGGCCAGCCTGCTCTACAGAGTGAGCTGTAGAAGAGCCAAGTTGGTAAAGTGAAACCCTACCTCAAAAAAAAAAAAAAAAAAAAAAATCAGGAAACTGGAGAGATGGCTCAGCGGTTAAGAGCTTGTACTTCTCTTGCAGAGAACTGGAGTTTGGTTTCCAGCACCCAGCACCCACATGGAGTAGCTCAGAACTGCCCATAAGTCCAGTAGATTGAGCTGGCTGTGGTGGCACATACCTTTAATTCCAGTGCTTGGGGAGGCAGAGGCAAGTGGACCTCTGTAAGTTCGTGGCCAGCCTGGCCTACAGAACTAGTTCCAGGATAGCCAAGGCTACACAAAGAAGCCCTGTCTCAAAACAAAACAATATATATGTACACACACACACACACACACGTATGCAGGGCTCTTACAGAGGTCCTTAGGGTTTGGGCTCTGCTGCAGAACTCAAAAGAATGATCACTAGAGGCAGTTTATACTCGACATTCTCTTAAAAAAAAAAAGACTGATTTATTACTTATACAGCATTCTGCCTTCATGTGTGCCTGCATGCCAGAAGAGGACATCAGATCTCATTATAGATGGTTGTAAGCCACCATGCGGTTGCTGGGATTTGAACTCAGGACCCTTGGAAGAGCAGCCAGTGCTCTTAACCCCTGAGCCGTCTCTTCAGCCCCGAACATTCTCCGCTTGCCATTCTGCAGGTTAATTTGTTAATCCTGTTAGTGCAGTTGTGCACCCCCAACTCTTTTCCCTTTGTGAAAGGCTCAGTGTGACAGTGACCTCCAGAAGGCAGGCCACTGTCATGATGCTCTCGCCCCTAGAGGGCATGAGAGGCAATCCTGCTTCCCCTACTGAAGCATTTGATAGCCCAAGACCAACAACTCCAACCACTGTGGGAGGAGATCTCATTTCTTGTTGGGCAGAAAGCACCTTTTGCTCCTCTGCAGCAGCCACCACTATGTCTGGGTCAAGGCCCTATCTCCATCACTTCTGATCAGCAAAGCACTTCCCTTGTCTCACAATCCAGCTTGCAGTGACTTTTTTTTTTTTTTAAGATTTATTTATTTTATAGTGTATACAGTGTTCTGGCTGCAGGCCAGAAGAGGACACCAGATCTCATTATAGATGGTTCTGAGCCACCATGTGGTTGCTGGGAATTGAACTCAGGACCTCTGGTGGAGCAAGCAGTGCTCTTAACCTCTCCAGCCCCTTGCAGTGACTTTGAATGACCAGCACAGCAGGATCTCCCCTTTGATCAGTGTCAACCCCTCCCCCATCCTCTCCTGGATAACCATCTTTCACCCTTTAGAAAGAGTTTTAAGCTCCTCTTCCTGTATCTCTTGCCAACAAGGCCCCTAAAAGACCGTGCACTTGTTTCTGACTTTGCAATGATCTCCCAGGGTTCTAACTTTCTTAAACTGTTTGTCTTCACCACTGGACAGTGAGATCTTAAGCCTTATGAGAACAAGGTCATCCCCAACACCCCCTCCCCCCGACACATGGGCATCGCTTCACTCTCAGACGGGTCAGGGGTGACCAAGCAGGGCTCTGCAGCCGCTAGTGAAGTCGCAGTCCGTGTTGTGTGGAGCCCCCAAGAGTCACCCCTGGAGTCCTCGCCATAGCAAAACAGCATGATGACTTACTTCCTGGAGAGACTATCCCGGCAAGTGGAGCATTTCAATAAACAAATAATAAAAGTGTGGAGCAAATGGGAGAGGGGAAATGTGGGGTCCCAGGAGGAGCACTGGAATCCGACTTGGCAAGAAGCTGGGAAGACATTCAAAGCCAGAGATTTATGACTGGGAATTTTGTGTTTCCACACGGGCCTGCCTGCTCTAAAATAGTTACCAGACAGGACAGGACACGGTGCCAGAATGATGTGGAGGAGGTAGGACACCTACATTCATTTTACTTGGAAGGAAGTCTGTGTTTGTACATTCCGATAGTCTTTTGGGGTTGCAACTGCTAGAATGTGTACATGCCGCTTGCCTCCCCCATGTATGCCCCTGTCCCCTATTTATGCCCCTCCCCAATAAGCAGGGATTCCTCTTTTGATGATCAGTGGATAAAGGGCTTTCTTTGCAAGTGTGAGGACTTGAGTTTTATCTCTAGAACCATGTGTAAAAGTCACTTTTATTTGCCTGATTTAATTTTCTCGGAGGCTTACAGCCTTCCGTCTGCTAACCTAGACCTGGTCCTAGAAGTTTTTAGCCTCTGTACAGTCTAATCTAGGCCCAGAGCTTTTTCAGCCTCTGAGACTTGCTGTTGAATAAGTTCACCCTTTCTAGCTCTTTCTGAATTCTGGCTGTCTGGTTCAACTCAGCTGTTCTGGCTCAAACTCCTCTCCAAGCTGATTGATTCAAAACTGGCTTCTTTCTCAGCCTGTGACTGAATTACTCTGCTTGGCCTCAAACTGACTCTTAATAATCTGCTATAATCTTCAGTCTTCTTCTCATTCTCTGGCTCTTTCTGTCTTTATCTGTGTCTAGCTTGTTCTCTCTTCAGCCTCTTTACAGTCTCAGTAAAACTGTAAAACTGCCTGTAAGACTGTCTCTGAGGGGCTGGAGAGATAGCTCAGAGGTTAAGAGCACTGTGTGCTCTTCCAGAGGTCCTGAGCTCAATTCCCAGCAACCACATGGTGGCTCACAACCATCTATAATGAAATCGGGTGCCCTCTTCTGGTGTGCAGGTGTATATGCAAGCAGAACATTGTATACATAAAAAATAAATAAATCTTAAAAAAAAAACATGCTAAAAAAAAAAAAACAAGGGGGGATACAAAGTGAATAAAGTGTAATTAATAAAATTAAATTAAATTAAAAAAAAAGAGGTCTGGCAATACAGGGTAACCAGTGGTGGTCATTACCCAACCAAAAAAAAAAAAAAAAAAAAAAAAAAAAAACTGCCTCTGAATTCCATGAACTGAATTGTTACAAACTCAACTCCGTTGCACTGCTTCTTAACTCACTGACCCAACCGAACCCTGAATAGAACTGATTAGAGCTCAGAGTCTGCATGCCTGTCTCCTGAGTGCTGGGATTAAAGGGGTACCGCCACACCTGGACCTAAGTGTCTCTTTACTGAAACTTCCTTACACCAGGCTGCCATGGCAATCTGCTTGCCTCTGTCTCCTGGAATTAAAGGAATTAAAGGAATTAAAGGCCTGTATTCCAGCCAGGTCACACAGACCTAGAAGGTCTTTGGATGTGATCTTTTGCCAAAAGACCCGAATTAAAATTTCTCTACGGCCATGTATAAAGCCCTGCGTGGTGTGTGCCTGCGATCTTAACAATGGTGACATGGGAACTAGAGACTGCAACTCTGGGGTGAAGTTTCAGGTCAGCGAGAGACTGTCTCAAACAAAAGATGGAAGGTACCTGAGGACCAACCCCTGAAATTGTCCTCTGACCTGCACACACCCTCTGTATAATGCATACCCCATACCTCACCTCATGAATGTCTGTCTGTATATACACACATATTTTTTTTAAAGCTCATACTCTCATGCCCCCCCCCCAATGAATTAGATAGATATTTATGAATTTAGGCTTTCTAGATGCTTGTGTTTGGCTGAGCTGAACTAAATGCCTTCGTTTCAGAATTTGGGGTCCTTTTCTTTCCCATTCCATGTCCTTTCACATTAGAATCTGAGGCATCTGTGACCCTGCTGGCCTTCATAATTCTGTGCCAATAGGGTCAAAGTTGAGGTCTGAGATTCAATTATACTAGTCCTAGAGATTTTACAAAATGTTCCCTAGGGCTGGGTTTGTGGCTCAGTGGTAGAGAGCTTGTCTATGATGCACAAGGCCCTGGGTTTAAACCCAGGAAAACACACACACACACACACACACACACACACACACACACACACACAAAGTTCTCAGAGCCAATAACAAAGATCTGGTCCCAAAAAGTGGGATTTAAAACTCTGGGCTTATAATTTTATTTTGGTGAGACCTTCAACAGTCAGAAATCAACCCACCTTAAAAATCCTTTTACTAACAGTTCCCATCCTTAAAGTCCCTTCCAGCCATCTCTTGGTCTTCCAGAGGCTTGTCTCCAGTGGGCATCTTGTCCCAGGTACTCAGAGGTGCTAGTTTAAGCAAGTCTTTCCTCTTGTATGCCTTAGACCATTAGCTGTTAAGAGATGCTGTCCAACAGAGCTCTAAGTTTGCTCTACGTCCTTGTCAGGTGTGCCTGCGTGTGCCTGAGCCTAACTATTCACCTGAGTGAATTCTATAATTCTATTTTTATTTCTATAATTAACCATAAAGGAATTAGGTAGGTTAAAGGGACTATAGCATGACTTCTGTGCCAACAGTTCACCCCCCCAGAGGAAGCAAACAGGCTAATTGATGGCTTGCCACAAAGTCTTCTAAGCTCTCGGCCCGAGGCTCCTCAGCACTCCCATCCCAGCCATTACATTGGTCCCTAGGACTTCCAGGCAATGAAACTGCTCTACCAGGCTGTCACCCTGCTGCCACTGAAAATGCAGAAGACATTTTCTCTTAAGCCTTCCGGTGTCCTGGGGCTCCCTGGTATCTTCTCGGGGTGGAGCCTCCTCCCCAACACAGCGTCTGATCTTACGCTGGCAGGGTAGTCATCACTGAAGTCAAGCCCAGTCAGGCACTCTCTCAGAGTCCTGTCTGTGGGTCAGACTACCACAACTGCTTTACCTACCCAGTGTCTATCTCAGCAAATCATTGTAGACTGTGTTTTCTAATATGGCAGCCATTGTGGCTGTTCATATTTAAATTACTGAAGGAAACTGAGCTGTTAGTCCTTTACACTAATCACTTATTCTAAGAGCTCACTGTCTGCATCTGGCTAGAAGGCACAGTACAAGAAGGCTACTTCTATCGCCATGGAGCATTCTATTGGGTAATGATGCTATAGGTCAATTAATTCAAAGATGCTGAGTATACTAGAAAATCTCAAAACAGACTTAGTGGGGCTAAAAAAGAGTGAAATGGGGTAGGTGCTGCCACCATGAATCCACCCACCCAGCCATCTAGCCAGCCAGCCAGCTTCCAGTTACACGGGTCCACTGGGCACCACTGCAAAGAACACACTATCTTAGGATGAACCCGGGGCTGTCTGCTGCTGCTGTTCCCAGAGATGCCACCAAAAAGCAGGATAGAACAAGAGCCTCTTCTGTCCGTATCCCTTCTAGTCCCCTGCCAGCACAGACATCTAGCAAGGGGATATGGAAAAACATTCTAATTTACAAGTTTTCTACATTGCCTATAATATGGAAGAGGATGCAGAAAGTGGAAACGAATTTTTCTTTTAAGTGTTTTTAATTTATTCCTTGATAACTTCATGCATGTATTTAATACATTTTTATCATATTCATCTCATTATACCTCATTCTTCTCCCACTTCCAATGAACCCTTTCTTCCCAACATCCCCCCTCCGCCCCTCTCTCTGGTCCATGAATTTACTTAGTCATTTGCACGAATATAAGCAAATTACCAGTGACTGTACCGCCTTGCACACCCCCTCCCACACCCCAGCGATCATTAACTGTTAATAGCTCCTCTGATAGGGATGGGCCTCTCGTGCTGTCGGGAACGAATCTTACAGTAAGTAGACAAACAGCCTATGGGGGAGGGGCTGTATCAGTGATACTGTTAGGACAGGCAACTCGGAGCTCACGTTGGTTTCCTCAGCGCTAGCCGCTGCTACTAACCTCAGCCCTTAGTGTCTCACCTTTCACTGTGCTCCACCCCTGAGGCTCTTGTATTCCTGGTTTCTCTCTCTTCCTGCAGCTGGCTAGCTGGTTCCACATTTCAGGTAGCATGTTTGGCATTTTCTCTTCAGAAAGACATTCCATGACCTGACCTTGCCAACAAGCCTAAAATAGGCTCATCCCACACACCCCGCTCAACTTCATCATACCACTTGTTAATTTCACTGGTTTTGTTTATTGAAATCATCTTCTATGTTTGTTTTCCTTCTCCTCTTGCTAGAACACAAGCTCCAGAAAAGCAGGCAGCTTGTTTTCTTGTGTTGCTAAGTGCTGTGTTCTCAGTGCTTAGAGTGGTACTTGATAACTGTACTGCCTGGATAAATTGTTTCCATCTACTCTTCAATTATGCACTTTTTCCTGTCTCCCTGGGTGAGGTGTTTCTGCTATGTGTCCCCAGAGGACCCACACATTCTCTCATTATAACACTTAATTACAATTACAGTTGGCCCTTTGACAGAACACGGTGACCGAAGCTGTTGAGCAATTTATCATTTCCAGTCACACACAAGGCTGGCACTGGGAATTCAGCTCCGAGCAAGACAGACATGATCTCTGTTTTCACTCACATTGTAGGTTTATAAATTCCATCCCTATGGGTTCAGCCGATCCAGGACTGAAAATAGACAGGGAACGAAGCTGTGTCTGCGCTGAAAATGTGCAGGCATGGTTTTCCTGTCATTGGTGCCTAAGCGATACCGGGGAGCTGTTTACACAGCACTTCCACTGTGGTGGGCACCCTGAGCACTCTAGGTAGGGTCTGAAGTGCGTGGGAGGACGTGTGTGAGCTATATGTAAATATTATTCCATATTAAGTAAGTGATCTTAGCGTCTGTGGGTTTGGGTGTCTGCTGGGTGGGGGGCGGTTCTAGAACCAATCCTTCACAGATACCAAAGGGATGCTACATTCTGTACTTTATCCCTCACTACGCCATAAACTCAGTGAAAACAGGTGAGTCTCCAGAGGAGGCGGTGGCTCCCAGGTGAATCTCCAGAGCCAGCACAGTACTTGCAATATACCTGGACATAATAAGTTACCTGACAGATACAGTTAGCGCATTGTCCCATCAAAGGGCCTAGAAAAAGATTTAGTGATGGCTGCATAGAAACTAAGCAAAAGAAAACAACAAGACATTATTATCTCCAGGAAAAACCAAAGTTTGAACAAGAATGGAACTGAAATCATAGAGCCCTACACAGCCCGACTAAGCAGTGCATTTATCTAGACATAATCTATGCCCACAGGATGACTAATTACATCAAACTGTATTAGTTAAACGGCTGACATAGCTCTGTCTAGTTAGTTAGTAGCTACCCAAAACTCCCTGAGTATCCCTGATGCCGATCTTAGAACTTCCAGGACTCAGCAGCTAAAGAACCCAAGACACACTTTTAATTCCAGCACTCAAGCTACAGAGGCAGATGGACCTCTATGAGTTCAGGGCCAGCCTGATCCACACAGCAAGTTCCATGCCAGCCAGGGCTACATAATAACACTGTCTCAAAACAACAAGCAAACAAACAAAGGATATCTTAGTGTATATTGCTGATGTTATTTTCTAAAGCCATATCTGTCAGGAACAAGCCCTGCCTAGGACCCTTCAGACACGTTGAAGTACTCTTCGTGGCTCCTTCAGAAGGTTTGCACCAGTTCAGGAGAGAGGAGCAGCTGAGCTGCATTACCTACCCGCCTTTGGGATCTACTTACAAACTCTTGTTTCTGCTTTGTTTCTCACGGTGGCCCTCTGCAACGGTGCCTCCTACGCTCCCAGACTGCGGAACACCTGACTTCCCCACCCGCAGCATCGTGCTCAAAAGCTTCTGTGCTTCCTATCACTTTCTGCCAGCCTTTCCCACAACTTCCCTTCTGTTGAGCTCCCCGCTCACCTTATAGCTCACCTCTGTGCAACTGAGGAGGTCTGTACTTTCTCCGAGACTCCCTTCGGACACCCGCCCTCCAGGAACACCTTCCAGTTCTCCCGAGAAGGGTCGGCCGTTCCTGCTGTGTGTGGTGCCTAGAGGGACTCTTGGGATCCAAATGCTCACAAAGGGGAAGCCTTTCCCTAGCCTCGGCTATGTGCGTCAGCCTGTAGGGGTCTCTTTCTCTTCGTCTTCCCTTACCCTTTGCGCCAGCAGTCCTCTCTGGTTTATCGGTTCACTTCTGTGGTGCTTAATCTCTCTCTTATCAACTTGAAACAAGTCCCTGGCCGTGTCTGGGAGGGATTGTTTTGATTAGGTTTACTGAAGTAGGAATCTTAAATGTGGGTACTAGGTACTACCGTTTCATGGGCAGGGTGGGGGTGGGGTGGGAGTGGGGGGGAGGAGTCTGGTCCTGAACAGAAGAACACAGGCATTTGTCGCTTTCCACTTCCTGACTGTGGGTAAGATGGGGAGGGCCGCCTCCTGCTCCTACTGTCATGCCTTCCCCTCAGTGATGGACTGTATTCTGTGGACCTATAAGCTGAAATAAATTAAGTCATTGTTTCCTCCCCTTTGTCAGAGTGTTTAGTCAGAGCCATGAAAAAAGTAATTAATACAATCTCTGAATAATTTTAGCTCTGATCATCTCTGTCTCATTAGCATTACCATTGGCCATCACCTCTCATCAGGATTCCTGCAGCAGTCTCCCAAAAAAATGATGATGATGCAAGAGAGTAATATATATATATATATATATATATATATATATATATATATATATATAGGTTCCAAAGGTCAAAAGTTTAAACCTTATGAAATAATAACAACAATAATAAATGGTAGGTTCCTGCCCATCCCTCTCCATGCTAAGCTTTGCTCCTCAGAGGCAGGGAACCACTTTCAATTTTTCCAGCTGTCTTTTGGCATGTACTTTCATTTTCCAAATGAGATATACACACTATTTCTTGATTTTTAAGTTCATTATTAACTGACTTTGAACAATGAATGATTTCTCTGATTCCACTTTCTCCTATCACATTTGGGGTTAAGTCATTATACAGTATTTATATATTATAATAAGGATAATCTTTGAAATTATTTGTGCTCTGAGATACCATCGTCCTTTCCAGGGCTCTGTCTCCTGGTGAGGTCTTACACTTGAGCCTGCTGTGGGCAGGAGGGACATTTAGGGACAGACCTTAATATATGAGAGCTGAGATGGGCTGGCTATTGGCTAGTGGACTTAGAAGAGCCCTGGATGGCTTCCATATAGGGTTCCTGAGACAAATGGGTGCAGCAAGCAAGACTAACATAAGGCCTTCTCCACGGGCCAAAGGCTAGAGCCCCAGAAAAGACTGGAGGCTGGGGATTGGCCGGGATTGGCAGAGGCTGGCAGCTAAGTAGATGCTGTCCTCTTAGGCAGAGTTCTGGAGCCCCTGGCAATGACTGGGCTTACGGTATTCCTTTTTAAAGGAATATTTAAAATATTAAAAATCTGTGTTGGTGGATGGTGTGTGCATGTGAGTGCGGGTGCCTGCGGAGTCTGGGAGAGGACATCGTCCCTCCTAGAGCTAGTTACAGGCAGTTGTGAGCTGCCCGGCATGGACACTGGGAATGCAACACAGTGTCTGTGCATGAGCAGCGGACACTCTTAGCTGCTGGGCCAGGTCACTAAGGCATTTCCTGCATCATTCCGGGAACTACGAGAAAACTGACAAAACTTCAGGGGCAAGCAGCACATTTACCAATGACTATGACTGCTGAGCCAGTCAGAACCAGCAGACTCACTCAGGAGGCCTGCTGACCTTAGTGGCGAGAAGAAAGTTAAAGTCAGGCAAGCAAGTTAAAAACCAGGGGCCCTCTTGGTCCCACCAAGGGGAGTTCCCATTTACTGAGCATTTCCAATTAAAGGTTTTTTGTTTTTGTTTTTGTTTTTCCCATTCAAACTCATTTTCCCTTTATTAAAGTCCAAGTTACTATTACATGGTTTGATTCTCAAAGGCAAATAAAACATTTCCAGGTGATTGCTTCCATCTAATAGCAATTGCAATAAATGCTTAGAAAGCCCACCAAGGGAAGTTTCACTGCCGAGGCCCAGTTCCAGAGAGGTAGATTTCTTTATGAGCTCCTATTTGGCCATAACCAACTCCAGGATGCAAACAGCACTAGCAAAGTCATTATGTTGTCAGAATGTCTATAAAGTATCATCCATGATTTTGGGCTCGAGAACCAGATGATAGCCAACAAGTAGGTTCAGTCCTTTATTCAAGCCCCAGGCATCTTCTGGCTTGTTTAGGTGTCACCTAGCCACCCGTCTGTCTCATGCTACCCATGAACATAACATCAAGTTGATCGGATGGCAGAGGCAAAGACTGGGGTGGAGGTGGCATGCAGGAAACTCAGAAATCTGTGGCTGCGGTGCAGTCAGGGAGGCTAGCAGCCAGCATGACGGGGGGGAGGGGGGGCTTCTGGCAGGGCACTGGCTGGGGCTGGAGAGAACACGGTGTGAGTGAGGAGCACCAGGGGGCACTTGTTCTTCATTTTTAATTATGTGTATGTGTGGCTATGAGTCCAGAAGAAGCAATGGGGTTCTCTGGAAATGGAGTTGGAGGTGGTTGTGAGCTGCCAGATGTAGGCTGAGGGAACTGAACTGGGATCTTCTCTAAGAGCAGTGACTGCTCTAAACCACTGAGCCATCCCTCTAGCCCCAGCCCTTCCCTTCTGATATCACAGCTGTCCCAGCGACCCCACAATGGAGGTGCTAATGCCATTCTCATATTACAAATAAGGACCAGAGGGTAGAAGAGATGGCGTGATCTGCTTAGAAACAGCTGGCTTCTGAAGAGAGAAGCTGAGATTCCAACTCAAGTTGGTGTGAAGCTAGAGCAGGGTTCACTGAAGATCATGTATGTCAGTGAACTTCCCGTGGCTGATACCAAAATACCCGAGGACAGCGTCAGGAGAGAAATCAGGTATTTTCAGTCAGTGGTCAGCTGGCTCCCTGTGGAGCTTGAGGTGAGGCTGAACATCATTACCATGGGAACATGTGGAGGAGGAAACCATTCACCTCCTGATGGTGAAGCAGAGAGATAAGAGGCCATGGACAAGACCCAAGAATCCTAGCATATTGAGCTATTCTGTTATCTAGGTCCCATTCCTAAAGTTTCCAGCACCTGTCAAAATGGGACTACCAGCTAGACCAATCATCCAACAAATGAGGTATTTAGGAGGAGGTGGGGGAGCATATCACCAAACCATAACATCTATAGGAAGTCTCTTTAATACATTTAACTTTGTTTCTTTTTTGAGAACTTCATACATGTAATATATGTTGGCTACCCCAATTTCTTCCAGACCCTTCTAGCTTCATAGCCTCACATTTTACATTTCATTTTAGCATTTTAGCCTCAACCTAGCTATCCTCCTGCTTCAGCTTCCCAAGTAGGATTATAAAAAAAAAATGTACTGCTCATGCCTGGTGTGGTCCTGGTACCACGGTTCAGTATCAGGGAAATAAGCCTGTGTGGATAGAAGTGGGTAGAAAAATAGGAAAAGCGCCCTGATATGACGCTGAGCAGTAAGAACGAGGTGTGCAGTTGTGTCGGTGGCACAGCTGAAGAGCAGAGCTAGATGGTGAGGGGTGCAGACACAAACACTCCAGTGGCTGCTCTTTCGGCGTGTGAGTTCCCTTTCTTATCACGGTGTTGTTTGCACAATAAGGACAATTCCTGAGGAAGGGTGGGAAGCCTGGGAGGATGTGCATCCCTAGGGTAGCTCGAGGCAGGTCTGGAGTCAGTGCTAGCCCTGGGTCTCCCAGAGCTGTCTAGACAGCAGCACTTGTAAAAGAAGCTGACTCCTAGACAGGAGAGAATGATTTATCACTCAGCCCAGGCTGAGAAATTTTGGTTGTCTGCCGCCATGCTCTAATGTTGGAGTAGTTGCCAAGGCCAGTGAAGAAGTTCTGTCTTGGGCTGGGAGGGACAGCTATGACCTAGCACCTCCCGTCTGAAGGTGATTGCTTTTCCCTAGTGGTTTGTTGCTGGCTCTTCCTGGCTGGGGCGCCAGCGTGGTCCTGTTAGAGGAAGGCCCTGTGAAGATTCTGATCGAAGGACAGAGGCCAAGGTGACCTTGAGGTGACACTGAACCACCATCAACTACCTGAAGTTTAGCTGGGGTCATGAGTCCCTTGATTTTTATTCTGCCCTTTCAGTTACCGACACTTTACAGATGCTGTCCATCACACACCTTTCTCGCTACCTGCTCTTCCTGTGGCTCCCAGCACAGCTAACCCCTGCCAGTCCTGTCATGCCACAGCCTTCTGCCTCCTTTGTTTTGTTTTGACGAAGAGCCTTGTGTAACTGAAGCTGGTCTTGAACTCCCAATTTTCTGCTTCCATCCAAGAGTGGTTAGGCTACAGGTCTACACCATTATAACCAGTTTATGTGGGACTCTGGGTAGAAAGCAGGCTTCATGGACGCTGGGTGAACACTACCAACGGGGCTACATCTCTTCCCCAGTGCCACATATTTCGAACTCCTTTCTCTAGTCTCCTTGTGGGGAATGAATCCACCCTTCCTCTTTCTCCAAAAGCCCTTGATTTGCATTTTTCCTGTGGCAATTGTATTTTTTTTTTTCTGCCAGACATTATAGCTATTTTTGTCTATGTCTGGCTCTTTCACTAAGTGATGAGCCTCTTACAGTGGCCAAGGAATACCTTTTATCCCACTCTGATTCCCCACATAGTGTGGCCAGTGTCTGGCATATGGTACATGCTCAGTCACTTTCTGGAACGGCATTAAGTGACAATGGGTGTGTTTCCTCTTTGTATGCCCTGGGCTTATCTGTGAAAGCTGTTGAGATTTTAGGCAAGTGAGCCATTGGGTTTCTGTCCCTTGCTTTCCTGTGTATTCTGGACGAAGCAGGAAGAGAAAGAGGATTAAAGGTACCTGTGGCTCCTTGTTCATTCTGGAGTTCAGCCAATGCTCCCCAGAGGGGCATTAAAGTGAGGAGCAACCACCATACGCCCATTAATTCTGCCAAGTCTCACAGGGCTCTGGGAAGTAGCCTGTGGGTAGTAGATGGCTGCTCTAGCTGAGGAAACCAATGCTCAGAAAAACGAAGCAATCTGCTGAAGATTAAAGTGGCTCAAACAGTTTAAACTGGCTGTCAGACAGGCAGCTCTGTTGATTTCACACCCCTTCCTCTGAACTATGAAGATGGCAGGGGCTCTGCCTACCCTACCCTTGACAACATTTTGCTAATGCAGGTAGGCAGGCAGGCAGGCCAGACTTGAACCATCATATGATGTGTTTGTACTGGGCCCCAGTCATTAATGTCATACGTGTTTATGTGCGTCCGCTCCTTTACTTCTCTGTGCAGAGCTCAGGGCTCTGGCAAGACTCTCACTTTTACTGGGTCTTGGTGTTCATTTCTGTAAACGGAGGCTGAGCTAGAAGTGTAAGTGGGTCACATTCACTCAAGGGCCTAGCACATAACTCCTCTCGCCCTCCTGGTGGACAACTCCCAGCTCCGACACTAGAGGCCTCCCAGAGTGCAGCCGACGTGATGGAGTGTGTAGCCCAACACTGCAGCCTCTTCCCAGGCTGGCTGCGGAACCCGAGCCTCCTCAAGACAGCAGGGCCGCTCTGCACAGATCAAACCTGGAGCCTCATTAGTCATGTCAGATGACATAGTTAACACTTGGGGCAGGCACAGCCAGTTCATCAAAAGCCCCTATGTGCTGGCTCTGCCATGCAGCTGAAGAACTACTGTATATGAAACAGGCAGCACATCAGAGGAGCAGCGCCAGAGTGCTTCCACATCGGTTTTTGATTAATCACATAGACATGTCTTTAATCGGTGCCAGGGTAGCGGCCAGGGAACTTATGGGAAAGCAGGATGTTATGCTTTCATTCCCTGACGTCCCATAAAGCAATGAAAGATGAGGGACAGAATCGTTGCTCATTGAACGTTTATCGACCGTGCAGACCTAGAAAACACAAATAATTATCTGAATCAAAACCCAACCTCGTTTTCCCAACTCACTGGAAACCAGGCATGTTCCCCTCTGCCCGACCTGCCTGCGTGCCTGTCTACTGAGCCGTACAGTTGAGCAAAAGGTATGAGTTCTAAAAGTGCTATAGTGCTGAGAGCAGCCTCGTGTTTCTGCAGCCTTCCTAAAGATGATGCCTGAGGGTAACTAGGAATGTGCCCACCTCAGATGCTCCCTACCTCTAGCCCATCACCATCCTATGAACAGATGTCAGAAGTATCCATTCTTTCCTATTCCCTGGAGATGTAAATAAGACAAGTATGGTGATACGAACCTCTAATCTCAGCACCCAAAGAGATGCTGTCTTAAATATGTGTGTGTGTGAGAGAGAGAGAGCCGGGCATGGGGGCACATACCTTTAATTCCAGCACTCAGGGATGGAGAGGCAGATGGATCACTGTGAGTTCAAGGTCAAGCCTGATCTACAAACCAAGTCCAGGACAGCCAAGGCTGTACAGAAAAACCCTGTCTTGGGGAAAACAAAAACAAAAACAAAAAACAAAACAAAACTATCTATCTATCTATCTATCTATCTATCTATCTATCTATCTATCTATCTATCCATCCACATCTACCCATATGTGGTGTGTGTGTGTGTTGTTGTTGTTATTTTTTTTGAGACAAGCTCTTACAGTGTATTCCTGGATGTCCTGGAACTCCCTGTGTAGACCAGGCTGGCCTCCACCTCACAGAAACCCACCTGCATCCTGGTATTGTGGTGCATGGCTTTAATCGTAGCACTCCAGAAGCAGAAGCAGGCAGATCTCTGTGAATTTAAGGCCAGCCTGCTCTACAAAGTTAGCTCCAGACCAGCCATGGCTACATAGTGAGACCCTGTCTTAAAAAAAAGAAAAGAAAAAGAAAAGTTAAAAAGGAAAGAAAAAAAGACATATACTTTGAGTGTGTGTATTACACATGCACACTTTAGGGTGTGGAGTCAGATATAGTCTTCCTTCAGGAATAGTTATCTAGGAGACAAGAGGGTGAGTCCACAAAATCCATGACCTGATGTATGACTGTAGCATCACATCACATTGAAGTTGAAGCACTAGGATATGGTATCAGGGGGATCTGGGTTCAAATCTCAGCTTCGAGAAGCAGGAGAGATGGTTCCTTGGTTAAGAGGACTTGCTGCTCTTGCAGATGACCTGAGTTCAATCCCAGAATCCACAGGGAAGCTTACAACCACCAGTAGCTCCAGTTCCAGGGGATCTGGTGTGCTCTTCTGGCCGTCTTGGGCACCTGCACATATGCTTGACATGATATACAGACACACCAGAAGCCAGAATCTTAATATGCTTTGCAGTTCATTTTCTACCACCTTCTTCTCCTCCTCCACCTTCTCCTCCTCCTCCTCCTCCTCCTTCTTCTTCTTTTTAGAAACAGGCTTTCTCTGTGTAGCCTTGGCTGTCCTGGACTCACCTTGTAGACCAGGCTGCCTCAAACTCACAGGGACCCACCTGCTTCTGCCTCCTGAGTGCTGGATCACAGGCGTGTGCAACTGCACCTGGCTAAAATAACACATGTTAAAATTTTTTACTTGTTAAAAAAAAAAAACAAAAAAAAACTCAGATGGCTCAAGAGATGGCGCAGCAGTTAAGAGCATGGCTGCTTTGCTCTTCCAGAAGACTCGGGCAAAAAAAAAAACAAAAAAACAGTAGTGGTATCCAGGCTTAGAATCCTGGTGCGTCACCGGCCCGGTCTCCACAGCCCGAACAGCTTGATTTCGAGAAACCACATGGTAGCTCACAACCACCTGTAACTCCAGTTCTAGGGAATGTGATTCCCTTTGCAGGCACATCACACATGTGCAGGTATGCATGCAGGCACACATCCATAATCCTTACACCTAAAATAAATAAAAACAAAAAATGAAGACATTTCTCAGCTCACATTTGTATTTCTGACCTTCCTTGGTCTGAGTTTTGATGGTAGTATATTATACAGTCCGGCACATGGGAGTCGTGAAGCCTGTGAGTTAGCGGGCTGGAAAGCCCACAGCCCAGGGCTGGGCACTCATCAGGTCTACATGTAATAAGCACCATCAGGGAGTTGGAGTGCTGGCTCAGTAGTTGAAAGCACTTGCTGCTCTTCAAAGGACATGAGTTCAGTTCCCAGCACCCACGTGATGGCTCACAACCGCCCCTAACCCCAGTTCAGTGGATCTGGCGCTGTCTCCTGACCTCTGTGGGTACGAGGCACAAGAGTCTGGTGCACAGATATGCGTGAGGCAAAACACTCATGTACATAGAATAAAATAAAAATCTAACGAAATCACCAGTTAAAAAAGGCAGTAAAGTTCTGATGAGAGTGCCATGTGAGGGATCATATTTTCCTGAAACAAGTGGCTACTGCTCAGATGCCCCTTGCTAGCCTCTCTTCTGGACACCAGACATTTATATAGGAAGCTCAGGCCACCCTGGATGAGACTGCTGCCTCCTGGGAGGCAGTGGTGGTCTAGCACAGTAAAGCAAGCTAAGCATGGGGGTGGTGCCTATAACCCCAGCACCCAGACAGAAAGATTCAAGTTCGAGGCCAACATGAGGCAGGCTTGAGACCAGGCTGGTCTACACACTGAGACTGTCTCAGAATCAGCCAGTCAGTAAAAACAGTGGCAAATTCTTACAGGTCTACTGACACAAGTCTACTCAGGGTTAACAAGGAGGAAGCAACAGTGGCCGTTCACCTGGGAAAGCAGGATAGACTTTCCTAAGGCGGTGACACTTGAGCCAAGCCTGATAAAAGAGAACATTGTCCTTTCGGAGAAAGAAAGGCACCCCATGCATGACAGCATGGTATCCTTCTGCTTTGGGTGCATGTTTTGCGTCTGTCCCCAGAGGTTCCTGTGCTAGAAACTTAGCTCCTTAGTGTGGTAGTGTTAGAAATGGTATACTTTTAAGAGGTGAGACGAGAGGCTCAAATACCAGGAGTATTTGTCCAGCATGGCCTAAGGTCCTGGGTTTGAACCCTAGCACAGAAATAAAAACGATAGACTATTGTTTCCGTCTTGGTATTTATGAGCTGATAGTTTCTTATTTTGAATTTAATTCTATATTTCCCAGAACGAAAGTGATCAATCCAGCTAGGCTTAGTGGAGTATGTCTGTAACTGCAGAACTTGGGAGGCAGAGGCAGGAGTATCAAGAGGTCAGCAGTTCAGGAGGCTGAAGAGATGGCCCAGCAGTTGGGAGCAAGTGTTGCTCTTGCAGACAAGGTGGGGTTGGTTTCCAGAACCTAGATGGCAGTTTATGAGTGTCTATAACTCCAGCTCTAGGGAACCTGGTGCCTTCTTCTGGATTCTGAGGGTACCAGGTAAGCATGGTGCATGTACATACATGCAGGCAAACTTATACATACAATAAAAGTAAAATTTTTTAAATTGGGGGAAAAAAGAGATAAAGGTCCACCTCAGCTATTCAGAAAGTATGAGGCCATCCTGGGCAACATGAGAGTCTATCTGTCTCAAAAACCATATAAAGCCAGGCATGGTGGCAGACATCTTTAATCTCAGCATTGGGGAAGCAGAGCCAGGCAAATCTCTGCGAGTTCGAGGCCAGCCTGGCTCATAGTGAGTTCCAGGATAGCCAGGGCTACATAAAAACAAACCAAGAAAAACTAAATAAAATAGTATGCCCAGTCCATGGGAGCCTAAAGTCTTGGCTGCTTTCCTCCGCCTCTCAAACATACTGTGAGTATCCAGTATATGTGAAGCAAGTAAGTAAGTGAGAGCAGGCAAAGGAGGACACTCTGTATCGAGGGACTTATACAGGCCCTTTCTCTGCCACAGAACAGACTTTGACAATTTTTCCATAGGGAAATTGAAATAAGAAGGTTTCTAATTCCTACCCTGAAGGCAGAGAATTGTGACAATGTGATGGGAACCGTAGGGAGGGGACCAGGAGGATTCAATCAGGAAACATTAATCTAGAACAGACCACGCATCCTGTCCCCTGGCTCACACCATGCTCCCTACTCCACCCTGTCTGGAGGACCTAAGACTTTTAAGGTGTCACTTCCTGCCAGGGTAAATCACAGACTGATGTGTGATACTTGCTCTCAGTTTTTACCATCCCCCAGGTAGAGACGTCCACATGAGTGAGGGTGGAGGCCCAGGCGAATCTGGCCTTCCTGGCTCAGCTCGGCAGTGACTTTATGTCCTTTGGTCCTGAACCTGCATCTTCTGGATGCACTTCAGTTCACTCGTTACAGCAGTGGTGTGTAGCCGCCTAACTGTGTTCGGGGACCCTGGGCTTCGGGGAGCATGGGAAAGAGAGGAGAAAGAGAGGTTATATTCGGTAAGCCTTGACAGTAGTAACAAAGGCTGAAGACTAACTTACGTTTGCACAGCGCTTAACCATCTACAAAGCCCTAGAGAACTCTACTCATCTTTATGACCCTGTGCAAATGTCACCTCTTCTCACCAAACGACAGCTCTCCCAGGCAGAGCTGAGCCTTCTACCCACACTTGGTAAAATTTCCATTATCGTCCTTATTGCCTTGTAAGAAACTTATTTGTGTCTGTATCTCATGCCTCCCATTAAGTCATCAGCTCCTTGGGGGCAGATCACCTTCCTGTCATAATATGGGTATTTTTTTTTCTTTCTTAAAAAGTAATTTTAGTGTTCATATGCATTAATTTATAGTTATAAAAGTAATGTTTATAATTACAATAAAAATAGTGTATATAGGGTCTGCTAGGTGGCTCTGTGGCTAGAGGTAAAAACTGACACATTTGGTCCCCAGGAATCGCATGGTGAAGAGAGAGAACCTATTTGCACAAGCTGTCTTCTGAACTTCACATGCACGCTGAGAAATGTGTGTGTGCACAAGCCTCACTGTGCCTCCCCTCCTGTGTTGGACCACATCTAATGATTCACCCTTCCTTTCGCTACTCCCCTCTCCCTCCTTAGAATCATCTCTCTTCTTCCAGCTTCCTGTTTTTCTGTTTGAAACATGTTACTATGGAAACATTGTGGCCCACTATAGTGGGGTTCATAAGCGAAGTGTTAAGAATTTTTTAGAATCTGCAGAAATGTTAGAGTTCAGGGGATACAAGCCCAAATGACGTGACAGTATTCATGACTTCATATACTGTGTCATAAACAAACAGAAACATGAGCCAGCACTGAGGAGATAGCTGGGCGCACGCGCTATGAAGATTTATGTGTCCAGGTTTTAAATTTCTCATGGACGTGTCCATGAGAAATACTAAAAACACAAAAATGCAATACACAACGTGGGGAGGACATGCCAGTATGTAGTCACAATTACACATTTGTGGAAGGACTGGGGCCGTGAACACCAGGGGAACATGGGAAGCCTCTGTGTCATGTTCTGTGTGGTGACCATATTCTTAAAAACTCTCTATAAATGTAAGCACAAACATTTTTTAAAAGAAATTATTCCCAGGGCATAATAGGAAAAGGAAACCCATCTCACTAGCCTGAGTTGGATGAGTTCAGGGTCCTTTGTTATTATCCCAGCTCTGCCACCAAGCAAACGAGATTCAAGACGTTGTCCAACCTCCCTGGACCTAGACATCATCTGACCTGGGCTTTCAATTCATATTTGTTACTTATTAGGGTTTGTATTAACTACATTTTTAAAATAATTTATTTAATTTTATGTGCATTACTGTGAAGGTGTCATATCCCTTAGAATTAGAAGTATAGACAGTTGTGAGCTGCCATGTGGGTGCTGGGAATTGAACCCCGGTCCTTTGGGAGAGCAGACAGTGCTCTTAACCACTGAGCCATCTCTCCAGCCTCTTAATTACATTTTTATTTATTTATTGTGTGTGTGGGAGGGGCATGCTTGTGTCATGGCCCACCTATGGAGGTCAGTGGATAAATTGTGGAGTTGATTCTTTAGTTCTATCATGGGAGTGTCAGGGATTGAACTGAGCTCATCAGGCTTGGCAAGACACCCCTTTACCTAATGAGCCATTTTGTCAGCCCCACTTACTCAGTTCTTAAAGTCAGGCCTATGTCCAGTTTCTTCCAGGAGGTAGTATTTCAAACCAGTGCCTTGTAGCTAGGGCTTGGATGCCCTTCTGCTTTAAAAGGAACTAGTGATGGCATGAGCTTCATAATTATTTCACTGCATATTTTGCCTCTTATCTATTTTCTTATTTATACAATTACTTTAAATGTAAAGTAACAGTTCAAACTTTTTGCTTTCTTTATAACTGTTCGGTTCTTATAACTTGGTTTTGGGAAAGATTAGTCTTCTAAAGCAAGAGCCCACAATAGGCACATCTTTCCAGAGTTGGCCCTTTCCCTCCACCCCTCAAAGCCAGGCAGCAGCCAAGGGCAAGGACTATGGCGTCTGTGTCTACAGGCCAGGCCCGAAGGGATTCAGTAAATGGCACTTTCCTAGATAATCCAGAGGAAGGAAGCTGAGGCAGGGATGGGGCTGGTGAAGGCCTCCAGGGCCATGGGCAAACTTCTGGCTGCTTCTGTAAACATTTCTCAACTTTCTCAATTTTCAACAAGCAAAAATATCAACAAAGCACAAATTAACGTCCTTTTCCTGGCTTTTTGTCAATGTCCCTGTCTCTCATAAATACCACAGCAGCCAGTTCTAACACTGTAAGCACGGCTTGCTCCTCCGGTGTCTGGTGTGGACGTAAAAGATGGCTTTTCCTGAAGAGCAACAACCATTAAAATTGTATATGTTGTGCTTAGAGGGCAACACTGCATGGGTGTGCCTAGCACCTACCATCTAGTTCCATGCAAGGGCTCCTGACAACGAGCTCTAGATAAAGTCACGTTTAAGGATTTGGGTCCCACATGGATTAATGTGTACATCTGGAAGTACACTGTAAGAATCATAGGACATGGAAGAATTTGTTTGTCTTGAGCAAAAACTGGCTTAGGTACTAACCAGCCAGAGACCAAATGCAGAACTGAATGGGTCATGCTTTGCTGCTTTCTGCCATTGTGTAGAATACCTAGGAGCTGTCAGGAAGACAGTGGAGCGCTTGGCTATGGACCACGTCTTCCACCTCATTCGGTGTTCGGTGTAGGAGTCATGGCTATTAAAACACACTGATGCTGTATTTTTGACTCATTTTCCTTACTTAAGTGTATGACAACACAGATTTTTTTTTTTAATCTTGTATGTTACCATATGCTCTACCTAGGACAGTGTCAGGCACTTTTTGTTGAACAGGAGAAATGGACAATGCCATTGTCCATATGTGGTATTCTTTCCCTCTTATCTAGAGGAGTAACTGAGGCACTCACGGTGCAGATAACCGCTCACTCACATGGCCAGCTGAGGAGCTATAATCAAAGCCTGAGCCCACTCTTACTCCTTCTATATACAGAGGGATTAACACTTAGGTGCTGAGGAACTCACGCAGTTCATAGACTTTATGGCCTGCACAACTCTAAATTGTAGCCTTTTATTTCATGTTTTTATTTCAAGCCTTGGAATTTTACTAAGGTGATACATCAAACATTTTCATATTTTACTAAAGCAATGATGATGTGCACATTTTATCTGTGGGGAGACATCAGCTAGTTTATCACTTAAAATTCTACAGCATAAGGGCTGAAGAGATGGCTCACTGGGCAAGAGTACTTGCTGCTCTTGCAAAGACCTTGGGTTCAGCTCCCAACACCCACTCATAGCTCCAGCACCAGGGAGATCTGAACTCCCTTCCTGGCCCCTACCCTGCCCATCACAGGCACCCATCCTCATATGCACGTAGCCAAAGATTTAAAAATAAATCTTAAAAATAAACACAACACAATTGTGTTGGGAATTCCAGACAGCAATGAAGTAACATTTCTGAATCTCAAGAGTTCCAAGTTATAATCTTAAATGTCTTATGATTTGTGTGGTTTTCTCAATGTAGAACAAGTATTGCAGCTCTCAGCCATATTGCTTGCATGTCCTACTATGGATGGCAATAGACTTATTAGCACATTGAAAGCTTTTCCCAGCACTAAAGACACTCTATGGGGGCTCAGTGGTTTTCTGGAAAGCTTTTCTCCTACCTAGGGCCACATGCTAGACGTGTCACTTCTGTCTTTGTAACTACTTTGGCTTTTTGTAGCGGACCCAGTCTACCCCTTCAGGGGTACAGGTGGGGATCCTTTCCCTTTCTGTCCCACTCTAGCTGCCAGCACACGACCAGGCAGTTTCCACGTGACCAAGCCAGTTAACTACTAGTGAGAGAACCTCAATTCCTTCACTGCCAAGTTTTGATGCTGTTTTTTTTATTGTTGTACTAATTTTAGAGAAATATCTTTCAAAAGCATATAAACCTCAAAAAATTAAACTTTTAATTTTTTAAAATTTGTTTCTGCATATACATATATATATATATAATATTATTTTATTTATTTATTATGTATACAATATCTGCATATATGCCTTCACATCAGAAGAGGGCACCAGATCTCATTATAGATGGTTGTGAGCCACCATGTCGTTGCTGGGAATTGAATTCAGGACCCCTGGGAGAGCAGCCAATGCTCTTAACCTCTGAGCCATCTCTCCAGCCCCCAAAATTTAATTTTTTTAAAAAAATGTTAACCCTAAAGTTAACAAAGCCTTTCTGGTCATTTGAAAACTTTTGTGGATGTATGCATATAATTTTTGTTTAAACATCACAAGCATTTCTGCTATGCCATTAGATACTCTTGACTGCACACTAGCCTATGACAGTCAGACTTTAATGTGTTTAACCAATTTCTACTGTGAGACTTTCAAATTATTAAGCATAAATTTTGCCCATATTTTAGACTGTTTCCTTAGGACAGATTCCCAGAAGTGGACTTAGAGGATCAGGGGACACAAACATTTCTAAAGCTCCCCACATATACTGCCAAATTGCCTTTCAGAGAGCTGTTGCCAATTTACACTTCCAACATTGCCAGCATGTTTTTTCTACCAATATGGATCTGTGTAAAGGATAATAAAACTTAAGTGGAACATACAGTCCTCGGGATATTAATGAAGCTGGAGAGGCACAGTGACTTCTGGCACAGAGGCCTATGCCAAGGGTCACCCGTTTCCAGGTAAGCAGTTAACAGTGAGTTAGTGTAAGCACACGTGACAACAGATTTCAACAGTGACACAATCAGACTTCACACGGCCAGACCCGAGGCTCGGATCGTTAGTGTCCGTTGCTGTATTCCAGCCTGCGGGGCAGGACTTGGCACGCGGCGCACTCAGTACACATCTGCTGGGTGAATTGACACAGAATCTTCTGTCAGACAGCTGCTGTTGGGTTTGGTCACCTCTGGTTCCTGGGAAACACTGACTGTCTGATCAAGCGATCCTGTAGAGGGGTCTGTTCAATCCCGAAATTCTACCACAGTGATGGAAAAGCAGTTCCAATGAAGACAACACAGTAGAGACCTAGTCAGGGTAAACACACAGACTTACCTAAAACCACACACCCGAGCACTGGTCACAGCATTTATACATAGTTGTTTTTAGTAAGGATGCAAACAAACAAAAAACCCCACATAGTTTGGTGAAGTCTATCCCCTCCACAGGATGTACTTTAATAGGTGATGACATAAACGGATTCAAATCCGGCCCATGGTCAAGGCATTTTTGGATGGACCAAAGTTCTCTCTCTTACTGATTGCTGCAGCATGGCATCATTTTCAGCACTGCCAAATAGGTTTGAGATAAATCACAGGACTAATGCAGACAATGGTTTGTTTAACACCATTTTTAGTGAAAAACAGAATAAAATTCATTTTGTGAATCAGAATGTGGCCAAGCCTGGGTTCACTCTCTTGGTCTCATATTCTTTCCAATATGCTACATTTTCTAGAGAGTAAGCTGTGAGATGATGCCAGAGTGACTTGGCATGAACAATATTGTTAATGGAAAACAATCAATCACGAGTCAGCCTTATATACACTGTATACATTTATTCATTTCTATACATTTTTATATACTTCACATACACAAGCCAAGGACAGGACCACAGACTAATGTGGTTATCACTCTTTTCCTCTGGTCCCGATTTTTAAAAAAAAAATTCTTTTTTTGCACTTAAAAATGATTGGAGGAGGAAATCAAAATATTTAATGAAAACTATGAAATTCCAATTCCAAAATCCATTTATAGAGTTTAACTGGAATGCGGCCACACTCATCTGTTTCCATATGAGCTACGTCTGCTTTTGCACTAAGAAACTAAATGGCTCACAAAATATAGGGTGTTTCCTATCCCACTCTGCTGACAGCCGCACTGGGTCCAAGTGGATCCTCAGAGGGCCCCCATTAGATTTGTCTGTAGGTATTAATATGGGATGAAGTATGATACACGCTGCACAGTAATTACTAGGACTGGACAAGGCTGAGACCAGTGCATGGCTGCCTGGGATAAGTTGCAAGAGCTTGGCTATTAGCCCCTCTACCATCCCTCCCCATCCCCCTTCTTTGGTATAGGAAGAGAATTTGTAGTCAAAGCTGAAGAACTCTCTGCTCCAACTGGACCACATCTTAAGTCAGGAGCAGGAAGAAACGCCCAAAAATCTGAAAGGAGAGTTATGTGAGTGGAAAAGCATTCCAAAAATTCAAGGATCTTCTCACCCAAAGGCCCAAAGCAGACACACTTGGAGGTGTGGCCGGGAATCAGAAAACAAACAACAGGGATAGCAATCAATAGCAAAAGCTAGAAGAGAATCAATAGCAAGCTAGAAGAGAATAAACTGAGTGTCTGGAGGGTCAAGGAGAAAACACTGAGGGATGAGGCTATGGCTGGACCTGAGTCTATAGGACTAGACAACTGTGAAAAAAGGTGCAGGCCAGGCCAGAGCTTGGGTCATTGATGACATGGACCGAGGTAGGCACTTAGCGAGCACTGTTACTAGAAACTCTCCTGGCACCTAGGACCTATACTAAAGCACTCTGCTCTGGGCAAGACTTCAAGTAATACATGAACTCCCTTTTGTAGGGAAGCCACTTGGAACAATCTGAATTCACACTCCAAATTACCTGCTTTCTGCATATCCTGTGTCTAAACCTGTGACCATTTCACTTCTGCCACCTTGTATTTCAACATGGGTCTTAGTCCAGCACCGTTGCCAGTTTCACTCCAGCACTCTACACAGAAACAGATTCTCTCAGGACCTGTGTTAGAATAAGTGAGGGGCATGAGCGGTGGCACACATTTTTAATCCCAGCATTTGGGAGACTAAGACAAGTGGATCTCTGAGTCCTAGGCCAGCCTGGACTACATGGAAAGATCCTGTCTCAAAAAACCAAAATAAAGTGAAAGAAGATGGAGATAAGACCTGAAGTGGTGGTTGTGGGACCCTGATCTGTGCACAATTACGCAAAGCAAATTTGCACCAAAGATTAGCAAATTTATCAATAGTAGTACAATAGCAGGAACCTCATTCTAAAAACGTGCTGTGCTTGGTGGCAAGCACTTCTGGAGGAACAGGACTTCATCTCATAGGGAGACTTAATGTTTTAGAAGTGGGGTGTCTTGGAACTACTCAGCAGGTAGATGTCTGTAAGCTGTTGTTTACAGGGGTTGTTCTTAAATTTATTTATATATTTTTTCAATTTATTTACTTCTATTTCATATGCATTGGTATTTGCCTGTATGAGGATGTTGAGTCCTCTGGAACTGGAATACAGACAGTTGTAAGCTGCCATGTGGGTGCTGAGAATTACACCTGAACCTGGGTCTTCTAGAAAAGCAGCCAGCGCTCTTAACCCCTAAGCCATCTCTCCAGCTCCCTTTTAAGAGTTTTTCTAGGTAATATCTTTGTGAGACAAGATCTAGCTTTTAAAGAACTTCAAAACTGATGGGTATTAAACTCAAAGATCTGCCTGCCTCTGCCTTCTAAGTGCTTGGATAAAAGGTGTGTGCTCTATCGCCTGGCCTTGAAACTTTTTGAAAGCTAGAGAGATGGTAAAGACTGTTAAACTGACTGATGATCGTGCTCAACACTGGTCAACAATGCCTCATTACTTAGTAGGAGGACTCAGTAAGTGTCAGAACCTTTGGGTTGGCACACACTGGCCACTGCTATGAGATGCTATTGCCTCCCTTCCTTTTGATGCACCCTTTTAGGCATTCTGAGATGCTTCTGGTCTGTACCGAGTATTTGCAACCCACTTGATACAAGTTTCATTCCATGAACTCTGGCAGGGAGGCAGGAAGAGGTTGTTTCAATTTGTAGAGCCTGCTTTTGGGAACCCAATGGAAAACTAGCTACTCAAACAAGTGAGTTACTATAAACCTATCTGCAGATATAGGGGTAGTAATTTATAAACTCCTAAGATTAAGGACAGAAAAGAGGAAGCAAAATAATTCAAACATCTGAAACACCATTACCCTTGTCCCCAGACTTTGCTATTTTAGCTGAAACTGTCATTTATACAGTTTAAACTGTATAAATGTCATTTAAACTGTCTATTTATACAGGTTCCAAGCCTCATGTTTTACCAACTTCTGGGAACCTCCTTTAATCCTCACAGCCCTTTGTCTCACCCTTCTTTATGGATATAGTTAAAAGCCCCCCACCTCCTCCACAAACCCCACCCACCCACAGAGATCTCACTTCAGAGCTTCAACCTGGTGATGCTCAAAACACACCTGACACTATTGGGGCCTCAGTTACTAAATAAATGCAGTGTGTGAATCAGCACTGTACCTGACTCCCTTATTGTAGGGCTTGAAGAATCACCTGATCTCTTCATGTGACATCACAGTCTTGGCCCTGGTCTCATGGCTTAAATCTTCAGGGCCAAATCCTTCCCTTGTGCCAGAAGGGAATGCCCAAAAGAATAGTGCTGCAAAGCACAGGAGGATGAAACATACTTAGCTATCCTGTCGGGGGGACTCTGTATCAGTGGCCAACCCTGAGTCATTCGGCTAGATCACACCACTCAAATCAGCCCGCCACTGCCTTCTGCACCATGCCTCTCAGGCCCTGACTGTGAAGCAGGCTGAAGCTGTAGGGCGTCTTTTGCTGTCCTCTCAGAAAAGTGTGGCTCCCTGGGCACAGAAATAGACTCCTATCCCCACTTCTCACTGGCAGGGCAACACAAACTCAGGTGCAGACACCGAAGAGAGCCAACTTGTTAAGCCAAAGAAATCAAGAACTTAGAACCAAAAGTCAACAGCCACAGGCCTTCCAAAATAGTGGAGAACAGCAAAGAAGAGGACCTCATAGGTCAGTACTCTAGGAGGACCCTGCGAACTGTGGAGGAACATAAGACAGGAAACAGATGAGAAGCAGATGAAGACAGCTTCCTGGCAACGTTCTGGCTACCTCAGGCTCATTTCACCGGGATGTGAACCAATCCTGAGAAAATGGGAATGCTTGCTGAGGATGGCCCCTGCAGAAGCTGGCTGGCAGGGGCCTGAGTGTGTGTGGGGGAGTGGCTTCTGGGATTTGACACAGGCAGAAAAATTTCCCCACCAGCTATCTGCCGCAGATGACTCCACATCTCAGAGCTTGTTATCTTTTCCTCAATATAAGCTGGCTTTCCTAATCTCCTTTTTGAATGGTCGGTGGGAATTCAAATTGCTCAAGTTTAGGCTCATCCTTCAAAATACTCGCTATAACTTTGTCATTTTTCTCATGTTCAAGTTTTCTTTCAGAGTGAGTCTAACGGTGTCTTTATCTAAATTTAATTCTTCAGCCATCATTCACACCACTAACTGCTTGTTCGAGCAAACCACGTCCTTGACTTTCTGGGTATTTTCATCCGTCCCGTGGGTGACTGGGCGACCACTTCCTGCATCCTCTCGGACATCTTCCCGCCCTTCTTTAAACCTTTTGTGCCAGTCAAAAACCCGAGCCCTGGACATCACTCCATCCCCATAGGCTTCTTTCAAAAGATGGTAGGTCTCACTTGCAGACTTGTTCAATTTCACGCAAAACTTGATGCTAATCCTTTGTTCTAAATAGCGGTCACTCATTTTGGCACTAAGCCATACAGGAACGATATGAGGCCAGGACTGTGGGAAACCTGAGGTACTCCTCTCTAGGGTGCTCCTGGCCTAATCGTTTCGCTATTCCTGCGCCTCAGGAAGCCAACAGGGAAGTTACTGCCTTTCTGATTTTTTGCCCTTGGCGTCTAGTCGAGGCGTGAGGCTGTCAATCTCGCACTAGGGGGGTCATAGAGTAACCAAGAGGCAAAGCTAGGAAAAATTAAATCCTCTACAACCCAATGTTTGCGTCCAATCCGTGCGAGTAGTCTGCAAAGCAGTCACCAAGGTGGTCCCGAATCTGTGGCTCTCAAGAGTCTGTGGACGTATAAACAATGGCAACTTAAAACAGGCAGGGAAGACGCAGCCTTGATGGAACGTTCGAGCTCAGCCCAGACCGGCGGACACCCGCACACAGCAAACCTACCGAAGCAACCTGGGGTTCTGCTCGGGCGTCCCGGAGGCTACGCCGCATGCGCAATTTCTTCCCTGCGCGGGTTGGGCGGTGCGCATGCGCACGGAAACAGCCGCGTCGGACTCGGCGCCACACCCGGCCGGACGCGCTCGGGTGCGCATGCCCGCCCGCAGGAGAGGTCGCCGGCGCGGAGGGCGGGGGAGGAGGGCTGAGGGAAGAGAGGGCACCCTCGAGCGCCGGGGTGCATTGTGGGAAGGAGGCGGCAGCGTCCCGGGCGGGCTGGAGGTGCAGCAGCGGCGGCGGCGGCGGTAAATCCTCCCGGCCGCACACAGCAGTGTGGAGCCGCGGCCCCAGCCCAGCCTCGGCCCGCGCGCCCCTCCTGCCCCTCGCGGCTCCGCGCGCCGGCCCCTCCTCCGCGCGCGGCCTCGCGGAGCCGGCCGGCCGGCCCGGCTCCCCTCCCCGGCCCCGCGGGGCGGCCGAGCTGCCCTGACGAGGCGGGGAGGGGAGGGCTGGACCGGCCGGCGGCCGAGCGACCATGCCGAACTTCTGCGCTGCCCCCAACTGCACTCGGAAGAGCACGCAGTCCGACCTGGCCTTCTTCAGGTTCCCGCGGGACCCGGCCAGGTGAGCGGGTCGCGGAAGCGGCGGGGACCGCGGCGCACGTGCGCTCGCGGCCACCCGGCCCGGAGGGTGCCACCCGGGGACGCGACGGTCGCCCGGCTCCGTTCCGTAGCTGTCAGAGAAGGGTTAGGACTCGGGGGCTGCGGCCCCGGGGGCCCTGCCTTCCTCCGCGTCGCCCGTCTCTTCTGGGACAGCGTTTCTGTGGGCAGTCGGGCCGCTTTCTTTGATCTTAAATCAGGTCACAACTGCCGCCTCCTTAGGGACTTGTCATCACCATGTTCAAATGCAGACCGTTACGCATTGTCTCCCTCGGTTATTGTGGGGACCCGCAGAGGGTGCGTGTGAGGGCGTGGGAACAGGTATTGAGACTTCACTCTTTGGGAGGTCGCCCTCCCGCCGGGTCGGACTTTTAGAGACTCGGTGCGATGGGGACCCCGTGTGATTGGCTGCAGGTGTTTCACGCACAGGCCTAGCTCTTGGTTCATTCATTTGGAAATCAGTGCTTAACCGTACGTATTTGAAGCACTCCTGTCAGGTGCTGGAGACCCGACTGGATTCAGTGACGTCCGCAGAAAGCGCGTAGTCCGTGGAGGGAGCGGATCTGTCAACAGGCATTGGAATGTAGCATGGCATTTATTAGTCGAGCAGATATTTATTGAAAGCCTACAATTGGCAGAAGTTGTCCTGAGCACTAGGGTGGATGACCCGAACCAGCTCTCGGAGGTTACATTCAAGCCTTGGGAAATTGGCTAGTAAAATGTTCATGATAGTGCGTCCAATAATGAAAAGTCTCCTGAGGAAAAATACAGCAGAGTGTGGAAGGGATTTTAGCCAGGGAGTAGCTGGAAAGACAGCTCAGCGCCAAAGGGCCCTGCTGCACTTGCAGAAGACCCGGGTTCTGCACCAGCCTCAGGTGACTTAACACAGTCACCACAGTTCAGGGGATCCCACAACCTCTTCTGGCTTTCGTGAGTACCAGGCACGCTCGATGTGCAAGACACTCATGCACGTAAAGTAAGTAAGAGTTTTAAAAGGAATTATAGCTAGGAGGTGGCATACGCCTTTAATCCCAGCAACTTGGGAGGCAGACGCAGGTGGATCACTTGAGATCGAGGCCAGCCAAAGCTACACAGAGAAACCCTGTCTTGAAAAACCAAAGGGGGAAAAAAAAAGTGTAGCCAGAGAACTGAGCATGGTGACATGGTCTATAATCTCAGCTCTGAGGAGTCAGGAAAATTGAGTTTTGAAGTTGACCTGGGTTAAACTAAGTCTCAGGCCACCAAGGGCTATAGTGTGAGATCTTGTTTAATTCATCCATTTAAAAAAAAAAAGAAAGAAAAAGCCCTGTAACAAGGGAGGCACAATTGCTATTTTGAACAAAGGGAACAAAAGTCTCCCCACAGTGAATTTGAGCAAAAAAAAAAAAAAAAGAAAAGAAAAGAAAAAGAAATAGGGGAGGGGACAGTTTTGAGATATGTTGGAAAAGCATCTGGAAACAGTAAGAGGGAAGTCAAGGCCTGATTGCTGATGAGGTGTATAAGGAGTCACAAATTGTTTAGGAAATTGTTGCCTGTGGAAAACACTCTGGTATTTATTCCCAGTGAAGTGGGAGAGTTTAGAGTTGAGAGAGTTTTTAACAGAATTACTGGCTGCTTTTTGGCTGTAGGGAAGCAAAGGTGAACCCATTGGAAGACCTGTGAAAGACTGTTGCGGTAATCCAGATCAGTAGAAGTGGGGGAAGAGGTGAATTGATGCACTTAGTAAGGCTTGACAGTGAAACCAACAGGATTCACTAGTAGTTTGGGTGTGGGTTACAAAACAGTCAAGGGTAACTCCCGAGGTTCTGTGTGTGATATGAGTGTGGTTAGGCACATGTATGAGTGTGGCTATGCAGAGGCCAGAGGGGACTTCAGGTGTCAGTTCTCTCCTTCCTTTGAGACAGGGTCTCTGAACCTGTAGCCAGGCTAGTGGCCAGCAAACCCCAGCAATCCTCCTGTCTCCACTCCCCACAGCACCTGCACAGCTCTTTCTGTGAGTGCAGCAGTCTGAACTCGGCTTCCCATGCTTGCAAAGTAATTCTCCCGCTTAGTCTTCTCTCTAGACTCCTGAGATTTCAAAATAAGAAAGACTAGGAAACAACAGTTTGTTGGGGGTGGGGAATTAAAGGTTTGGTTTGTAATGTGACATCTGACAGGCTTGGTGAGCATTGGAGAGATGGCTTCAGCCAAAGGATGGAATTCAGCACCAAAGAGCTTGATATGCATGTATGAGGCTCTAGGTTCTGTCCCCTGTACTGGGGAAAATAGGGATCTTTATACCACATATGGACTGGGGGATCTTTTCTCTTTTCTTGTTTGTTTGTTTCTTTCTTTCTTTCCTTTCTCTCTCTCTCTTTCTTTCTTTCTCTCTCTCTCTTTCCCTCCCTTCCTTCCTTCCTCCCTTCCTTCCTTCCTCCCTTCCTCCCTTCCTCCCTTCCTCCCTTCCTTCCTTCCTTCCTTCGCCTGGAACTCACTTTGTAGACCAGGCTGGCCTCAAACTCAGAGATCTGCCTGCTTATGTCTCCTGAGTACTGAGACCAAAGGTGTGCACCACCACCCTTGGCATAAATTTCTGGGTTGGTTGTTTGTGTTAAGACATGGTTTCTCTGTGTATCCCTGGGTTGGCTTTGTAGACCAGTCTGGCCTCAAGCTCCCAGAAATCAAACTGCCTTTGCCTCTGCTGGGATTAAAGGCATGTGCTACCATGCCTGGATAGATTTCTGTTTTAAGTCTATTTATAAATATGTTTATATATTTTGAACCAACCTTGGATATGTGGTTTGTGGCTTTTTAAAAGAGATCTTTGTCTATTCAAAATATACTTAATTTATTAATTTATTTATTAGAAAAATGGGCTTTCAGGCTAGCCTAGAATTTACTGTTACCCAGGCAGGCCTTGAACTAGCTACAATCCTCCTGCTTTACTCTCCTGAGTGAACCACCATGCCCAGCTTGTTTTATCTTTAATATTTAGATTTATAGTCACTCAGAACATATTTTTGTTTATGTTGTGAAGATTTATTTTTTTCATACGGATATCTTACTCAGTACTGTTTTTTTAAAGACAAAAACATTTATCTTCACTTCTGTTAATGCTACTTTGGGTTTTTTTTTATTGTTTTCGAAAGATTTTTTTTGTTTTGTTTTGTTTTGGGGATTGAATTGAATCAGAAAATCAATTTAGGGGGAATGATTTGTTTAGAGTTAAATTTTTCATGAACTTCTGTACCTCTGTGTTTAAGAGAGACTTTATACATCTTTTCTTTCCCAATATTTATTCCTAGATGTTTGATGTGGAAATGCATAGGATTAGTCAGTTTGATCTTTTTGGCCCACATCTATTCAGTTCTTGAGTTGCTGTTGGTATCAAAGAACTGATTTTACTTTAAACCAGAGGTAGTGTGGACAGCAGTATCCTGTGTGGAGGATCTCCAGAGACTGATAATTTAAAAATGTAACTGTAGGAATTTGGCATACTATTTTATAATAAGGCATTTTTGTGCCTAATATTTGTATTTTGAAACAGAATGTTTATAATCATAATTTACAACTGTGTAAAATATTAAAATATGGATACCTTAGGCATGGTAACTGATTGATACAATACTTTTTTAAAAAACATTTTTATTTGTTTATTATGTGTACTCTGTTCTGCCTGCTTTTTAGAAGAGGCCACCAGATCTCATTATAGATGGTTGTGAGCCACCATGTGGTTGTCAGGACTTGAACTCAGGACCTCTGGAAAAACAGCCAGTGTTCCTAACCTGTGAGCCATCTCTCCAGCCCCCAGCATAATACTTTTTGGCTAAATGAAATGATACACAATTTAGGCATATGGTTTTAGTCTAGGTGTGCAAATCATATCAGTCACTGTGGCTTCACCTACTTAAGAGTACAATAAGTGCCGGGGTTAATGTAGAGTAAGACCTAAAAGGATCGGGGTGCTGTGGTGCCTTTCTTTAAGGCCAGCCTTGTCTGTACATCTGGTTCCAGGCCAGCCAGGCATACATAATGAGACCCTGTCTCAAAAACAAACAAAAATAAAGTAAAAGACATAAAAGAATATATATGTGAATGTTAATATATATTATACTTGTAACATAATAATATACTCTTGTTATAATACATTATAATATATAAATAGGACATGAATTTGCTTTCAAACTTATGACACTTTTTCCATGGCATAACTTTTGTTTTTCGTAACTTGTAATGAGGGAAAGATCCAGTTGTAACCATTAGGGAATTATTATTATAATATTTATAATTATTAATTATAATAATTAATAATTATAAACATCTTAATTCTTAATTTCTTGATCTGTATTTACCTTTGGAAAGACTTGGACCCCTTAGTAAGTGCTTAGTAAACATTGTTATTTGCTTTTCTGAAATCTTAAGCGCTAAACACATGTACTTACCTTATTAGCATTTTCAATACTTTTTGTATAATAGTGTGCAGTTGCTTTTTCTGTATTCTTGGAGTTTGCTTTTTTTATTTGAAACCTATATTCTTGTGTGAACTAAATCTTGTTTGTTATTAGGCGAATGAATATGTCCTTTATGCTCATACGAGGTACTGTAGTTGTTTGTAGAACTGTAGTGCTGGTGGTATCTCATTAGTGAAGAAAATGTTAGGGTGAAATTGTGAAGGAAATGTTAGGCTGTTGGCATTGTGCTTGAGTAACTGCTGCTGCTGGTTGAGTTCTCACTGGTTTGTAGATGTCTTGCCTGAACAAATTATTTCCTGACTTTGTATCTGAAGGGGTTATTCTAAAGGATGTCTCCAGATTGTGCTCTCGATTAAGTACAGCAGGGATCCACTCTTAATAATACATACTTGCCTTAGAGCAAAATTAATTTTTTTGTTTGATTTTTGAGGTCTCACTATGTGGTCTTGCCTGGCTTGAAACTCATTGGAAACTGTCTTCCTCTGCTTCCCAGGTGCTAGGACTAAAGGCATGTTCCACCATGCCTGGCTCTAATTAGGTTGAGACTTGTATGAGAGCTGAGGCTGCTCTCAAATTCAGTCTTTTGCCTCAATCTCCCAAGTGCTGAGACTATAGGAGTGTAATGCTATACCTGGCCCAAACGCTAAAATGTAAATTCTGAGTTTATATTTCATAATTTTATTTTGGTTTTATTTATAGATGCCAGAAGTGGGTTGAGAATTGTAGAAGAGCAGACTTAGAAGATAAAACACCTGATCAACTAAATAAGCATTATCGACTATGTGCCAAACACTTTGAGACCTCCATGATCTGTAAAACTGTAAGTAATAGCCAGCTTGGCTTCTGTTTCTCTGTTGCTGTATTTTGTGTGCATTGTACGTTTTTATTTATTATTGGACTGTCTACCTATACCCTACCATCTAAGTTGAAGATGCATTTGGAGTTTAGTAGTATCTTGTTCTCAAAAACTTGATTTTTTTAAAACCCTGTTCTTGAAGCCCCATCTCCCTTCACTAGAGGTAATACCTTTTAAGCTGTTCAGTGTACACATGTTTCTATACATGTGTATAGAAAATGTAAGTGTATACTACTCTGTGTACTTATATCAAGCAATTTTTCTAGAATTTTGTTTATTTATTTTTTTATGTGGTTCTGGGGCTAGAACCTGGAGCCTTCCTTATGCTAGGCAAGTACTCTACCACTGAGTTAGCCCGGACCCCTCTCTAGAGCATTCTTGTGAATAACAGTCTCATCTAGGAATGATATTCTTTGTGTTCATAATTTACTGTCCTTTTAAGAACTGACACTTTGTTTTTAGTATCTAATTCGTAAGGACTAGCTAGAACAAGAATCAATATAACACAGGTAACATGACGTTCTGGCACACTGACCTTTCCTTTCTGGGCCCCTCTTTCTAAAGAGATCAAACCAGGTAGCCTTTTCTGAATTGTTACTTAAAATTTCTAATGTTTTAGGACTCTGTTATTGCTGTGAATCATAAAGGCAGAGCCAGGCAGATTTGATTGACATGTGTGAACCACTATAAAAACTAATAAGGAAGAGTGTTGTAAATCCATAGTGTTCTTAGTTAGGTATAATTAACATTTTATAATAGGTTTAGTATAGACATAAATTTGAAGGTACACTATGTAATTGTGCAGCAATTTTTTAATATATTTTTAGATGCATTTTGCAGAGGCATCAGAAAACTAAAGAATGATTGGGTTATTTTATTCCTCAATATTAATTGAAGCAAATACTTGTGAAGTCATTGGGAGGGAGCAGTTCTGGTTCAACAATTTAATCACAAATATTTCAGAGATTTTTTTTTCTTTTTTTTTGCCTTGCCTTGTTACAAGCATAATACTGATCAGCCAAAAGGTTTCATATGCCTAAAAAGCAAACTACTTTTTTGTTCTTGACATTAAATAAAAATATCAAAAATTAAATACATGAACCATGCCTTTTTTATTTTTATTTTAGTATAGTAAATATAATCTTTTAACTGCATAATTTTCAGATTAATTTGAAAAATTTAAAATATAGCTCCCTATTGTAGTTGACTTTATTCAGCATACAGAATAGAAAGATTAGCTAGTTTTGCTCTTTTTAATTTTCCAAAGAGTCTTTCATCTTGAATAAATTAACGAAAATGTGAGAAATATTTTTTCTGTTTGTGTAGAACAAGCAGCTGTTGAAAGATGGCCTATACAATAATTGTATTGAAACATGTAAGCTCTTTGTCTTCATTAGTTTGGCATTTAAGATCTTGTTAACATACATCAGTAGTTCTGCTAAAGCCAAAATTTTTATTATCTTTGATGTTGAGTAAGGTCAGTGTAGTTCCTTTATATTAGCAAAGATTAAATCTTGGTATAAAGTTTAAAATTGTTCATATGAGTTAGATATAATCTTCCTGAAATGTGTGTTTATAAATGAACATAGAATGTTCCATTTTTCATTCACATTCTAATTTTTCTGACCTTTGCTTTGTCTGCTAGAGTAAATTGCATTCATTCATTCATTTATTCATTCATTCACTTATTCATTCATCCACTTATTTATCCACTTATTTATCTACTTATTTATCTATCTATCTATCTATCTATCTATCTATCTATCTATCCACTTATTTATTTATTTATTTTTTTAGGTGTCTTATTCCTCCCCCAGTCACCCAGCTATTTGATGTGAACTGTTTATTTTGAGACTTTGGCTTAGTGAGGAAGTGGAAAAACCTGGATTATCATGCATTTTGCTTTTCTTTGTAGTTTTGTCCATAACCAATCCCAACCTAAACTTTCTGGTAGACTGAGAGTATTTAGTCCAGCATAGAAACTGAGTATCACTAAGAAATTACCCAAAAAAAAAAAAAGAAATAAATAAATAAATTACATTTTAGCTTGGCATGGTGGCTCTACATGTACTGTAATTTCTGCAGTCAGGAGGCAGAGGTAGATGGAATTGTGAGTTGAGGCCCACCTGAATAATATAATGAAGCTATGTCCCAACATACCAAAAATTAAATATAGTAATAATAAATCAAGACTTCCTTTTATTCTCTGTGCTGTGTGGGGTTGAATTAGGAAACACTCATTCTAAGTAGCAATTCTCTCAAGAGTATTTTCATCCTCTCTTTGGTTGGAAGACAAGGAATCTGTTCCACTTAGATATATTTTCCTGTCCTATTTTTTTTCCAACCTTCGTTACCAAGGTAAAGCAATTTAGAGAGCTTTTTTTTTTTTTTTTTAAGAAATCAGCTTTGAAATAATCATTACTACCAAGAAACAAGGTTTCTCTGTGTAGCTTTGGCTGTTCTGGACTCTCTTTGTAGACCAGGTTGGCCTAGAGCTCACAGTGATCCACCTGTCTCTGCCTCTGTCTCTAGAGTGGCATGCGCCACCACTGCTGGGCAAGAAAGTTCTTTCAGATGAACTGTAATTTGTGTTTTTTGCTGTAACTGGAGGGAGAAATAAAAACCACTGTCTCTTTGGACTAGCTAGTGGGATAACAGTTATTCATCAGTTACTCTCCTTAATTAATGTCTTGTCCCATCTTCCTCTTGGCTCACTATGGAAGACTGTCACTGCTTCAGACAAGGTACAAAGCAGGGCAGAGGAAGGTGCTTCTTCAGTGATATGATCATTGGGTCAAGAAGGGAGTTTAGAAATACCTAATTGAGTATTGGTAGAGCTGTGGTTGTGTATTTTGTTATCCTTAGTATGTTAATAATTTCATCTTGGAATATGATCTACTCACACCTGACTCCTATTTAGAAAAAGAAAGTGAGGTCTAAAAAGGGAGTTAGTTTTACTAGGGCTTCTTAATGAGTTGTTAGTTAAGTTAATGTTACTGTGCCTTTATATTTCCTGGTACTAACAACAGCAGTGGTACGAACCTCAGGTAAGGAAGGAATGTTGTGATTGAACATGAAAGGGTGTAGATCATTGGGAAACATGTGATTCCTATAGATTTGGTAGCTCATGGAAGGACAGAAAAGGTAAGCTCTCCAGAAGGCATTGGAGTTTGCAAGTCTGTACTTTAGAGATAGGTAAAGAAGTGCTGGAGAAGTCATTAATGTAGAATTTTATTTACCTTCTTTTGAAGGACCATCTCTGAATTGGTACATTTTTTTTTTTCAGAGTCCTTATCGGACAGTTCTTCGAGATAATGCAATACCAACAATATTTGATCTTACCAGTCACTTGAACAATCCACATAGCAGACACAGAAAACGAATAAAAGAATTGGTATGTGTGGCTCTTCAGCTTTCCCATCTCTCCATAATCCTGTTAAATAAGTATGGAAGCATTTGTTAACAATTTATCCAAGTTCTGTGTCTCACACGTAGTATGCTCAGAAATGAAGGCAATGCTTATTAAGACAGTCAGTCTGTCTTAGTACTAGTTAAATTGGAAAAACTTTCCAAATACAGCCAGTTGGTGCTGTTGAGTTGGAGCAAAGTGCTGTTGACTACAGGCCACTAGCTCATGGCTTTCCTGGGACTGAAGCAAGGAAAATGAAACTGCTGTGTTTCCAGGATTCAGCACAAAAGAATAAAGAAAAAGAAAGTATTGGAACTTGAGATCTGGATTGTTTTAGAGAGAAGGATTTCACTATTTTTGTTGACAGGTTCTAGAAAAAGTTTAAAAAACTTTGTATTAAACCTTAAAAAAAAAAGTAGCTTTGTATGTCCTATTCTTTATTTATATGTGCTTTTTTCGTCCTTTGCTACCTTTCAGATCTGATAGCTGAAACCAGCCTATCTTTTGTTAACCTTAGGTGAACACGATTACTGACAAATTACCACTATCAAGGCCCTTTTTGTTCAGTTTTGTTCCATTTTTGTAATTATTTATACATTAATTAAATACACGAGTAGTGGCATGCATATGCACGCTCCAGGGCAAACTTTAGGAATTGGTCGCTCCTACCTTTGGAGCCCTAGGATGGGCTTGTGTGGCACAAGCCATTACCTGCTAAGCCAGCTTCCTGCTTAGCTCCCCTTATCTGGTTTTGAAGACAAGATCCTGTTGTTAGCTCTTCAGAGGTTTGGGTTTTGTTTTGTTTTGTTTTGTTTTGTTTTGTTTCGAGGAAAGTTTGCATATTGTAGATATTGCCCTTAAAAGTTAGGTGGGACTCAGTGAAGTCCTCATTGCTTGGAATAGGTGTAAGGTTTTCTTTGCCTGCCCGGTTTCTTGGTTTTCTCTCTTCTTGTGGTTTGTGTTTTCAAAAGTTTGTGATCTTCATCTAGATTTTTTTTTTTAATGCTTTGCTTTCTCTGCTCCTGAAACTATTTCAGTAGTGTTTTGGAATTGGTAGTTAATCAGCAATCACTCTATCTTACTAATGTCCTCTTGATTGGGGAAGTATCTTTCTGTTTTGTTTTAAGCTTCCTGGATGTTTTGGCTCATGTGTGTTTATTCCAGCTTAGAGGTGTGACGCTTTCCCTCCTTAGCTCAGGCTGCATAGGCTTGATTGTCCTAGACGCTCTTTGTAGACCAGGCAGGTCTCAAACTCACAAAGATCTGACTGTTTCAGTCTCTTAGTGTGCTGGGATTAAAGGCCTGTGCCACCACACCTGGCCTTCTCCTAATTCTTTAACTACAGTTATTGTTCTTGTTTGTAAAACCTTGATGTTTTTTGCAGGTGTTAAGTGATGCATAGAGGATACCTATAGTCCACAGATCTTGTTTGTGCATCTCTGTTGTCCTTGAAGTCTGGCATCGTAATTCTCACCTCTCTTCAAGGAATCCACTTTTCCTTCCTGAAAGTTTTTGAGCTTTTTATTGTGGACATTTATATTTTATTGGACAGGGTTGATGCCCAAGCACCACCAATACCTTTTTATTTTTTAAAAAACAGATGCCATAGTATGTTTTCATTCCCTTTATTATCTAGTCTTTTGACCATTTTACATCTTAGTGTTTCACACTTAATTTTGCTTCCTCGTTTTTCTCTGGTGTTTCTGGTAGATGAATGCTGACGCTTACGTGGCAGTTCTTTGCATTCGCTTTCTTCTGAGTAGTCTGTCCGATGGTGAAGATGCCTCTGCCTGTTCTGTGGCTGTTGCATCCCTGTACCATTTTTCATGGCAGGTGCACTTCCACGCTTGGCGTCCGTTAGCTGTTGCCCTCTGGGTTAGGAGGGACCAGTCCAGCTGACCAGCCTGCTAATGTTTCTTGTTAGTAGTGGTGTCCAGAGCTGCCATCAGGTACTGCTATCTCTGGCTTCTGTTGGCACTGTTGTTTTCCTGCCACAGATAGTATAAGAGATTATGATGTAAACATTAGAGAGCATTGAGGGGAGAATTAAAGATAAATCTGGACAGTGCTTTCTTAGTCTACCTATGAGTGTTGGTTTGGGGCATGGTTATTTCTCTTCTGAGCTAATGCTGTCACTTTCTGTTTCCTAGCCACTTCTCATTACCTTCTGTAGCTTCTGTGATTCAGCAGCCTCCTTGTTTAGTGACATCTTTAGGGTTAGATTTATAAGAGGAATCTGTTGCGTCCTCTTGAATTTGATCCTAAGTATTGTGGTGTACCTTCATCCCATTTATTACTCAACACACATTTGTCCGGTTAGGATACTTCAGGGAGAAAGAGGTTAAATAGCATCTGCTTTTTCTTTTAGTACTCTATTTTAAACTTGGAATCATGAGCACATTACATAGTTTTGTTTCCTATCATTTTTTGAAGGATGCATTCTACATGAAGAATTGATGCTCTTTGAAGCTAAGGATATAGTTCAGTTGATTACAGTGCTTACATAACATGCATGAAGTCCTGCGTTTGATCACTAACACCACATAAACCAGCAAGGTGAAGGCAAGATGATCAGAAGTTCAGGGTCATCCCCAGCTACTTAGTGAGTTCAAGAGCAGCCTGGAATACATGAGATACTTTTCTTTAAACAACAACAGTAACAGGACCCCTTAAACTCTTAAATGAGAACATTTTCGTTCAATACAGCCTTTTTGTAAGTCTAAGATGATTTACTAGAGGTGATTTTTCTTAATTTTTTTTTCTTTTTTAGAGTGAAGATGAAATCAGGACACTGAAACAGAAAAAAAGTAAGTGATAGTGTTAATGACTCAGCCCTGAATGCCTTTTTAAAAGGCCTTGACCTGGTAAGAACAAATAAATATGTTTTATTTTCAAAACCTCCCTTGAGAGTGAATGTAAAAGTGTGGTTGACTCTGTCCTGCGGCCTGGAATTGTTACAGACTAAAGTCTTAGTTCATTCTGTCTTTGCAAAGGATTGCTGTGCTATATGCATTGCCATTACAGAGTTCAGAGGGAGTCTTTCTCACCTTGAGGTGCTCTCAGTGTGGTAGTAGTGGCAGACCACAGAGGAGCCCACTCCAGTTCTCCCCATGTACCCTGTATACATAACTATTTCTTGGCCTGAGGATTAATTGCTGTAGAAACAGTTGGTACATGGGCTGTCGTGTTTACAGAGTCTTTGTAGGTACTGATATGTATGCTGTGCTATCAGAAGGCGAGGCTAGAAGCTGTTTCTGTTCTTAACAGTTGCCCCCATTTCTCCTCTATCCTGTCGTGCTACTATACACATAAGCTTTGATTGATATCATTCTGTCATTCTGGTGCTTTTTAAAATTCTCACAGTAGTTCCATCATTAGTAATATTGTTTTCCTTTATAGATGAGGAAACAGACTCAGCAAAGAAAGACAGGAAAAATATTCAATACAAACATAGAGTAGTATAAGACAGGCTGCTGCAGTAACCACACTCTTAGTGTTTTTAGGGTTTCTAATAGCCAGTGGTGGGCGGCCAGTGAGCCCGGTGGAGAGAGCACAGAGTTCAGAACTTGCAGAGTTGTAGCTGCCATTGAAGTACTGAGGGCTTTGTAATTAGTGACAACATGGCCAGGCTTCATGAGGCACTACAGACTCTAGGAAAGGCAACTATGTGGACAGAAGGGCCAGAACTAGAGGAACTTGTATATGGGTGACTCACGTACGGAAAGGTGTCCAAAGAAGAGAGACTGGAAACACTCTATATGCTTTGTGCTTTGTTGAGCAATTTTTTGAAATAATATAGTAGGATAAATACTTGTTGATTGGAAATGAAGGGATAAAGGAGGATAGAAGGGAGAAGGGACAGCAAAGAAGGCAAAGATGGCAGCTATCCAGGTTAACCTTTTTCTAGGTGGTATATATAATAGAGAAGGAGCCATGTGCATTGCTCCTGGACTCAACTGGGCCCTGGTGAACTCTGAGAGCCTGGGATGCCTAGAAGTACAGCTTGCACAGTCCCAGTCACTCTAGACTTTGCTCTTACCAGGCAGCCTGCTTGTTTCTGGCACCTTAGTGCTTTGACTGGAGTACGCACACCAGCCACCTAATGTGCCTTCCCTGTCTGTGTCCTACATACTCATGTCATTGCCAAGTGCAACTTTGTGTTCAGCTGTTTTCTGTCCCTCGGTGATGCTGTGCAATTTTTTTTGGTGGCCATCTCATAGACTTAAAGAGCTGCATTTTAAATAATTCTTCAGCTTTTAATTCTTTTCCTGAAGCCATTATTGGCCTGCATGACTATAAACAGGGCAGGTTCCCCATCCAGATTTGAAGAGACAAGGCTGAGCTTTCTGGTATTCTAACATTAGCTATGCCCTGTTCTCTGACTCTGTATTATGCTGGTTTTGTAGAACTGTCATATAGAAGTGTGGCTTAGCAGTTAGGTAGAAGTAGCATCTCTGTGGGTTGCAGATTTCATTTATTTTATCCTTGTAAATGTATCTGTGGCTTTGTCATTTACTGTCATTATTTGTCGAGTGGGGTTGATTCCATCTGCCTGAAGAAAGAGTGTGATACCCGTAAAATGCTGGACACAGTGTGCCTGTGGAAATACTTGTTCTCCTCACCTGGGCATGGACCGTTTGTCACTCATGTTAATAGTTTGTGAAGTGCCTTGTAAGTTTGTTAAAAATGGTTCATATTTTATGACAGCATTTACGTTTATTAAAATCTGTGGTATTTTCTTTCCTTTTAATTTGTCTTCTACTCTGTTGATGTTCTATTAATGGTGAATGAATGAGTTTGTAGATTTTAAATATTTAGCCAATCAAAAGTGTAATCTGTCTTGTCTTTTATGATTCCTCATGAATCTGTTTGTAAAACTCTTTGTTTTCCAGTTGAGGAAACTTCTGAACAAGAACAAGAAACTAACAGCAATGCTCAAAACTCCAATGCAGAAGGGGGAAATCAGCAGGATGGAAATGTGTTGCCTTTAACCCTTGAAGAAAAGGAGAACAAAGAGTACCTCAAATCATTATTTGAGATTCTGATTCTCATGGGAAAGCAGAACATACCCTTGGATGGGCATGAGGCTGACGAGATCCCAGAAGGCCTCTTTGCTCCAGATAACTTCCAGGCGCTCCTGGAGTGCCGCATCAATTCTGGAGAAGAGGTTCTGAGGAAGCGCTTTGAGACCACGGCGGTCAACACGTTATTCTGCTCTAAAACTCAGCAGAGACAGATGCTGGAGATCTGCGAAAGCTGCATTCGGGAGGAGACGCTCAGGGAAGTGAGAGACTCGCACTTCTTTTCCATTATCACAGATGATGTGGTAGACATAGCGGGAGAAGAGCACCTGCCCGTGCTGGTGAGGTTTGTCGATGAAGCTCATAACTTGAGAGAAGAGTTTATGGGTTTCCTGCCGTATGAAGCTGATGCAGAGATTTTGGCTGTGAAATTTCACACTACAATAACTGAGAAATGGGGATTGAATATGGAGTATTGTCGTGGTCAAGCTTACATTGTGTCCAGTGGATTTTCTTCCAAAATGAAAGTTGTTGCTTCAAGACTTTTAGAAAAATATCCCCAGGCTGTCTACACACTCTGCTCCTCCTGTGCCTTAAATTCGTGGTTGGCAAAGTCTGTCCCGGTGATGGGTGTGTCCGTGGCTCTAGGAACGATTGAGGAAGTCTGTTCGTTTTTCCATCGGTCACCACAGCTGCTTTTAGAACTCGACAATGTAATTTCTGTTCTTTTCCAGAACAGTGAAGAACGGGGTAAAGAGCTGAAGGAAATTTGCCATTCCCATTGGACAGGCAGGCATGATGCCTTTGAGATCTTAGTGGATCTACTACAAGCACTTGTTTTATGTTTAGATGGTATAAATAGCGACACAAATATTAGGTGGAATAACTGTATAGCTGGACGAGCATTTCTACTCTGTAGTGCAGTGACAGATTTTGATTTTATTGTTACCATTGTTGTTCTTAAAAATGTGCTATCTTTTACAAGGGCCTTTGGGAAGAATCTCCAGGGACAAACCTCTGACGTCTTCTTTGCAGCCAGCAGCTTGACTGCGGTACTGCATTCACTTAACGAGGTGATGGAAAATATTGAAGTTTATCATGAGTTTTGGTTTGAGGAAGCCACAAATTTAGCAACCAAACTTGACATTCAGATGAAACTCCCAGGGAAGTTCCGGAGGGCCCAGCAAGGTAACCTGGAACCTCAGCTAACCTCTGAGAGTTACTATAAAGACACCCTCAGTGTTCCAACAGTGGAGCACATTATTCAGGAGCTTAAAGATATATTTTCTGAACAGCACCTCAAGGCTCTGAAATGCCTATCTCTGGTACCCTCAGTGATGGGGCAGCTCAAATTCAACACATCAGAAGAGCACCATGCTGACATGTACAGAAGTGACCTACCCAATCCCGACACGCTCTCCGCCGAGCTTCACTGTTGGAGGATCAAGTGGAAACACAGAGGGAAAGATATCGAGCTCCCGTCCACCATTTATGAAGCCCTCCATCTTCCTGACATCAAGTTTTTTCCTAATGTGTATGCCTTGCTGAAGGTCCTGTGTATTCTCCCTGTGATGAAAGTTGAAAATGAGCGCTATGAAAATGGACGAAAGCGTCTCAAAGCATACTTGCGGAACACGTTGACAGACCAGAGGTCAAGTAATCTGGCTTTGCTTAACATAAATCTTGATATAAAACATGATCTGGATTTAATGGTGGACACATACATCAAACTGTATACAAATAAATCAGAGCTTCCTACAAGTAATTCAGAAACCATTGAAAATACTTAAAAGATTTTAAAAATGGCCGTTGTCTTATATTTGCTGTTTGGAAGAAAAGCGTAAGGTATAGTAGGCCAGTTAATCACTGCGCACCTTGCCGGTAGACCTCCAGTTGAACACTTCATTAGCTATTGGTAATCCACATATTTAAATAGCCCCTGTTTGAACTCTCATGCTGTCAATACCTGTCTGTTCTTCCGAAGTTGGCATTGGGAGTTCCAAAGTGCTTCTGTGCTAGTGGCACTCTGGAGATGTTTTCAGTTACAAGTCGTTTTAGATTTAACATTATCACTGTGGAGCTAGTTGTCAGTTACTGACTTATCAGGCCTTTGGAAAATGAATTTTGTGAGAGAAATATATTTTATGATGTGTTACAATGAAGTACGCCATTGACCTTTGACTTGTAGGAGTTATAGGTGTAAAATCTGTGGTAGCAGCACTTGGAAGGCAGGGGCATGAGAATCACAAGTTTTAGGCCAGTCTGGGCCACACAGTGAGACCCTGTTTCAAAAAAAAAAAAGAATGAGGACTGTGGTGGAGCTCTTGCGTAACATGTGCAAGCCCTAGGCTCATGCCTCAGTACAGCAAAGCAAAAGACAATAAAATCCAGCTGTGTAATGGACAGTCACAGGAATTACGAGAGAAGTTTGTGAGCTCAGCAAGCAGCTCTCATGTAGATTCTGTCAGGATGGAAGAACCTCAAAGGAACAAGTTATGGCACTGTTCTCCACATTTGGTCGTCGCTGTTTACACTCCTTTGTTGAGCCCACATTTTCACAGGCTTTTTCGCAGGTAAATTCACTTCTGCTTCATGGTGAAGACAGACCCAGAGGCTATCCGTACAGGCAGTGGACTTGTCTGTTTTCTTCTGTCTTTTTACATGATTATGTCTACTGCCTCATCTTGATTCATAAGCAAAACCTACAAAAATAAATGCTTTGTGGTTTATCTAAAAAATAATACAGAAAAATTGCTGTTATTTTTGGTGAATAAAATCAATTTTGTATAGTTTATTTCAATCTAAATAAAATGTGAATTTTGTTTAAATTTCAGATGAGGTATTTTTCGCAAGTCAGAACACATTCTTGTGTATTTTCTTAAAATGTCTATTTTATAATCAGCCTTACAATTTTTACAATTCGAGATGAACTATTTTCCAGTTTTTATTTTTATGTTTGTGTTTTAAGGTGTAGGAAAACAAAATTATATCAGTAACTGATTTGCTAAATTTATATTACAGCCCTTGTGGCTGGTTAAAATGTTGATGGGTGAATTCTATAACTTAGTTGCGCTGTTTAGTATTGAGGTGAGTTAATGTTATTTGAGCCTTAGCAGAATTGGAGGCGTTTGCTGTAGTAGTGGGTCGGGCCTGGTAGACGTGTCAGATCAGGACACGCTTCTCGTTCAGGTTGTAAGAGTGAATGACTTTATGTTAGAGTTTTGCATGATGCCTTTGTCTTTAACAGAGAGAGCTGACCAATTCAGGGTGGCAGTGAAGGAGACCAGAGATGGCCTGCCGACTGTATCTAGTTCGTGGGACACTTACAAGTGTTGTAACTGGCTGACACCCAACCTGGGCCTGTTCCCTTCACCATATTTCCCACATAAGGCTGTGCTGTGGGGATTAGGTAATTTATTGTCAGTGACCTGCTGCTGCCCAGGCTTAATGGCTTAAAGAAACAATTTTGCTTTCCACAGTTTTGAGGTTGGTTAAATGAGTCTTTGCAAGTATCATGTAAGCTTTCTGCCTTTGGTTGGGAGGTTTGTTGGGTTCTCGGTGGGATGGCTGGGTTTCTCCATGTTGTTAATCTTGTGGCCCTGGTGTACCAAGGTGGCAAGGGGACCTTCAAAGTCTGGACTCAGGAACTCATGGAGTGTCACTTACACCACATGCTTACTGTCAAAGCCAGTCGCTTGGCTAGCCTAGGTGGAAGGGATGAGCAGTAAGTTCCCCCTGACAGCAATAGTTGCAAAACAGTTCCCACTTTAGTCCACCACACCATGTGTCCAGAAGCATTTGAAGGTGCCATCTTTTGTGCTTGTGTGTATTCTTTATTTTGGGGCTTTGTGGGGCTGTGAAAGTCTCATGTATGCCAGCCAACCATTTTGCCAGAGCTGCACCTGGCAAAAACCCTAGTTAACAGGTGTTTTTCTGCCAGATGTGGTGGTGTGTGGGCTCTTAAGTAGAGGAATTGCTTGGTATGATTTTGAGGCCTGCCTGGCCTACGTTCTTCCAGACCAATCAAAGTTACAACAGTGAAACCCTTTTTCAATAAACAGAAAAAGGATTTTCACAAATGGATTCTTGGTAGTGGTTGAGTTAGTGGTAGTTGCACAGATAAAAATAAAAATTTATTTTTATTTTAATTGTTGTGTGTGGGTTGTGTGTGCATGTGTGAGTACAGGTGCCCTCGTAGTCCAGAAGGCGTTGGAGGCTCTTTAGCTGGAATTAACGGGTGGTTATTAACTCTGCCACATGTGGGTGCAGGTAACTGCCCCATCTTCTGCAAGAGCAGTTAGTTCTGTTAACCACCATTTCTTCAGCCCCTGCAATTGTACTTGCAATTAACCACACACACAAATTGCATGACTTCAGTAGATTACATTTATTAAAATTAAGGCAAAGGAAAATAGAAGTATCCACAAAAGCCTTGTGGAGTTTGAATAAAAACATGTTTCTAGACAGCTTGCAAAATGTCATAAGAAATGTATTCAAGAATTAACATTCAATTGTAGGGATTTTTGCTCTTGACATTTACTCTCACGTGGGGTGGGGAGGGAAAATTTACGAATTTGAATCCTACTGTAGGATGATGGTCCTGTAAAATAGATGGGAACAAATCCTTTATCCAGATTTGCGTATAATTTCTGTTGCAGTTGCAGTCTTATATGGATTCCAGTAGGTCAGTAGTTTGCGTTGGAAGAGCTTTCCTCTGGAGACCATCCCCTCTAGTAATTTAGCTGGATATGGTTTATTTTCATTTCTTCTGGGGGCAGCCACTTTTTAACACTGTAAAGTGAAGTGATTCATCAGGCACACAGGAAAGTTGGACTTGCAGTGTTTGTTATTTATATGTTTCTTCAGAGCTGACAAAGCGCCTTCATTATCTCATTCATTTCCCAGGGAAACTTGGGCAGGCATTAGCCCCATTTTTCAGTTGAGAAAGCAAGCACACAGAGGTAAATCAGCTCTCCCAAATTATAGCTAACGAGTGCCAGAACCAGGTACTTCAGCCCAGGCATTTGATCTTAAAATTGATTATGAAAGCCACTTCATTCTTAAGGTTTGTAAAGGAAATATTTGCCTTGGACATAGGCTTCTTTTACGTTCTTGCTTCATCCATTGCCAGCTTTCAGCACAACATTGAAAATGCGTTCATTATAGTCGACATGGGTTCCTTGAAAGAAAAAAAGAAAAGTTGGAGTCTGCAACTTCTGAGGCTTTACAAACTGGATGTAGAAATGCCGCTGCCTTTGTTCGGCTGCCAAGACATTACTACCACAAAGGGCTGTGGGTCCAGGTCCATTTATCTCAAGAGAGTGGGTGCAGCTTTCTCCATGCCATCGTCAAACGCTGCTCTAGCCAGCTTTCTATGGCCAGGAAAAGCAAAGTAATTTTTAGTATAGATTAGCATAAAGCTATCTCCGTGATGAGCGTCAGGAAGTAATTGCTAACTTAGGAACAGTAAGTCTGGTCTCTAGGTTGGCAGTTAACTTCCAGACCTGTTTTTGTGCCCCTTATCTCTCACTGTGAGTGCGATGGAAACAGAATGCATACCACTGTATTTGTCTCCATAAACTACTTGGACAGAGTGAACAACAGACTTCAAAACTAAGTAGAGGTAGTAAATCTGCCCCCTTTTTAATGAGTTTAAATTTACAGTAGTAGTTGGAACATCTGGGAGTTTAAAGTCCTAATTCGTTCCAAATGTTCAACAGGGATATACTGCAAAAGAGGATATTGTAATTGAGGGATCAAGAAAACGGTTGCCTCAGTCTGAGTCCTTTCTATTTTCTCTATGTACATTAATCACTAAACACAAGAGGCTGACAGCAAAGAAGAGCTGGACCCACATATCCAAGTTCACTGCTTACGTGAGTAACTTCCGCACAGTTAGAGGAGGGGTGAGTTTAAAGGCTGCTAATTAAGATCTGAGATATAGTGGGCAGTCCTGCCATTTTCTCTCATCTGCTTCTTTATTCGTAAGGACGTCAGGATGAGGGGCTTTTTGAATTATTAAAACTGGACTTAGAGAAGTCAAAACTTCTGACTTCTAAATTGTAATTTTGATTAATGGGTCTTGTAATTCAAGAATCTGGTCTGCAGCCAGCACCTAGCACTAGACTAAGCATTCATTTAATGTAGTTAGCGGAGTCCCCGTGGGACGCTTGTGAGGGGCCGATTTGATTTTCCTACAGCAGTAGGAGAGTTACTGTTCACAGTAGCAGCCGCTCTAAGGTGCCTGGTGTATGCCAGGCCTGTGCTGAGGCTGTTTGCCTGACCTGTCTTCTGAGACCTCGATCCCATAAAGAGGGTACATAAAACCCTTTTCCAGGTGAGAGCCCAAGACTCAGGAGTCAGACACCTAACGAGCTATGGAACCAGAATTCCAGCCTGCTGTGAAGGTTTGCAGGTCTAATGTGTTGACTCTTGCTTACTTTTTAACCTAATTTCAAATGTTATGTTGGATGGCTGAAGTGCTCCAACTGTTTTAGCCTCAGGCACAAGGCTAAGTGTGATGGCTACAGAGGAGAATGGAACAGAGCCCATGCCCTGGATACAAAGGGGAGTAAGATGGAATCCAGGCCTTCAGTCATGGGTGAGCAAGACATGCAGGCTAGGGGCTGCCAGAATCAGGGCCACAGGGAGACAACTATAATTGACCATCCTAACTGGGACACGCTGCAGAATAAAACGGCACTCTCAAGGTAGCATAAACAGACTTTTTAGAGAACTCAGAACTCAGGTTGTGAGGAGTCATCTAGCCAATCAGAAGAGGTGATGTCCTGTGTGGCACATCGCCAGCCTCATTGCTTAGCCTTTGTGCCTCAACGTAGATGCCACTTTCTGTAGAGGCTTCTCTGGATCAAGCAGCTCTTACTTGTGCTGGGTTGGCCCGGCCCGTTCCTGGATGGAAGCCCTGGGAGAACCTGTGTGGTTATTGGGTGCTCCTGTCCTGAAGCTCAGAGCATGTACATCGCAGAGCACAGAAAGTCAGCAGGTCAAGCAACAGCATTTGCAGAAGCCTGTCACAGCAATAGTTGTTCCCTGAAAAACATCACCTCTCTAAACTGCTGAATGATGGCATGTAACTCAACCAGGCTTGCCACTGCCATTTCCAGTAAAGTAGACTAAGATGTAGAGAACAAGCTTGAAGCCGCTGAGAAATACCATTTAAGTTTTTTATCCTAGTGCAAACAGGGCTGTTATTTGACAGTGACACCCCACCCCCCAAGCAGATAGTATTTGTAACTGTGATATCCTGCATGCAAGGTCCATGAGTATTATCCGTGCCACTGTGTGTGTGTGTGTGTGTGTGTGTGTGTGTGTGTGTGTGTGTGTGTGTGTTTTGCTGGAATCCTGTAGGGTTCCTGGAGAGCTGATGGTTTTTAGTCTACATTGGAATCCTGAGGAAGCTGAATTCAGTACCAGCTGTGGCAACGGGATGGCTAAACTTGCCAGTGAAAGAGAGGGGGCAAGCAGGCAAAAAACCAGTTTTCTTCTTCCATATTCTTTATTTGGGCTGTACCAGGTGTGGCCCAGATTTAGGGTGGGTCTGTCTGCTCCAAATAATCTGATTTAGAAAACCCAGTTTTAGTTGATTCCAGATGTAGTCATGTTGACAACCAAGATTAGCCATCACATGGAGACTGAGGGCTGGAGGGCACAGTGGAGGCTACATAGACAGCCATTCATTTTACAGAGGACAGAACAGGACAGCTTTCTCCGATCACACCCATGGATGGTGGTGGAGGCCAGGGGTGAGCAGAAGTGTCCTGTGAATGCTGTGTTTTGTCATACCACACAGAAGAAAGACTGAATCATGTCTTGGCAGGTGAGCAGTGTCTGCCCTTTCAACTCTGACTAGTGTAAACAGTAATCCTGGACTAGTGTCAGCGTCACAGGGAGAGATTCATTAAGCAGGCCAGGGTCTGGGTTAGTGCTGGGCACACTCAGGGTTTTGTTACCATAAAAGTTTGCTCTGAAATACTTGATATTGATTACATCTTTTTTTTTTTTTGAAAGTGCATGTGTGTATGCAAGCACGGGTGCATTTACATATTTGCTATAATGCTTATGTTCTGAAATATATGGTTGTCTTAGACTCCAGTAGCATTCTGAAGGAGAAATTTCAATATTAGGATATTTCTTTTCAAGAATATGATTTTGGATCCCTTAGTATACATCATGCCAGCCATTACTCTTAGATGTTTTATCTGCAAAGATTGGACCCTAGAGGCAACATGCTAGGCTGCTCACTCTTCAAGCCCAGATGTCTATTATCTACTTCCCCCCCAGTTACCACCCTTACTGCTGCCGCCCTAGTCCAAACTGTCACCATCTTTTACTTTACCTTTCTGGGTTTCTTCTCCAGTGTGGTCGGCTCACCTGAGTTCCTCCACACTGAGGCCGCTGATCACGAGTGAGGACCCAGTGCGAAGTGCTCCGGACCCACCAGTGGCCCCATCTTTAATGCTTTTCTTGGCCTTCTCCCTTTCACCCAGCCTATACAGGAAGATGCTCACGATGCACCTTGAAAGCTGGTAGAGCACTTTGCTAGCTTATGAGAGCCTAAGTTTAATACCCAGTATTACAAAAAACAAGCAAACAAACCCAAAAACCAGTGTCTGCAAGCTGTCAGGCTCACTTACTCTAGCTTGCTGTTTGTATCATTCACCTCTTTGCTGTCTGAGTTTTCTCTTCACCGGGGAGTTTTCTCTAGATCAGAGGTTGAGGTTGTGACCCCCTTTGGAGGTCATATCAGCTGTTTACATTATGACTTATAACTAGCAAAATTATAGTTATGAAGTAGAAACAGAACAGTTTTGTGGTTGAGGCTCACCACAACATGAGGAACTGTAGTTACAGTCACAGCATTAGGAAGGTTGAGAAGCACTGCTCCAGGTGCTCCCCAAACCAGGCTTCCCTCTCTAGAAATGGCTTCTAGTTCAAGTTCTAGACCCGGGTCTTCTGCACTGTGCTTGTACTCCTAGCTCAGAGCCAGCCTGGCAGGTACCAGCTGCTCCATGTCTTTCTAGTGAATGACCAAAGGGTGTGTCAGGACCAATGGGGAATGCAGAGTAGCTGGAGGAGGAGAGGAAAGCCACTAGAAATGAAAGAGTTTCAGAAGCTGATTGAGAGCCTTGGAAGTCCTGCTCAGGTGCTGCACCTTGTCCCAGGTCAAGGGTAGTCAACAGAGGCTGAGCTTAGAGTCTCGAACACTCTGAACTGGCCAAGATCAGCGGCTGTTACACACAAGGTGAGTGGGGCAACATCTGGCTTGCAGTTTCTGGATTCCTTAGAAAGTGGGAGACACCATCAAACTAAAACATCTTTGTCACTGCTAATCATGATTATTAATAAAGTCTGCGATTGGTATAGTCTTTGTCTCAAAATGTTCTAAGGCTTGAGACATGATCCCTCTGGATCCCCCTTGATCCGTCCCGAAGATCTATCACCAGAGATCCTGAATGGGGGAGTGGGAATGAAAAAGGGGACAAGGGCTCAAGAAATGAAGACCAAGACAGTATCTCTGATCAAAGTCTCCGTTTATTCCAATTTTCCATACAACTATATAGGCAGGGCGGAAGGAATGTAATTGCCTTTGCAGGGTTACTAAGTGACTAGAAATCACAGGATGGCCCACCAAGATGTGCTAATAATGGTTGTTTAGAAAGTTCCTCAGGAGTGTTCTTTAGGAAGCCCTGAGGGAAGGGAGGGTTTAAGGTATTTCAGGAAGATGATCTTATCGAAAGCCCCAGGTCAGCCAGGAATGCACTATTGTAATTGAGTGGTAGACCAGTCAAGCCAGATGCCAAAATTCAAGGGGCAGCAAGGTGCCAGAAGGCCCCTGATGCCCCCAGGCCCCTCCACAATAATGACCTTAGCGTGGGACTCTCCATCCTCCCTGCGATGTAATACCTCTGTATTTACCACCATCTTGCCTCTTCCTTTCCTAGTCAAGCAGTCCCATACAGCTTGCATTGCCGTCTTTAGAACTGGCTTCTCTCTGAGCTACTGCCTTTTAGCAGAGAAGGGTAACAGAGCCGAAACAGTGAGTGAAGATCTGGGTCCTCTAAATCATCTGCCACACAGTGGCATTTCCCCCAGGATGACAGCTCCTTTTCCTGCCTGGGAGTTTCTGGGAGGAAAATGATTACATTCAAAGGCAGCTGCTGCTGATTTAAGAGCTCTAGCAAGGGTGGGCTCACTTAAGGTTAAATTTCCTCCACATGGCATGGGTTTTATCCATGTGCTTAAATAATAGAAGCCTGGGATTGAATTCTGCACGCTGCTGGTCCAGCATTCTCCCACTGAGCCACATCCTACAGCAGTTAAATCACATTTAAGAGGGACAGAATGTTTCTCAGATGCCTCCTCTATGCCAGGCAATGTGAAATGACTTGGGCACATCATCTCATTAAAAGACCATGATTTGATGAGGTTGGTGTATTGTCCATACAGGCCAATCAAATTTCAAAGAGCTCATTTGCCCGTATCTGTGCAGGGCCAAAGGCCATGGTCTGCACTCTTCTGCAGCCAACCCCAGCCCCACCATGGGTCATGAGAATGCACCCCAGAACAGACCTTACGCCTGCTCAGTCCTCGTAATGGCTTCTTAGCTGGAGGTACTGTCCCTGAGAGACTGGTTCAGTGACACCCCACTGGCCTTAGGGATGTGTCTTCTTTCCACTGTCCCTGTGGCTTTTTCTCCAGGGCCCTTTGTACGCCATTGGGCTGGTTGGAGGGGTCTAAGCTTAGCTGTGAAGACGTGGAGTACTGGTAGAGCATGCTGGAACAGCAAGCCCACAATGCTTGTGCCATCTGTGGGAGGAGAGGTGAGGGTTTCTCATCCTTGGAAAGGCCTGGAAGAGGCTGCTGGCTCTTTTCTGCTGATGAGAGTGGAGGCAGGCCTGGGAGCTTGAGTGAGAAGATCAGGGTAAGACAGCAAGAGGGGAAAGCAGGCATTTAGGTGAAGCCTGGGCTGTATGCTGCCTCTAGGAGTTGTTAGTCAGTTTTCCTTGCTGTGAAAACTACCTGAGAAAGATCCTCTTGGCTCCAACTCTCAAAGGTTAGGTTTCAGCCTGTAGCTGGCTGGCTTTGTCATTTCTGGGCCTGTGTCAAGGAAGACATTGCAACAGAGTGTGGAAGACCAAAGCTGCTTGCCTTGAGGGGTCCTGAAGCAGGGAGAGTACAAGGGGCTGTGTACAGAATAACCCCTTCAGGGGTATGTCCCAGTGACCACCTTCTAGCTACTAATGTTTTTGCCACCTCCCAGTAGCCTGGTAAATTATGACCTAGTCATGGATTGATCCATTGGGGATCAAGCTTTTGTATTATTTTATTGGGATCGAGCCTTTAATGCATGATTTTTTTATAGGGCATGTAGAACCCAACCATAACAGAAACTGGGGCATGTGGCTAGCCTGACTGCTGATCCTTCTCTGAACATCATCTGTAAATCAGGGGTGTATGTCACCTATGATGAAGGAGAAAATGTCCAGTCACTCATGACACTGTAGTACTTAATTGAAGCACTGATAGATAGAAACTTCTAGAAGGAATTAGAAATGGCGAGGTGGGTGGGTGTCATCAGCAGATCAGGATGCTGGCCAAGGTGGACAGCAAGATGAAGAGGCAACAGAGAGCTTAGAGCAAGGAAAGCTATAAGTGGTCTCTTCCTCTGGGTCTTCCTCCATTCGGGCCTTCAGTCCTCATGGCTCATGTCCCAACTCTCAATTCTAAGAAATTGTTGAGACATATTTTTGATTGAATCATAAATAGTGTTCAGAGGAACTAAAAAGCATTTCTACCATGCATTCACTGGTTTTAAGTTACAACTCGAGTCCAAGATTGTTAAATCAAAGGAGAATGTGTGTCTTAGAGTAGAGAGTAATGATCTGTCACTTCAGAGTCAGAAATATGGAATTCAAGACCAGTGTTCCAATTCCCGTTCTCCCACAGATCAGCTTTCTTATGGCAGCAGGAAATTTGACTGCTCTGAACAGCTCATTGGTCTATAAAATGCCTGGGTATGGGGGTGAGCAGTTAAGGCTAATTTGAATCTCAATGTTCATTCATTTTGGAAAGAGATCTGCAGAAACAGTATTTATCTCATTAGCTGCTGGTGTTTTCAAAACAACTCTGTGCTTTTTGTCAGGACAGCATGAATGCAGCAATTCTCACCAGGGGCCTTGTTTGCCCTTCATGTTGTATTTGCCACTGCCTGGAGACATTTTTGGCTCCCACAGCCGTGGAGAGGTGGAGAGGGGAGGACTCCCAGCATGGAGGGAATGGGGCAAGGTTGGCAGCAATGTATAGGTCTCAAATCCGTGGGCTGATAATAAAACAAGAATAGTCTGGAGACCAGGTGCCTGGGTTGGAACCCTGGCTGAGGATCTTGAAATTGTTTCCTTTACCCCTGGTCCTCAGTGGCCTTTGTTGAGAGGACTGACAATGACATCTGCTGTGGTGTTAGGGAGAGAGAGAGAGAGAGAGAGAGAGAGAGAGAGAGAGAGAGA
>NW_026596046.1:33426951-33433727 GCF_907164565.1 Psammomys obesus
GAGAGAGAGAGAGAGAGAGAGAGAGAGAGAGAGAGAGAGAGAAAGGCTTTCAAAATGGCTCAGCTGATGAATGCACTTGAGCCAAGTCTGACAAGCCAAGTGTGATCCCAGGACCCACATGGTGGAAAGCAAGAACCAACTCCTCTGCCCTCCACATGCTATGGCTCACATAATTGGGTACACACACACACACACACACACACACACACACACACACACACACACTAAATTTAATTTTTAAAAGTTTGTGAGGGTACAGTGAAATGAAGGCTATGCTAGCACCATGGAAACAATGGAACGTCTTTCAAATACAATATATCTCTCTGATTGCCTGGGACTCACTAAGAAAATGTTCTAGAGTGAAGCAATCCTCTCCTGGGCCAGGCTGTAACTCAGCAGCAGCAATCGGGGCGAGAGGTGGGGGTCTCAGCAGCACGCCGCAGGCCCATCGTGTACTGTTCCTTAAATACATCCTCAGCTGTGTATCTAGGAGTCACCGGGATGTGCTGTTATGTGTGAACTGTGCCTTGTCGTGCACATCCCACTTTCCCCGGAGGAGTGCTTAGGAAGTCGGTTGAGCATGCCTGCTCTGGAAACTCAGAAAAGCACTGTCTCTGCCAGGAAGCTCTGTTCCTGCTCCAGCCTCCGTTTTCTCAGCCATCAGATAAAGATGCTGGATTAGGACAGGACCCCAGTGCCTGCTCTAACCCTGAGGGGCTGAAAGGATGTTCTCTTTATGTTAAAGCAGTAAGCATGTTTCTAGCATGTACCAAGAAACTTACACAAACACACTTGCACTCCCCTTGGAACAACCTTGTGAAACATTGGGTATTACGGCTCTTAGCTGATGTCAGACAGGGCTCAGAGACTTTAAATAACTTACCCAAGTATGTACAGCACTCTTACCTGGGACAGTCCAGCAGCACCCCAAGCCAGAGTGCCCCACAATTCTGGCTAAACCTAGAGGCTTGCTTAATGCTTGTGGAGTTTGATGAATGGATGTCAAGGGGAAATCGCAAATTAGCTTGTTTGTCTCTGAGCTCTGTGCACCCCTGCCTCTCACCCCTTCATCCTCTCCCCTTGTCTGGCCTCCCAGTGCCCATTCACACTTGCTGAGAGCCTGACACCTTCTCAGCGACTGTTCTTCAAGGGCATTTCATCAACAACTACAGATAACAGCCTGCCCGTAATTCTATCAGGTAAACCCACTGTAGCTGAGCCCTTGAAGGTCTTGATGACACAGAGCTGAGACATTCTGGCACCTGATGTGAGGAGCTTAGTGTCTGTGGGGGAGGGTCGGGGGATGGCACACTAAGAAATCTGGCTAGTTCCAGGACGTCAAGGTCAAAGCCATCCTCGGAGGGGGAAGGGTTAGCAAAGCCCCTTTTGGGGGTCAGGCTGCTCTGGAGGGGCTGACCTGTGGGGGTTGGTCAGGCTGCTCTTGGAGGGGTAGGTCTATGTTTTATATGGGCTTGGCCACAGCTTCCCTCCCAGATCCATCCCAAGTTATCCTTCATCCAGTGTCTTGATGCTACACAACAGAAAATGAAGAAACGTTTTCTCTCTAGCCAGTTCAGAAATCAGCACTGGAGGGGGGGATGGGGGGGCAAAGGAAGGTGGAGGCAGGAGAATGCTGCCCAGTGCCTGCCATGTGCCAACACTTCCCTTTGTTATTTAATTTCACACCCAAAGTATCCAGAGAGGTTGGTGCCCTCCTAGAGTTAAGAAAGGCAAGGCAATTAGCTGGCAGAAAATGGCTCCTGAGGAAATCTAAGGTCATACAGGTCCACCGGCCTCTTGTCCTGTTTAGGGAACTGCACCACCCACAAAGGGCTGGGGCAAAATGGCAGTACTGGGTGTCTACTGAGCTGTGGAGTCTGGGTGCAGGTATGGACAGCCCATTTTCCAGAGTCCCACCAGATGCTATGGTCAGTCCACAAGGGTGTCGTTTCCATGTATTGCCCAAGGGGACTATCCAAGTAAAAGTCAGGACTGGGCAGGGTGCTTTCAGCTCCACATTTAGAGAGGCAAGCAGCTGCAGATAGGAATGAGGGCCCAAGAACTGGCACCTCAGACTGGCAAGATTGAAGTTTCCGAATGAGTGGAACTGGAGACGGGCCTCAAAGGTTATCCTGACTCCGATCTCAGTCATCCTTCTAGGCAACCATTCCCTCATCCCTTCTTTCTGCCTCCAGTCATTCCTCAAATTTTCGCACCAGTCGCCTGCTCCTGGTGACTACCTGTGGGTACCTGTCAAGCAGCTCTAGAAGGCCCTAGTGTTGATGTAGAAAGCATGAGAAACTGCTCTGTGAGAAAGGATTCGGGCTGAGAAGTGAGATCCGAAAAAGCAGTCTCGCTAGCTGGAACAGTGTGAGCAAAGGTGGACACACGAGTACATGCTGCCGTCCACTGTGGCAGAGCAGTATTTCCTGCCACGGAGCATCTCACAGGAGCCGTGAGCTGAGGAGTGCGTTTCAGGAAGGGACACAGCATAGAGTGCATGTGTGCAGGGGTGAAGGCATTTGTGCTTTTTTAGGGGCAGTGACCCAACCCATTCCACAGAATGCTAGTACTCGAGAGATGTGGTCTGGAAAGATGGTCCCAGTTACGGACTTGAGAAGCACCGATGTTTCACTGGATCCACAAGATGGAAATTCCATGGGAAATTCCCACCCCACCCAATATGTACATGTGCTGGCTAGTTGTGTTTTTTTGTTGTTGTTGTTTGTTTGTTTTTTTAAGATTTATTTATTTATTTTATGTATATGAGTGCTCTGTCTCCATGTATCCCTGTAGGCCAGAAGAGGGCATCAGATCTCATTATAGATGGTTGTGAGCCACCATGTGGTTGCTGGGAATTGAACTCAGGACTCCTGGAAGAGCCGACAGTGCTTTTAACCACTGAGCCATCTCTCCAGCCCGCTGGCTAGTTTTTATGTCAACTTGACACAGATGGAGTCACCCGAAAGGAGGGAACCTCAACGGAGCAAATTCCTTTGTAAGACTGGGCTGCAGGTAGGCCTGTGGGGGCATTTTCTGAATTGGTAAATGATGTAGAAGGGCCCAGACCACTGAGGATGGTGCCATCTCTGGGCTGGTGGTCCTGGGTTCTATAAGAAAGCAGGAGGGGCAAACCATGAGGAGCAAGCCAGTAAGCAGCATCCCTCTATGGCCTCTGCATCCGCTCCTGCCTCCAGGTTCCTGTCCTGTTTGAGTTTCTGTCCTGACTTCCTTTGATGATGACCAGTGATGTGGAGGTATAAGCAATCCTCCCCAAATTACTTTTGGTCATAGTGTTTCATCACAATAATAGAAACCCTAACCCTAAGGCAACACCAAAACAATTTTATCATAACTCCCCATGTTTCAAGGAATGTCTTTATTTGGAGGAGTTGCTTTATACAGTCCACAGAATAATGGCTGTGTTTTCTGTTTTGCTATATTTTTCCATCAAATAAACTAAAAGTAAAAAATATAAATTAAGGAGACAGAGAAGAAGAAGAAGAAGAAGAAGAAGAAGAAGAAGAAGAAGAAGAAGAAGAAGAAGAAGATGAAGAAAAGGCAAAACATCATTGTTAAAGTCCCTACCTGCTGCAGCTCATGACTGCCATACCCTGTCCTCTACCTAGGGTCGGGGCCTCTCTCCCAGAGGCCCTTCACTAAATAACCAGGCATATTGGTCCCATTGCCCCCTTTTTTGCCCTCTCCCCCCACTCCCCACCCCCAATCCAGTGCACACTCCCTTTTCCCCTTCTCCTCCCCCACTGCTCCCAATAAACCTGCATTTATATAATATAACTTCGTCTCTTTGTTAGCTCTTTCTGTTTTATTTAATCAGTCAATCATCACATTGAGTACTCAGATTATCCAGAAACTGGCTGAGGGACGCCCTTTCAGGACAGCCAGCTGGAGTTCCCAATAGAGAGAGAGTGGTGGACGGAGCAGAGTGTCCCCTCAGGTGACACTTCCAAGAAGAAAAAAAACCCAACCAAGTGACAGGAAAGCAACATCACTGAATTGGAGGCTTGCAAACATCCAGCAGAACCCCACAGGGGAAGTCGAGGCAGTCGTTTGTTTTCCAGTTGAGCTTTCTGTCCATGGCGACAGGCACTTTCGTACCACAGATGCACACACCCATCCTGGGCTGCCCTCGGGATGCCAGTGGTTTTACTATGAGCTGTTTTGCTTTCTCTCCCTTCCCTATCACAATTAGTGAGGCAGACACATCCCCAGACCTTTGGGAGCACTTAGAGATAACCACCCTTGGGATGGGGGAGGGGACAACCCTGCCCCCAGAATCCTCTTCTGAGTAAGCTCAAACAGCACGTGAAAATTCACCAGTGTAATGCACATTATGTACATCTTATTTTCTTATCCTGTTCCTGACAGCTTAAAGGGGGAAGAGTTCCTTTTGGCTTACAGTTTGAAGGTATAGTCAGTCCATCATGGTGAGAAAATTTGGTGGCAGAATCTTGAGGGCACTAGCCACTTTGCATCCACAGTGGGAAAGCAGAAAAGGATCAATGCTAGTGCTCAGCTGCTGTCTGTCTGTCTGTCTGTCTCTCAGAGAAAAGGAGAGGGCTTCTATGTGTAACTGTACAGAGCAGGCTGGCCTCAAACTCACAGAGATCCTCCTGCCTCTGCCTTCCGAGTGCTGTGACTAAGTGCTTCCCCACACCCAGGCAGCTTTCTTCTCTATGCAGCCTAGGGCCCAAGCCCAGAGAACAGTGCCCCCTACTTTAGAGTGGGTCCTTCCGCCTCCATTAGCCTAAGCGTGATACTCTCTCACTGGAGTGCCTAGATTTGTGGCTCCTGAGTGACTCTAGACCCCGTCAAGCCGATGATATGAATGGTCTCAGGGAGTACAGGATCTTAGGAGGCTTTTTGGTTTTAAAAGGCTTTTAGTTGGGGGATGTGGCTCAGCTGGTAGTGTACTCTGCTGGCATTCAAGAAAAGCCCTGAGGTCAGTCCCCAGCCCCGCACGCACTGGGCATGGTGTTGAATGCCTAGAGTTGCAGCAGTGAGGAAGTACAGGCAAAAGGACCAGAAGTTCAAACTCAACCTCAACTACACAAGGAATTCAAGGCCGGGCCGAAATACAGTTCTAAAGCATAGGAAAGTCAGTGACGTTTTACAAGCCACACCCATACCCATCCAAGTACGCTCATCTGTGGCTGAGCCGCAGCAGCGTTGTGGAGGGGAGCATGTGGACCTCGGGCCTAAACAGTAGTTACTGACCCCAGTGCTACAAGGGTTGTCCTTACAGCTGCCACACACACCTGGGAGCCCGGCCTCAGCATCCCTGGGTCCTGCAGGAACTAGCCCCGAGTTTTGAGCGCATGGCATAGAGGGCTGAATTCTTTGTGCAATCTCAACTAGAGCCATGAGCCACCCAGCAGCTCTGCGGGGAGCCGGTCATGCTCCTCTCCGTTTCTCCAGGAGGAGGAGGCTCAAGATTCGAGAGGCCTAGGAACTTCCTAAAGCTACACAGTTGGCCACAGGCATCAGGAAAACCAGAAGAAGTTCAGTGGAAAGTAGTCTCACCCGCTAACTGACATATTTGCCGTGGAGTTTTTCCAGCCCTGGCCAAAGCTGGATTCTCATCCACCGGACAAACTAGGCTCAGGATGCCAGCTTGATCCTCATGAGGTCTCATGACCTCAGCAGGTCTCATGACCTCAGTCAGATACAGCCTGCTAGAGTAGTGCTCTGATTTCTTGAGGCAATGGCATGTTTGCTTAAGGCAGTTTTTTTTTGAGGGGGTGCAGTTCATTATGAACTTAGGGTTTCATATGTGATAAGCCTGCACCCCAAACAGAACTCTGCTGTAGTCCCAGCCCAAATCATCATTCTTAAACGATTGCCCCTACTGACACTTCTCAAGGAGGGTGTTAGGTTAAATTATTTATTTTCTTTATGAGCTCTCTGTTCTCATGCACACCTGAAGAAGGCACCAGATCTCACTATAGATCTCATTATAGATGGTTGTGAGCCACCATGTGGTCACTGGGAATTGAACTCAGGACCTCTGGAAGAGCAGGCCAGTGCTCTTAACCACTGAGCCATCGCTCCAGGCTTTAAGATAGTTTTTTAAAGATTTAGTTTTATGTTTATGAGTTTTGCCTGCTGGTGTGTATGCATCCCGTATGTACGGGTGGTGCCTGCAGGAGCCAGAAGATGGGCCAGATTCCCTGGAGTTACGGGTGGTTGTGAGTCAGCATGTGGGTGCTGGGATCCAAGCCTCAGGCCTAAGAGGAGTCGTTTTTCCATCCCCTGTTTCAAGGAACTTAACCAGAGCTGAGGGTGTGGCTTGATAGTGGACATGCCTGCCTAGCCTGTTCCTCCTATGTACAAAACAGAAATAGAGGTATCTTAAGCTGAACTTACTCTTTCGTATCATTCAACAAATCCTACACCTTCAAGACAACTGGAGCCTATAGTTAGCAGATCATCTTCCTGGCCTGAGTATCTCTCCTGGGTGTGAGAAAATGTAAAGCTCCCTCATGGTAGGAATGGGCCAGCTGACAAGCTCACCGCTATCGTTGTGGGTGTAATAGACTCCTTAATGGTTATTGCTTATAGAGCCAGAAGGAAGGCTCTGCAGTTAAGAGCACTTACTGCTTTTCCAGAGGACTCAAGTTCAGTTTTCAGCACCCACTACAGACTCACAACCCCCTGTAAGTCCGTCTCCAGGAGGTCTGACACCCCCTCCCTGGGCACTGCACGCAAACACACACACACACACACACACACACACACACACACACACACACACA
>NW_026596046.1:33433737-33448210 GCF_907164565.1 Psammomys obesus
ACACACACACACACACACACACACACACACACACACACACACACACATTAATAATAATAATAAATGTAAAAGATTATCACTTATAACCAGCCACTTTGCAGATTGGGGGGTGAAGGCCAGAACCTGAAGCAGCTTCTTCATGGCCTCATTAATGAAAGAGGCTTTATGCAGTCGATGGAGACTGGGCATGGCTGAGGAGAGAGAAGCAAGGAGGAGGCCAGCTGAGCAACGCTCTCCAGATGGAAAGAGACCCATTTCGAAGCAGGCCAAATATCCCTCCCCAGCTCACCTGGCAAACTTTCCTCACCTCTGCTCCTGCCCCCGCCCATCCTTTGCCAGAGCCAGGGTGTGAGCCTGAGCTTGGTGACAGCCGCCCTGAAGAGGCGTTGGGTGGCTGAAGCCCTCCGTTGTAGCTGCTCTGGCCTCTTGCAGGAGCCCAGCCCTTCTGTGCTGTATTCCTGCCAACCAGAGGCAGCTGTCTGGCTTCTGAGGGGAAGTCTCCATGCAAGTAACTCAAACCATTCCCTACAGCCCAGCACCAGCCCTGGATGTCTGAAAGATGATAGCCTCATGGCAGGACCTGTGAGCAGCTCTCAGGCCAGGAATGGGGCTCCAACGGACCTTTCAGCTTTGAGGGTAGAGGGTATAATCCTGAATCCGAGCTTCTTTTCCCAAATTGTTGTGACTTTGAGTGAGCCAACCCATCTCTGGTCTTGGTTTTTACCCAAGGGAGGGATCTCCCAAGGAGGAGATCCCTCAAAAGCTTGCCAATGGAGGGACTGGCCAGGGTCTCTTGGGTCTATAGCAGCCCTCTCAGACCAAGTTCTGATCACTCTGCCATATGACCAAGGCACCTGATGGTTGAGTCCCCTCCACCTGGACTGGCCTTCAGGGCAAGAGAGATAGCAGAGCTGGAAGTGGGGTCTCAGCCTCTCTTGAAGCAGCCTAAGAACAGTGCATATTCTGTGGTGTGGCTTTCACTGCCCTCGAAATAACCGAGGAGGAACTGGATTTTCCTCAGCTGTGTCAGAGCGGAGAGCTTGGGACGGATGTGAAGCCTCTGCAGTGAATGTGTGAGTGGAGCTGTGAAGTGAGGTTTTGCACATTTCTCCCCTGGAAGTTGAAATAAGCAACTGAAGCTTTGCTTATGTACTTTGTAGGACAGCTGACTGTCCTTCAAGCAATGCCTCCCTCAGATGGGGGAGCAAAGCAGCCTTAAGTGGATGTGTTTGTGTGACATGGGTACACCATGCCAAGGACCCAGGGCCTCAGACCCAGGTGCACTACTGGGGTGAGGCTCCGAGGGATGGCAAAGCCTTCCTCTATGCTGAGTGTGAATGTTGACTGTGTGCAAGTGAAATGTTTACCAATGATTGGTCTGTGTGAGCAAAAGCCTGGCAACTGTGGCTTCCGGAGGTGTCCAGCTGAGCTGGCTGTCAGGCAGGAACCTTGCACCAAGACTAGCTAGCCCCTCCCCCTGTGCTGCTGTGTGTAAATGCTGGGGTTCTGGGTTGCTGCATAGTAGGCGGAACCCATCAAGCATGCACAGCCCACCGACTGAAGCTTTTCTGTACATGTGTCTGTTCTTTCTTCATTCCCTCATCATCCCAGTCAGGTCAAGTCCCAGCCACGCTTACATTTGGGGATTAACTTTATTTTTAAATATTGGGTCCACACTGCACAGGACAGTTTCATGAATGAAGTTCTTGCATGTATGTAGGCTGGATACATCCATCCATTGGCAGCCTGATGCACTTCTCCTGAGTCCACGGTAAGCGCCAACCACACCAGGAAACAGGGCACACGGTGCTTTTCCAATGCTGAAGAGAGAGCTGCTGCTAGGCCCCCTCCCCAGTCTAAAGACTGTTCTTGGGAGTGCCTGTTAAGACTCCAAGCACCAAAGATGCCTGTAACTCCAGCTCCAGGTGTACAAACACATTACAAAAGGCAGTGTGGGGAGGGGGGAGGTTCTTGGAATGTTCTTAACAAAATTTAAAAAAATGGTAACTTGATGTTGGTTACCATCTCTTCAAATTTGCCAATCAACAACATTTGGGAACCTGTGGGTTAAATGATCTAATATCCCATTCTTCTGAAACTCTTGAGCCAGGATCTTGAGTGATGAACTAGCCAAAGGGAAGCAGGCCTGGGCCCGGGGCCCCACCCACCTGATCCTAGGGTGTGGAAGAATCTGGCTGAACATCCTTGCAGATGGGGAACTCGGCAAGCTGGACACGGGAAGCCAGACCAAGGGGCAATAAGTTAGACAGCTGTGGGCGGGACGGACCAGGATGAATCACTTCTCCATCCAGGCTGCTCTGTAGCTGCTTTGAGATACCCAGATTCCCTATCTCCTCTTGCTCCCATCCTCCTACAGCAGGCCTCTAGGGCACCCATAACCCCCCCCCCCCCAGAGACCCCATCACAACTTTCTCTATCCCACACTCAGTTCCCAGGTCACCCCTCCCAGACCCAGAGGCCATTTTCTGCTGTATCACCTCTTCTGATACACGAGGATATCTTGGCACTTTGCTGAAAGGTTCTAAGAGTTGTTCAGATCCTGCAGCAAACCAGGAGCTCGGAAGCCCCAGCCATACACACAGGGCAATTTATCAAGCATTTGCTTTGTACCGGAACCAGGAGGCAGAGCAAGACTAAGGCTGATCATTGTGATGACTAAGCAGCAAGGGTCATATTGTTCCATGAGCGTGTGCCTGACGCTTGGTAGCTGCTGATCATTCACACATGGGCAAAGGAGTGGCTGCTCTCTGCTGAAGTCACTGTCCTTAGAAGACTTCAGAGCCTGCTGGGAGAGATGAGACCCAATAAATATCTAGTTGAAATTGGACACTCATCATGGTAAAAGAGCTGATACAGGGCGAGGGAAGAAAGCATTGCTGTGCCACGCAGGGACCACAGACGGCATCTCAGAAGTCATCCTCTTAGTTGGTTTAGCTCCCATCATCCTCCACCGTACCCTCGTTGCCACTGAGAAATTGGTCCATGTTAATGTAGCACGTCAGTTGAAAATGACTGCCAGAGGCCATTAGTGGCCCCTCTTAGGGGTGTGCAGGCATGCAATCTTTTAAGTGTAGTTGTGCATACACAGCTTTTTAGAAAAATCTAGAAACCTTGTAATATCCTTTTTTTTTTAACTCTAAGAAAACAATTGCTTTCAACTTTAATCTCTCTCTCTCTCATGTGTGTGTTTGTATGTGTTGTGTTTTTGTGTGTGTGTGTGTGTGTGTGTGTGTGTGTGTGTGTAGAGGCCAGAAATCAACCCTGGGTGTTCCTCAGGAGCTGTCCATTTTGAGAGAGGATCTCTTACTGAAATCTGAAGTTCAATTAAGCTAGGATGGCTGGTCAGGAACCTCAGAGATCTGACCTGTCCCTGCTTCCTCAGCTGCTTCTCCTCCTCCTCCCCTTCTTCTTCTCTTCGTCCTCCTCCTTCTCCTCCCCCTTCTTCTCCTCCTTCTCCTCCTTCTCCTCCTTCTCCTCCTCTTTCTCCTGTGGCTTTTAGAGACAGGATTTCTCTGTGTAGCTCTGGCTCTCCTGGACTTGCTTTATAAAGCAGGCTAGATTTGAACGCAGAGATCCACCTGTCTCTGCACCCTGAGAGCTGGATTAAAGGTATGTGCCACTACCACCCAGCCCCAGGTGCTTCTCTGTCATCCCCTCCCTTTGTTATTTCTACAGCCATAGGTCTCCCCACCTCCCAGCATAATTACATCACAACTTGGCTAGAAGAACTCTTTCAAGCAACAGATCAAGTAGATGCTGCTGACAACACAGCCGTGTAATAATTCTGTAATACTTTTCCTTCCCTGCATAGCAGCTATAGTGATGTCAGTCTCAGCATGTTTCAGCTTGTACTGGCTGTTTATTGAAGGGCTCTCCCAGCCTCCCAGCCTGTACCATCAGGATGAGTTCCTCTCCATTGCAAGCCCACTGGCTTCCTGCATCCTTTGCCTGCATCCTTCTTTGGGTGCTGCACCTTTTTCTATCTTAGTTTTCTTGCACATCTCTTCTGAAGCATGGCTCCAGTGGAGGTGGGAAGACAACTTGCAAGAGACTGAAAAGCTCCTAAATGTCACACAGTCGCAGAAACTATCTGCAGCTGGCAAAATCACACCCTTGCCAGAGCACAAGGCAAACAGTCAGCTTCTGCAAAGCAGACCCAAATCCCCACACCTGGCATTAAAACAAAAACGTCTTTCAATATTGCTGTGTTAAAATTCCCAAATTATCACTATGCCTCATCAACTCTTTCTCTGAGGGAATCTCTGAAGTTCACAGGCCAGATTGTGCTGAACTCTCACAAGCAAGCATGGCTAATTTAATGAAGATGGAAGCAGTCCGCCTCAAAGGATGGTGCCTTCCAACAGCCTTCCAAGGGCTTGAGTTAGGACCTTGTAAACCAGGCTTAGGCAAGCTTACTTACCTGCTGAGCCATCTTTGCTTACCTGGAGTCACTCTTGCATTCTAGCTTTCCCATCATTCAGATGCTGACCTCTCCTGCATGTTCTCTACTTATCTCATTTCTGTTTTTTCTTTACTGTGCTGTTCTGTTTTTCCAAAACTTTCTTCCAACCATTCTTTTTTATTTTTTATTTTTTTCAGACAGGGTTCCTCTGTGTAGCCTTGGCTGTCCTGGAACTCACTCTGTAGACCAGGCTGGCTCACAGAGATTCACCCGTCTCTGCTTCCCCAGTGCTGTGACTAAAGAAAGGTATGCACCCCCACTGCCCAGCCCAGACATTCTTTTTAATTCTTGTTGCTATTTTACGTTTGACACCCACGAATTCTTTTCCAGCAGCAGTCCTTTCTTGTTCGTGGATATAATACCTGACTTCTTAGAGCACTAATTATTTTTTTCTGTTTGAAGCCTGTTTTCTGTAGCCTCCCTTATCTAAATTCTTTCTTAGTTTTCCCTGGGGTTTTGTTGTGGCTGTTTTGCCTTTTACTCTTTACAATCTCTGACTCTCTGCCTGGGAGTACCCTCAAGTGACCGCTTGTCTCTCTGCTTACATCTGAGAATGGAACATTACAACACAGACTTGGTTCTCTGGGAATGACATAGAACTGTTTCAAGGATCTGATTGAGGCATTTCACATCTTTTCAAGATCGATCGAGAGAAAAGCTCCTCTTTTCTCCTGCCTTAACTCTTGTATTGATTCTTTCTTAACTATTTACTGTGTTCTGCACCACGTTTAACGAAGTATCCATCTTTATTTTATGTGTATGAGTGCTTGCCTGCATGTATGTTCGCGTTGCATGTGCATGCCTGGTGCCCGTGGAACTCAGAGGAAGCCATCAGATCTACTGGAACTGAAGGTATAGACGGTTATGAACCATGTGTGAGTGCCCAGAACCGAACCCTGGTTCTCTGAGAGAACAGCAAGTGTTCTTAACCGCTGAGCCATCTCTGCAGCCCAGGAATCTGCTCCTTAAGTAGGTTTCCATGCAGTCTTCCCGTAGTTACCCCCTGACCTACTCAGTTTCAGAGGTACCTAGCACAGCAAATTCCAGAAGCATCCAAGGGGTCCAGGTGTGCTCTGGGCTGTTTTCCATCCCTTTCTTGCCTGTCTAGGACGCAGCCAGTTACAGTTCCTACTCCATGGATCTTCTTTCCAATGTTTTGATAAAGCCCTTTTTGTGGATATAATTGGTTTCAGAAAAGACCATAGAACAAGATCAGCTCACTATCTTTACCCCTCTTCAGTCTCTAAAAGGAAAGCAACAGCACATTCTGAGCAAGGATTACTTGCTGCCGACTTATAAACATCAGCATAGCCAGACCTTGGGGGAGAGGAGGAACCCTCCTCCTTTGCCCATCTCCCTCTGGCTCTAAATGCCCAAGTCCAAAGCCACTTCTTGTGATGCCTTCCTATCTTCCAAGCTTAGATGCTGCCTGACCGTATTGGGCCAACCCAGAGGCAGATGTTACAGTTCCTTGCTGGTGCCATTTTATCTACACGTTGCATTTTATAGCTAGAGGGACTTGGGAAGTTGATCCAAAGACCAAGATCCCACAGCTCTGGCAGAACCAACATCTGAGCTCAGGTCTGTCTTCTCCCTCTCGGCCCTCTGCCATATGACTTTGAGGAACCCTGAAGGAAGTGGTCACATTCTGGTGAGAAAAATGGCACATGTCCTGAAGTAAGCCTTCACAAAGGGAAGGCCTATAGATCTGGGGAGTGGGGAGGAGTGGCGTTGGGTGTGGCTCCGAGGAAGAGGGGCTCAGGGTGGCATTGGAGGAACTGCTGAGCCCCTTCCCCCTCTCCCCCTGCCAGCCTGGCTTCTCTCATAGAGAGCTGGCAATGACTGGAATGATAACCAGGGTTGGGTTGAAGACTGCAAGCCAGTCTTACCAGATCTCTGATACAGGAGCAGAGCACCATCTCTCTTTGAGGCAAGGGGGAAACAGAAGGCAGAGGTCAACCTTGCAGCTGCAGAGCTCTGGCTTCAGGATTCAAATCCATTCCTTCCAAGTCCAGCCCTTTGCATCCCCGCCCTGTCTGGTCTAATTTTATCAGATCATCAGCAACGTGTCACAATCTGCGGAGCATGGGCGGCCTGCTCAGCATGCTTGCCGGCTACCTAGTCTCTAGGAGATGGGATCTTTGTGTTAGCAGCTGTCCCTGGTCATCACTTTTTTTTTTCTTTCATTATAATTTAGCTTGGGGACAGGGTCTCTTGTAGCCCAGGCTGGCCTCCGATTGTAGCTGTAGATGACCTTAAACTCTTCTATTTATTTTTTAAACAGACTTAATGCACTCTGTTTTTCTTGTATGAAAACCCTTCTGTGGCAGCCACTGCTGGAGCCTGGTTCCTCTGAACGGAGACTCTGGTATGGATTTTCACAAGATGGTCAGTGAATCCCTGATAAGGAGACTTGGTGAACACGGACTCTTTCCAGAAGTCGGGAGCTTCCAGGCACCACCCCCACCCCACCCCACCCCAACCGGAGCGCAGGAACATTTATGGGGTGCTCCAGGGGCTGGAAAAGAGGGGGTGGAGGCAGCCCTGAACCCCACAGCCTCACTGGGGCTCAGCTTAAGTGCACCTTCTATCCTGACCACCAGTAGCCGCGGTGCCCGGGATCCGCTGGCAGCGGGAGGGTTCCCCCGTTCAAACCAGGCTTTTTTGGAGATGGTTAACAAAAGTTCTGAAGGACGGGAGAATTTGAGGAACAGAGAACATGTAAAAGGCAAAGAGGTGGCCTTCCGACGGGTATGTGTCATCGTGGTCACTGAAATACAGAGTTTGAAGTGCAGTTTGCGAGAGAAGGAGCCGACCAGTCTGTGGCCTTGGAAAAGCTGCTGGAGAAGTCGCGATGGCGACTCTGGTGTGGGAGGCATTCACCTGACAGGAGACAGGAGTTATGAGAGAGGGGCCCGGGCCAAGGTGGCAGCGGTGGGAACGCCGAGAAGGAGCTGGCTTTTCGAAGCAGACTGGCTGTGGGGCCAGGGAGAGCGAAACGGACATGAGCGGAACGCAGGCCCTTTCCCGGAGGAAGCAAGGCGAGGTGGAGACGTCACGAGCCATCCCGGGGAGACCTGGGCTGGGGAGGGGCCAGAAGTGCTTCAGCCCACAGGGACTTGGGTCCAAACAAATGCCTGAACCTGGCGGGCTTTTCCAGATGGACAGTAGGTGGCGCTGAAGCTCTGTACATGCAGCCTCCTGGGCTAGGTCACCTGCCCTCACCTGAGGGTGGGTGAGGCCTCCTAACTCAGTCTGAGAGAAAGGCTGGAGGGCGGGATGCCCCACCCCTGAAGCACGAAAGGCCCGTGCTTTAGAGCTGTCCGGGGAGAGTGGTATGAGCTGGTGGGTGGGCCTCTGGGCAACTCTGCCCTCTCCCCCACTACAGCCCTCCAACCCCACCCCTACCCTGCTCCTATGCTTCTATTTCCAAGATGGGGGAAAACTAAGGCCCAGAGAAGAAGGGGCTGGCCTGAGTCACTGGATAGGCTAGTAGAACAGGAAGGTTTTGGTGTATCAAGTGGGGAGTTCTTCTGTCCCCCAGCCCCTTCCTCCTAAAGCAGTTTGCCTCCTTGCTGCCATCCCTCCATTCCTTCCCTCACTATCTGCCTGGCTAGGACAAAACTGCCCCAGCCTTCTTACAGTCCCTCCACCCCGCCCCGCAACCCCCAACCTCCCCGCCTTCCACCACCCCAAGGGCTCTTTCACTCACTGATCTAACCATCACCCCCGCCCCACCTCCACCCCGCTAAAATCCTTTCTTGTCCAGGTCACCCACTGGTTTTCCAGTCTTGCAGAAGGCACTCATGTCCTCTTAGCATGTAAATCTGCCTAGGTCCCCTGGCCTCGTCATGCCTGTGGTCATGCCTCTCCCATGCCCCTGAAATGTTCCCTGCATTGCCCTATGGTCAAACTGCTGCTCAGCATCTGTGACTGGTGGGGTCCCACTGCCTGTGACACACTGTGTCCTGTACCTGTCTGCTCTACAGGATCGCTCAAGAGCCTTCGGGCAGAGGCTCTGATACCTGCCTCACCCCCGTTCACGGTCACAGGGCTCAGCACAGCCATTTTGGATGGGCAGCACTCCGGGGGCTCCTAACCACTGCTCTCCTTCGCACCCCCACGCAGCCTCTGCCGACCTGCAGAGAGCAGAGTGGAATTATTGTCTTGGTTTTCCTGATGTGGAGACTTAGGCCCCGGGAAGAGGGCGACGTCACTGGTACCACCAAGCAATGTGTGGTGGAGGTGGGCTTCCCACACTGCCCAGGCTGCAAGGCCTGGGACCATGACTAAAGGGATGGCCTGGGCTCAGTGGGTCATGCTGGAAACTACAGGGATGGTATGAAGCTCTCCAGCTGAGGTTCCTGCAGCAGAGTACCTTCACAGAGTGAGGTCTGGGGCTGGAGAGATGGCCCATCAGTTAAGAGCTTCCATGGCTCTTGCAGAGGACCCACATGAGGTACCTCCTGACTGCCTGGAGCTTCAGCTCTGGAGATGACACCTGCGCTCACGTGTACAGACCTACGCGCACATGCCCACGTACATAAAATTGGAAATAAAAACAATTAAAAGGAGGGGAGACTCTCTCCCTTCCCGACTGTTCAGAGTCAGGCAGGCACCCGGGCAGACCTCGGCAGTGATGGCCCTGACCTGGGGTCTGCAGCCAGCTAGAGGACAGGGCAGTGGCAAGTGGGTGGGAGGCTCTTGGTCTGAGAGCTTTCCAAGAAGCCCTGCAGTGAGCTGACTGCTGCCACAAGGCAAGGAGGGGAGTGATGTCGTAGCTGTCCCTGGAAAGGACAGGCAGGACCCAGCAACAGGCTGAAAATATTTACTGCCAAGAACTCAACACACGCACAGGAGAGAGAGTAGAGGCTGCTGAGAGAGAGTAGAGGCTGCCGGGGTAGAGGCTGTCCCTCAGGTGTCTGGGTCATGAAATAAGTGAGAGGAGGCCCCTTAGCTCATGATGTGACTCTGGTTCTTTAAGTACCAATTACCCCAGGAGAATGTTAGCCTGGAGTTCCCCTGGGGACCCTAGTTTCAGTGTCCCTGTAGTCCTGAGCTATGTGCAGCCAGAGGTAGGGGGTCCCTCAGTGTCTAAAGTTGCTAGGTGTGTCTAAACTGTAGCTCATTGTAGGGGTGCATGTCTCTAAGAAGGCTATGCACGCAACCTGATACAAAATCATAAAGTTCTTTAAAACACTGAGGTGTTTTTTTTTTTTAATGTGTTTCTGTAACTATTTGCGCAGTTCTTGTGTGTGAACCTCATAGGTGACAGCTTCACATTGCAGCATCAAAAGTCTGGACATACCAGGAAGCCCCTGGTGATCTGGAGGAGAAAGAGGCCCAGAGAGGGTTGCCCCTGCCCAGGTCCCACAGTGCGCCAGGCCCAGAAAACAGGCCTGATTCCTGGCCCCTACACCGCCTCCTGTTCTTTCAAGACTGCCACTCAGACCCTCTCAGGAGAGCCTATGTACTCGGTTTGGAGATTGGGTCTCTGTGGCAGGTAGCCTATTCTGTTCCTTAGGGCGCCTGTGTGGACAGGGCTGGCAGCCTTCTTCCTCTAGCTGAGCGTCTCTGAGGGACCCTGTGGGCAAGGACACTGTAGGATTGCTGGGGAAGAGAGGTGTCAGTTCGGCATGGCGCCCACCTGCTGCCAGCCAGCATCACATCACTTGGTGAGGTCATCCTTTCTGGACGGCTTCCCTGGTGGCTCCCACAGCTTCTTGGTGTAACCAGTGGGGTCTAACCACTTCTGAGAGGCAGCTGCTTAACTCTCGGGATGGGGTGCCTCTATCTACCTCCCCCCTGCCCTGGAAGGCGGGGCTCCCTGATCACAGTTACCTTGCTGTGGGATGCCAAGAGAGGTCCCCGCCAATTTTCTGGTGAGGATAAAACAATAAGATCAGCTTTTGGGATGGTGTCACCAACTTGCCTCGGGTGACATGAGAAGGAGAGCATCATCCCAGCACAGGTGGGAAAACAAGCGAGTCTTGGCTTGCTCCAGTGCCTCTCTGCCCGATTTCTGTTCCTCCACTGGCCCTGCCTCATCCCAGATTCATTTGCTGCCTGCCAGGGAATATCACAGAGGGCACTGGGACACATGTTTATGGAGCCCTTCCCTGCAGAAAGGCCTCATCGCTTTTCTCACTGCTGCCTCATGCAGTGTTTGTGCCTATGTTCTACTTGATCTACTGAGACCCCAAATTGTCCATTTATTCCCAAAAAAACCATCCTTGGATGGAACTTGTAGCCTGAGTTCAGTCCCTTCAACCCAAATTGCCCCTGTATGCCTATAGGGAAAGAATATTCAACCATTATTTCTTCCTAGAATGACTGTGATGGTGGAAGTGGCTCCCTCCTAACAGGGATTTGATTGGCACTTGCCTAACCATTGAGTGAACTGGTCCTCAGGAGCCACAGCATGAGATGGCCCAGCCTTCCCCGTGTTCTGCACTGGCCTTCCCTGGGCATCGCAGTGTGCAGAGATGGCCGCTGTGCTGTTGAAGGAGGGGCCCTCACACCCAGGCCTGAGGGTTATCACCCTTTCTTTTTACAGTTTGCCAGGGCTGTTATTTTTGCCCTTGATATACAGGGTTAGGTCTGAGAAAAGGGGAGGTCTTAGGCTCTCGGGGCATGGGCTGAGTGGACAGTGGGGTGGGTGTACCTCTGTGCGTCCTGGCCTTGCACACCTCTGTGCTGAGAGCTCTTTCCTGCAGAATCAGCCTCTCCCCGAAGGCTTCTCAGTACCCGGGCCTTCGGTGGGCTGCCCCCTATGTGGGGTGTGCTCACATAATTCCATATTGTCACTGTGGTTGTTTCCCCGGCAGACCAAGGGTTCCTCGGGCAGAGTCTTGCCAGGTGCTTCTCAGAAAGGTTGCAGAGGGGGTAGGGGAAGAATGTCTCGCCGTGTCACCAGCTACAGAGTGGCATTGGGCTAAGCCCTGTCCTATTCTGATTGCAACTGATCTAGGCAACAGATCCCTCTGAGATCATTTGGTATGGGGGGGGGGTTGGCACACAGGCAGGTAGATGGCATGGCGCTTTCAGCCAGAGCACCCCAGGAAGGGTAGGGGAAAGGCCTCTCAGGTTGTGTTCAGCCCACATTGCTTCACATGGAACCCCTATCTCAACTCTGATCCCTTGCCCCAGGCCAGCTCGCTTGGCTGGCAAGCCACTGACATCAGTGAGGCCTGCCGGGGGCTGGGTAATGAGACAGTGCTCACCAGCTACCCACAGGCTTGGAAAGCTGACCATGCTCGTAGTTGTTTTGTCTGTGACACTCTTGCTCATACCCAAGAGGGCAGGCCTTTCCAGTTCGGTTTGGTCACTGTGGGAGGTAGCCCCTGACTGGTTCCAAGTACTCAGTACTCGGTGCTCTTCATGAGGAACCGAAAGCAAGCCTTCCCCTCAAAACCCAGCTCGTTTTCATCTGAAGCACTGCCTGAACTGTACATTTGGTGAGTGAGCAATCCCGCCGGCCTCACTTTTTCTTTCTCCAGGACGTGTCTGCTGCCCAGTATTCCCAACAATGCTGGCTGAGATTGGAAGGTTCTCAACACTGCTGTCCTCCCCACTCCATTTGCCCGTGAGTTTGGTGGCAACAGGAGCCAAGGTATTGGCTCCATCTGAGGCCCGAGCTAGGCTGTGGGCATCAGAAAAGGTCCACTCCCCGCTGTCAGGGTGTGTGAGGCACTGCCAGGAACACGTCTGTTTGTCAGTCTATCCACTTACCCATTTACTCATCTGCCCGTCTGTCCACCCATTCACTCATCCATCTAGCCAGACACCCACTCATCTATCCATAAGTACATCTGTCCATCTATTTACCTACCTTCCCATTCATCTATCCACGCACTCATAGCGCATATGTCCGTTCATCTGTCTACCCCTCTACCCCCATAGTCATTCATGCCCACCTGTTTACTCATCCATCACTCATTCATCTGTCCACCCATCCTTTTATCTCTCCATGTATGCACCCACTCACCCACCATCTATCCATCTGTCCACCCATATGTGGATCTGTCCACTCATTCTTGTATCTATTATCTATCCATCTAGTTTTTGTTCTTCTATCCACCCAATCACTTATCCCCCCATTCGCCCATCAATCCATTATCCATCTATCTATCCTCACAGCCAGTATTTGGTCCCTGCCCCAGGCTTAGGGTAGGTAGGGTTGCAGAGAGACCCACACAAGCTCCTTCCTTCAAAGACTCACAGTCAGCCTCTAAGATGCCCCCAGCCCCTAACACCAACATTTATTTCGCAGATGCCTGGGTTTCCTTCCTTGACTGTCCACAGCCTTCTTGAACTTTAATCTACATTTCCTACCTCATCCAACTACTTTTCTTCCATGTTTCTTCAGATCAGTAGCTGACCTTACTACCCATAATTCAGAGCTGGGCCTAAAAGCAAGCATCTTCTCAGATCCCTTCCTTCCCTCATCCACCTGCATCCATCAAGCAAGCAGTCAAGGCCATGGAGGCTGATCCTGAGAACTTCTGCCTCGTCTGGCTCTCCCAACCTCTCCAAACTGTCCCTGTCTCTCATTGCAGTTAGACCAAAGCCATGTTCTGTGGGTCAGTCCATCTGTCACAGCTGGTCCCCTGTGCACAGCCTCTGTGGTGAAGGCTGACGCAGACTGAGTGTTGGGAACACTCTCTGAATCTCTCCTTTACAAGGGAAAGTCCTGGGCCTGGGAGACACTGGGCTGTAACGGCTGAGTGAACTCTGGAACTTGGGTGAGAAGCGGAGTTGTCCCAGTTAGAGGTGAGGGCGGCATCTTCCTTCAATCAGCCCTGACGCAGAGGACAGGTAGCTGAGCTACTCCTCCTCACAGTGCTGACAGCCAAGGACGCCATGCTTCCCTTCTGAAGAAGCGTGAGGAAAGCCCCGCAGAGTTCATGCAGCGCCTGGGTCAATCCTCACACAGGGCTTGTCTTCCCCATCCGTAGTGCCTTAGCATGCTTTGTGTTGCTATAACAGAATGCTACAGACTGGGTCGCTTGCTATAAGAAGGGATGAGATTTGGTTCGGACCTCTGGCCAGCCCGAGATTGGACACACATCCTGTGAGGGTTTTTTTTGCTGAGACGTCACACTGTGAAGGTGGCTCACATGGAGCAGGTAACTTCCTTCACCCAGGGGCACACTCCATCTGAAACCACAATCCTTAGGACTGAGTTACTTCCCAGAGGTCCCGCCTCATAGTGCTGGGTACTAAGTCCTTCGCATTCAAACTTTGTGGAACACGTTCAAACCGTAACCAGAAGACTAGAAGTGTAGGTTAGCTGTTTAAAGGGCTTGCTAAGCATGCCTGAAGCCCTGGGTCTGATCCCCGGCCTGCATTCAAGGGGCCTGCTGGGCCACACCTACGATCCCATTGCTTGTGAGTTAGAGGAGGATTAGCAGTTTAGGACACCCTCAGCGACACAGGAAGTCGAGGCCCGTCTGGGGTACCTACACAGAGGGGTCCCGGGACCTCCTGCTTCCCAGCCTCCGCCCTGCTCTCACTTGGCTCCTGGGGCCTCCCTGGCCTCATGGATCCTGGCTGAGAGCCAGCAGGCAACGTTAGCACTATGCTTTAAGGGGCAAGACAGGAGAGGCTGAGCTGGGCCCTGCCATTCCCAGGACATGGGTTAGACACACAACAACAAACACCAGCTCCCCAGACACTGTCACCGGCTCCCTAGGGCTTGCTGCAGTTCTCATCACTCTGGGAGGGCAGAGCACTTACCAGCCCATTTAAAGGCTACTGGGGTTCTAAGCACTACAGTGAATTAGGTGGGACCCGGATGAGAGGGAGAGGATTCATGGTGGAAGCCAAGAGTAATTTGAACAATGGCCTGCCGTTTTCCCCCCAGACCCTTGGCAGCCCTCAAGTGAGGGTAGAGAAGAAGTATGTCAGGCTGTGTACCTCTCCACAGCCCTTCCTACCCCCGACACACACACACACACACACACACACACACACACACACACACACACA
>NW_026596046.1:33448220-33515507 GCF_907164565.1 Psammomys obesus
ACACACACACACACACACACACACACACACACACACACACACACACAGGATTGGCAGAGCACAGGTTAGTGTTATCTGGGCTGCAAAGCCCAGTGTGAATGTGGCTGAATGGTTTTGGCTGGATCCTTCTGACCCCTGGGTGCTGAGGGGAGAAAAGAAAAGGAAATCAGAGCAACTGCCCATCTCTCACCCACCTAGAGGGTCATGGTAAGAGATCATGGAAGGTTGCTTTGTGGGTAAGGAGGCTGAGTCCTGGGATCCAGCCTATAGGAGAATTTCCCCACAGGCCTTAAGCAGGGTCAGGGCTCATCACCATGGGCCTCTTTGTGATATGGGGACTTAGAAGGAAGGAGCTGTCTCAAGACCTAGTGTGCTAAGCCACTATGGGGATTTGTGAGTCACGGGGTCCATAGAACTTGCACAGCACCCCATTGCTGAGGGCAAGATTGAGGCGGGAGTGAGCCCAGTGGAAGAGATCAGCAGGCTCACTCAGAGCAGGAGGCTGAGGCTAGAGAAGAGCAAGGGCTTGCTTTGTACTCCTAAGTTCCAACCTAGGTCTCTCAGCTTCCCAGGTCCCTCCTCCGAGCTGGAGCAAGTGTCCTCTACCTTCCAAATCAGGGAGATGGGCACTTTGCTGCTTTCTAGGAGAGAGTTTGGCCAGATCACCATCCCCTGCTTTCCTTGTTTGTTGATGGGTGTTGAGACAGCTGTGGTGAAGCTCAGATACAAGAACAGGAGCTGGATAAAAGCTGGCATCGTGACACACACTTTTCATCCCAGTCCTGGGGAGGCCCAGGAAGATGGAGCTCTATGAGTTCAAGGCCAGAGTATGGTCTACACAGTGAGTTCCTTCCAGCTGCATAGTAAGACTCAAAACAACAACAACAATAATAATGTTGTTGTTGTCTCAAAACAATAACAACAATAATAATGAAGCTGGTACTAGTTCAGTTTCTGGGCTTGAGGGGCAGACAGATCAGGAAATCCTCTACCTCTCCCAGGCTAGGCCTTTACAGCTGGCAGCCCTTCCTGAGGAGTGCCTGGGATGGGGTGGGGGTGGGGGGACAGGCCCCATGTGGGTGTGCTATGCATGAGCACATGAGCTTCATGCATGAGCGTCCTGCTTCTAGCCTCAGGCTAGGGTCCCCAGGTTCCCCAAAGCTGTGTCCCACCTCAGATTGGGGCTCAACTAGCAGGTTCATGGTGCCTGATTACTTAAAGAGCTTGACATCACGTTATGAATAATTGCACCATAAATTATGCAAATCAAATCATAACACATCAAGCTGGGCAACTTGCATTCTCTCAGCTCTCAGGTGCCCCTAATCCTGGCATGAAGCTTCCGTGGGAACCGCACTGTCCCATGCCCCTCTGCATTTCTGAAATTATAACAAGTGTGTACCTTGGCCTCAGCAATTACGGCTGCAGATGGCTCCCTGACCTGCACTACCTGAATCTCCCAACCTGTGAGCATTTATGGAATACCTATTACACGCCATGTGCCCTCACCATTTGCTAATTTATCTAATCCTTCCAGTGAGTCTATAGCTATTATGAGTCTGTTTCATAGGTAAGGAGGCCAAGTCGTAGGAGCCTAATTAATAACTTGATACTAAAGTGGAAAGCCACAACTGTTTTTTGTTTTTTGTTTTTTGTTTTTTTTTCGGAAGGCAAACTGAGGCACACAACAGAGAGGAGACTTGTCTAAATTTTCCTATAATTTAGGGTTTACCTGGAACCTCTGTAGTCATCTTCTGGATCTGCAGAGGCCTGAATGTCACCCCATCTTGTATTTGTGTGGCTGAGCATGTGTGTACTTTGGGGGGTTGATGGGGTGTGGGCTGGGGCCTCATTCTGGGAAAGTCAGGGGAGGCAGCCAAGGCTGGAGCTATTTTAAGTCTTCCCCTGCTGGCCCTGCTCCCTGCACAACCCCTTTGCGGGAGCCAGGCTACAGTGGCCCAGGGTCTCCGCCAAGTGTGGAGAGGTTTGTTCCGTGAGCAGAGGGAAGTCTTGGCTGGGGACACTTCACACCCAATGAATTACTTCAACGCTAGATTAGACTTGCAGGCTCAGAGCAAAGTGATAATAGGGCCAATTAAATTAATTTATATGGACTCTATGCTTTGGCCCCTCCCACAGGCTGAGGTGGGCAGACTGGACCACCACACCTTGGCCCCCCTAGTCTGGCCCACACTGGGAGTTGTGGATAAAGATGGCAAGCAGTGTGTGGAGGGAGGCTACTGGCTCGTGGGTAGGAAAATCCATCCCCAAGCAACAGGGAACAAGGTTTGTTGTTTTGTTTTTGTTTTTGTGTCATGTGCAGAAGAAAAGGGCCCCAATTAGAGAAGGCAAGAATTTGGCTTCTGGTTGGAGAAGGTCAGGACTATTAGGTCTGGCCACAAATAGGATTTCCAAGGTCTCAGAGTAGGACCTTGATGAGATCACTGGTGTGGCCTTCTCCTGGGCATGGCCCAGTCTTTGTGCTTTGTTATGGCAGGCCAGGGACATACAGCTCTTTGTGGTGAGTGGGTGGGTGCAGACAGAGCAAGATACCTGAGCATTGCTTTATCTCCAACACAACAAACTGTTCAGGAGGCTCTTGAACCCTTCCTGGCTTCAGGAGAAAGCCTGCCTTTTGCATGAAGAGTCACGGCACTCTCTGCAGCCTGGTCCAGCGCACCACACCATTTCCTGCCCCAACTCCTGCTTCCTTTCCTCCCTGTATCCGGGACGCTCCAAACCCAGCTAGCTACACCCATGGCTGTTTGCTGGGTATCCCCTCTGGATTTTTGAGCATGTTGGTCCACTGTACAGACTCTTTCTCTCCCACTTTCTGTGACATGCTGTTGTTCCTGCCCCAGCCTTCATCTCTCTCTGAACACAAGGTCTGCCTCAGTGTCTGCCTCACCAGGAGGCCTGTAGCAGATCTGAGTACTGCTGGGCTTCAGGGTCACACAGCCAGGCAGCCTGGATGGAGGAAGGTTAGGTACCATGTTGCGTACAGCTATCCCAGCCAGCACGCACTTGCGCGCTCCAAAGCCTGGGCTATTCTGCATGAGAACGGGGCGTGTCATTTACTACCCATTTCAGCTCCTAGCCTGGGGCAATTGTTCTCTTCCCTCCCGGGTCGAATTTCCCATTTTGCATAATGCCAACTTTGATGTCAGGGGCCCGTTCGGGCTTCTCCTGCCCACAAATTGTGACATGAGTCAGTATAACTCAAATAGTGGTGCTGACACTCGCTTCTGAGAGCTGTGAAGCTGAGGACAGGGCAGAGTGCTCAGGAATCCTCAGCGTCTGCTGTACACAGAATGTGTTTTTACCCTCAGGGGCTGTACCTTCTTGATGTTTTCCACAGGGGCTCATCCCGTAGCTTCAGACTGCCTGCCTGCGCTGCTGCTGCTGTTGCAGACATTCCCTTTGAGGTCCTGGCTGCTGTCTACAGGACTGGGAATTTCTGCCAGGCTTGCCTGTCTGTGGACCCAGGGGACTCCATGTGTGCCAAGAGGGCAGAAGGTTAGTCTCCTTCCCACCCTAGTGACACCTGGTTGTTTCTCTAGATCCTCGGATCTGAGCTCTATCGTAAAAAGTTAGGGAGCCTCAGGACATGACCTTCTCAGACTGGGGTGCCCATGACATCCTACCTGAGGCCCATGTAAGCAGGGTCTGTTTCTCAGAACAGGCCCAGCCTTTCCCCAGCATGAACAAACTACTTTGTCTCACTCAGACTTTCCAGTAAGTTGGGAATTCAGTGGGGCAGCAGGGCCATGGAAAATCGCCTCCCTCTCCTAGTGTGCAGGACTTTTTTGGGGGTTGTAAATTTGTGGCGGAAGCTGAGGGTTGGTGCCTGCTGCAGGCAGCCTTTGAACCTAAGGCTGACACTCAGTACCCACCAGGGGCCTTTCTGCCTGCCAGCTGAGAGCAGACCCTTGGTCTGGAGCATAAGAGGTTTCTGTGGGGGAGTAGAAGCCGCAGCAACTCTGCCTGACCTCTGGTTCACCTTTCCAAAGCCCTAGAGGCAGCCCTAGAGGACCACTGCAGAGCATCTGGCTTGAGGGGCTAGCTCAGGGCCACCACAGGCTTTCTCTTTATTTCCTTGGTCAGAACATCCAGTGGAATGAAAACTTGGTGCTTAGCTCCCCGACCTCCAGTCTTTTTCCCGGGGGGCCTCAGTTTCTCCTGCAACCACAGGGGATCAGGTCAGGCTGCCATTGAGTTTCACTGGTGTCCAGTGTTGCCTGGCGATCACACTCCTTCCTGAATCTCATCTCTGTGCCAATGGTGGGGTCAAAAGAGACATCGGAGCTGGGGGGTGGAGCGGAGCACCCAGATGAGCCTGCAGTCAGGGACAGGATCCCGGCGCATTCAAATGCCAAGCACCTACCGGGGGAAACAGGGAGTGAGCTGAGGAGTTGGGCATGGGTGACACAGTGGTGAGAAAGAGATAGGTCTCAAGAACTGTGGAGGTCTCCATCTCTTGGTCACGAAGGGAGGGCTTTCTGGGTGCCAGGAGCCTCAGGCCAAAGCAGAGGCTCTCAGAAGTTAAGGCTTGGAGAAGGAGGGGACAGGGTGGCACATGCAGGAGAGAGGAGAAAGCTCTGTGGTGTCCGTGGCTTTGGAACCTCAGAGATGAAAGGTTGGATATCAGCTTGCTTTGGCTACCTGTCAGGGGCTGAGGGAGTTACTTGGCATGTTCTCAGCCCAGAATTTGTAGAAACAAGAGGTAATTCAGTGTTGTGAGAATTAAATGAGGGAGGATTGGCATAGTATGTGAGGCGATGTTTCTGGTCTGGGATGTCACAAAGAACAGACCTTCTTACCAGCTCTTTTTATTTTATTTTATTATTTTGTTTTTAGGCTGAGTCTCTTTATATAGCTCTGATTGTCCTAGAACTCGCTATGTACATGAGGCTGGCCTTGAACTCTGCCTCTGCTAGGATTAGAGACCCACACAGCTTCCGATCATCTTACTAGGAAGAAACTGCCAGGGAATAAGTGTTCCATGCCATGCCTGGGGACACTGGACTATACCTATGGAGTCTATACAGAGAGGGCTTCAGGCCTGTAATCCCCCAAACACATATATCCTCTGCTGTGCAGCTTATTCCAGAGACTTGAACCTAGGACCCTGGCCCCTTGAGTTCATGCTCCGAGAGGAACTGGCTTGGCAATCTTTAAGTTCTAGGTCCCAATCTCCTGGTCACTTCTGGCTACACTCAAAGTCCTGTTCCTATGCTGATTATAGGAGATCTCTGGATTTCACTCTCTGGAAATCTAGTTGATATAGAGTACATAGGGAATATCATCTCCCTGAACTGGGGTACAAGTGTCTCTATGGTTGTGGCCAAAGAGATCCGTGGTTTCTTGGCATCCTATGTTGTCTCCCTCTCAGCTGCAGCAGGGAAACTCCCACTTTAGCTAGATGCCGTCAGACAGTGTGTGAGTTATAGAAGCACGGAACATTCCAGGGAAGCCATAAATCCTTGTAAGAAGAATGAATGAAGTGTCTGGCTTTTGGCTCAGGCCAGCCCTGAGATGAAAACTCAGGAGAATCAGGTGACACAGGGGGACTCTCGAGGTTGGAGGCGATTGTTAGAGCTTCGCTTTGAGAGCTCAAAATATTTCCTGTCTCCCCATTCATCACTGCTCCCTGCTGGTCAGCTTCTGCCTCCATGATCCATCTTTCTGAGGAGCGGAACTGTGGGATAAATTGACAAAGAGAATTGAAGGTTGTTAGCAGTGGAAGGGCCTCTACGGAGAAGCCTCCTCACAGAAGAGAAGATGAGGCTGACACTAGAACAGAGAGAACTGGGCACTGGTCCCTAGATTAACCAGTCAGGAGCCCTTGTGGGAACTGGTCACCCATCGGGACAGCGCCATGTTGGAAGATGATAACCTCTGTTCCAGGGAACTTCCAGCTTGGTCTATCTGAAGTCTCTATGTTAGCCCTACCCACCACCATCTGACAGCCTGATAGTGATCCCTAGCCCTGTCCAGCTCAGTTTCTGGCTTCCATGTTGCTCCTGCTCCCTGGGGGATCGCAGGTGCCCCTCACCCAATCCTCAGTTTCCCCATTTACGAAGTGATGGTGCCAGCTAGATTGGCGGCTCCGAGCACTTGCCTGTTTTCATCTGGAAGCTTTAGCAGGAGGAGTCAGAGTTCACCGTCAGCACTTCCTGCGCTGGCACACGGCAAGATCCCGTCCAATCCCAAGGTCTCAGGCCTGCCCTCCTGGGATGAATTGTTGTGATTTAAAGTTCCAGCTTTCCTGCACTATTAGTGTCATGATACTTCCTATCTGGGTCTGGATGGCTTTTTAATTAAAAACGAATCCCTCCCAATCCCTGGTTTTATGTCCATCTCCAGGAGCCTGCAGGGGTCCGGCTGTCTGGTGGTTCATGTCGCCCTGCTCTCTGCTCTCAACTTTCCTCCTATAAATTCTTTCTCCCACTGTTTTTGGAAGAGAAGGCTCTGGAAGTCTTTGTAGACACCTTCTCACTTTAAGTTCCACACTCACTTTTTTTTCTTTTTTTTTTTTTTGAGACAAGGTTTCTCTGTGTAGCCCTGGCTGTCCCAGAACTAGATTTGTAGACTAGGCTGGCCTTGAACTCACAGAGATCTGCCTGCCTCTGTCTCTGGAACACTGGGATTAAAGACGTGGGCCATGGCTATCACCACCACCACGGGCTCCCACACTCACAATTTTAAGACATCTTTGCAGAACACAGAGTAAGTATCAGCTCCAAACAAGTCCTTTAAGGCAGTCACTCCCAGCCAAGTATGGAGAAGGCTGGGGCTGGAAGGCCTTGGTGGGAAGGACTGTGGGGCTTGGGACCATCAGGATGTGTGTCTTCTTTATGGCTTATGTCAGCTGGAGATTTGGGCTGGACTAGGACATTGGCTATTGCCAAAGTGGCTGTAGAAAAGATTGAGGATATGGGTGGGGTGAAGACAGTGGAGGACGGCAGGAGGCAGCACCACCCAGGTCACTGAACTGAAGTTGAAGTTGCTCCAAGGAGGTGGTCAGCGAAAAGCCATGGTCTACTCTTGGGTGCTGTGGTCCTAAAAGAGTCCTGAATTCAGCATCCCAGCAAGCTCTCAGCTCCCATCACAGAGGAGTAGGAGGAGGAGGGGAGGAAGCTGAGGCTGCCAACCATTCCTCTCCCAGGCCCAGCTAGAGTCTGGAATGGGCCTACGCTAGGGAGAGGAACCTTTGAACTAATATCAGATCGAGCCACTGGGATCCAACCCCGCATTCCTGCTACCTCCTAAATGTGCCACACACACACAGTGGGAGGCTGAGGTCCATCCTGAGTCTCCTTCAGGTGAGGCGAGGGAGGATTGCAAGATGGTGGTGAAAAAGTAAAGCTGGCGTTGGCCTGCCAAGCCCGGTCTGTTTTGCAGGCCCATCCCTTTTCTCAGTATCAAGTTACAGGTGAAAACAGTGGGAGCTCAGAGAAACTCCATGACTTGCCCATGCCGCCAAAGCCGCATGCAGCAGTTAAGGGACCCCTCCACACGGACAGGAGCTGCTGGCCTGCAGATCCCTCCTATTCTTCAGTGTCTAATCGGGAGCTGAGGAGGGGCCAAGGAATCAGCATTTCACAAGCACATTAGCTCGCAGCTGCTGGAGTCCTCCTTTTCCCTCCATCTCGCTGAGCTCAGCCACCTCCTCTGAGAGTGGGAATGACGCGGCTTCCGATGTTTGAAGGAATATATGACAAATGCCAGGGATGTCACTCAGGGCTCAGGAGCCAGACTTCAACAGCTACCTCCAGGCTCCGCTCACTTCTTCCTCATGGAATGCTGGGATGGGTTATTTGTGTCTGGGCCTCAGTGCTCTCATCTGTACAGTGGGGTGATTCTGGCACTTCTCAGCAGGTGGCTGTAGGCTGGCTGAATTAGTACCTGTGACTTGGCGGGGTGTAATGGGTGCCTCCGGGAAGCGAGCCTTCTGGGAACTTGAGTTGTTGTGTCGTGACTTTCAGTATTTGTGCTCGACTTACCTCTAAGACTCAACAAGCTCGTCAGGGCTGCAGGACCTGAAAGGGAACAGATCTAAATCAACCCCGGGGTGCTGCCGAGGGTGGGAAGAGGGCCCTGGAGCGGGGTTGTCTGTAGACCAAGAACAAGAGGAAACAGTGTTGAGTTGGGGTAGGCCCTCAGAGCGTATCAGGTACCCCTGATGAGAGTGTGTGCTCACTCTCTGAATCAGCAGTTGCTGCCATCTTGTGAGGATAAAATGACAGCCTCAACCAATACATCATTTAAAAGGGAAAGGAGCGGCCTTAGGCCTGTTAGCTGTTTGAATCTGAAATGCCTCCCATATTTTTGAAAACTTGGTTCCCAGCTAGTTTTGATGGTTACTTTACCTTTAAGAAGTGAGTTGGGGCTTGAGAGATGACTCAGCAGTTAAAAGCAGAGACTGCTTTCACAGAGGACCAGGGTTCAATTCCCAGAATGCAGATGGTGGCTCACAACCATTCATAACTTCAGACAAACATCAATACAAGTAAAATAAAGAAAAATTAAAAGCAATAATGCAGTGGAAGAGGAGGAGAGAGAAGAGGAGGAGGGGGTCTTCGCTGTAGAGGTGAGGTTTGGGAGGGGGCTTGGCTTTGGGGTTATAGCCCTGTTCTCAGTCTCTGGGTCCAGCCACCATGTGTGGAGAGCCACTGTCACCATGCCTTCCACGCCGAGATGACCTGAAACCCTTGAAACAGTGAGACCAAAGGAGCCCTCCTATCAGGGACTTTGTCATAGGGACAAGAAAATGAACTAAAATGGGGTCTCGACCTCTGGTTCTTTATATGAGCATTGTGGGGGGAGGGCTCTGAGGATAAGGAAGGCAAGGTTTGCGAGCTTGGTGCTCTTGTTCTTCTTTGACTATGAGTCTGTTCTGTAACAGCTGAGTCATGTCTCCAGCCCCACCCCCTCCCTGTGCTCTTCTTTACCTATGAGGTACAAAGAGAGAAAGCCCAGGGGAAGCTGAGCTGGGTTGTAGCTGAACTTGAGCCCCCTGTGGGTCTGAGAGCCTCCTCTGGGCCAGGATCCTGTTCTGGGACCCACATGAGTCATACATGGCACACTCTCTCGCTCTCTCTCTCTCTGGAGGGAGAGACAGGGTTTGGCTGTCCCAGCTGAGCTCAGAAGCAGCTAGAACTGACCTCGCATTGGACCTTGTGTTGCTACACAGCTGTTTATACTGATCTGTGATTTTCCAACTTTTTTTTTTTTTTTTTTACTTTGATAGCACAAAAGTGATCTGGCAATAGAAAACATATCTCACAAGCGGTTTCCCTATGTTGCCCAGTCTGGTCTTAAACTCACAGAGTCATCCTCTTATTTCAACCTCAAATGCAGCTGGGACAAGAAAAATGGGCCACCCCTCCAGATCTTCAAGTTTTGGAAGTGGGTCTCCTTCCAGGCTGGCGGTAAGCAGTGTCACAGTCCCTCAGGAGGCGGGGCGAACACTGACACCTCACGTGTGTTTTGACGCTGCCTGCCACCGTGTTGCAAAGGGCAGCAAGACGGGCATGTTCAGTGAGTTTTTCCAAGTAGCTTTAGAGGTTCAGAGCTCGGCCAAGAGGACCATCCGCAGCCGCCACACGGGAAGCAGACTTAGAGTTTCATGATGGTAGAGTGGGTAGTCCTTGACTGGGATCCTGGTTAGGAAAAGAGGGGTCAGTCAGAAACGGCAATGCTAGGCAGGCTTGGATCCAGTTTGAGGAATACTGACTGAAATAATAAAATAATAATAATAATAAAATCAAGTACAAACATGGATATTTATTTAGAATGAGAGAAATCATAATCAATTATGATCAAAACGCTTTTAAACTTAGTATTGTGTGAGAGGGCAGGGTGTGTATATTATCAGTCAGAGAACATCTTTTTAGCATTTGGCTCTCTCCTTCCACCTTTGTGGGTTCCTGAGACTTAACGCAGGTCTACAGTCTTGTGCCGCGAGTGCCTTTCCCTGCCGAGCCATCTAGCTGGCCCTCAGTTAGGAATTTTTAAAAGCCAGTTAAGTCTCACCAAATACAGAAAAACTATATATAGAGAGAGAGCACAGGGGAGGCAGAGGCAGGCAGATGTCTGAGTTTGAGGCCAGCCTGGTCTACAGAGTGAGTTCCAGGACAGCCAGGGCTACACAGAGAAACCCTTTCTTGAAAACCAAAAACAAAACAAACCAACAAAGTTCAGGCCCAGTCCTCTTTGTTTTCTACTTCACACTATAATAACTTTAAAATGTCCCTTAGAGAATGAAGAGAAAAGCAGTCCAGTCCTCCTGTCCCATGAGTCATTGGAACTTGTTTGCTATTGCTGAAAGTTAAGGTATAAAGTATGCAACTTCAGTCACAAATGTACGTGCTGGTCATAGCCTTGCTTTAGCTTGGTGCCCGACAAACATAGAACAGCTGCCAGCTTCTTTCACGTCCTCGCGATCAAGAAAAAGAGAAGATACAGCTGCGCTCTCTAATATAGGCTGCATTACTAGTTCTATTTTGTTGCATGTATGTGTGTACGTGTGTGTGTGAATATGTGTGCATGTGTGTGCTCTTGTATGTAGAGGCCAGAAGTTAACCTTGGGTGTTGTTCCTCAGGACTTACCACCTTCCTTGTTTCTTTTGCTGTTGTTTGTTGAGGGAGGAAGGGGCTTGCTCTAGAACCTTGGGCTCGCTGATGAGGCTAGACTGTCTGGCCAGCAAACCTCGGGGAGCCTCCCATTTTTGCCTTCCCAGTGCTGGGGTCACAGTTGCATGCCACCATGTCTGGCTTTTTACATGGATCCTGGAGACCCAACTCAAGTCCTCATGCTTGGATGGCAAGATGGTAGGTAATCTAAGCCACTCCGTGGCCCTACAGTTAGTTACAGGCTTGACAGAAGAGGATCTGTTTTGCCAGGTCCCAGTTTCTTTGCCTATAGTGTGACACTTTAGATGCATGAACACTCCACTGACTGGTTTCCAGCGCCAAACATTTCAAACCTTGTTTCTTTCACTCTCCACTGGCTCCTAGGGATGTCACGTGAGTACAGTGGGCAGCGGGGTGTTCATTCTGGAAGCTCTTCTTACACAGGAACCTTTAGTAACAACTGTACCCATAAGCGACCACAAACCATATAAACATACATCACTAATCCTTATTTCAGCTCCCCTTGGCTAAGCCCCCTAATGCCTCAGCCATTCAACACTCCCATCAAGAAAGGAAGGTGGAGGAAACTCGGAATGAAAGGAAACCATGGTCCAAACTTCTGTGGCTAGCGTAGCTCACTTTTTACAAGATTTTACAGAACACTGTGGCTATGGTAACACATTACTAGGGTCTCTTCCAGAGAAAGAACTTCGAAGAAAGTCCTGTGTTGTGGATTTCATCAGCTTCCTGGTACATTGGCCATAGTGCCAGGCCCTACTGTAATCCACAGAGCCCCGTGGCTAAGGTCTGGAAAGAGAGAGGTGGTATGCTAAGAGGCAAGTTTAAAATCAAGGTTATGGGACCCTAGAGTCTTCAACAATGACTTTGTACTCAAGAAGCTGATGGGACCATTCTCAAGAGATGGCTGGCTGGCTGATGGTGGATAGATGAATGGATGGTGGATGGATGGATGAATGATGGTGGATGTGGATAGATGAGTGATGGATGGATGATGGATGAATGGATGGACTCTTGTTATGTTTTCAAATTTGTTGGGTGTTCAGCTATTTTCTAGGTTAGACATAAACTTCCCAAAAGCAATATTGAATCTAACACATTTCTGGTTCTGAGAGATTACCACAGGGCAAGACACAGAAGACAAAGGCAGAAAAGGACCATGCTGAAGATAAAGCAGGGAGAGACTAGGCAGAGGTGACATGCTCCCGAGTCTTGTCCACTGGGTACCAATGCAGGTGCTTAGAGGCACCAAGCTGAGACTGTGTCTTTTCTTCCTCTGCATCATTAGATGGCCGTCAGAGGATGCTGGCAAAAGGAAGGTGCTGGACAACTTGACCTTTCAAGGGCCTGCTCCTCAAAAACCCACTCTTGCTCATTCTCTAGCTCCCAGGCATTCCCAGGCTTCCCCCTGCAGTTTTCTAGGGTGTCTATGGAAGGAGAGGCCCTCCGGGTGGTCCATTCCAAGGCTCAGCAGCCGGAACGGACAGTGCCCCACAGCTTCAAGTTCAGTTCCACTTGAAGCATTTTATGGGCCCAGCCTAGGTAAACAGGGGCCCCATTAATGAACCGGGGTTTCACCTCTGCCGCTGTTGGTGTCAACTCCCACAGCCTGAGGCGATGGAGCGTGAGCCCCATGGCAGCTTGAAGCCAAGCAAGGACTGAAAAGGCAGTGTGGCAAGGACATGCAGACACCTTCCTGTCTCCGTAGCCCATTCATAGCGTCAGGACAGGGGTTGGGGAGGGTAGGAGGTAGTGACAGATTGAGGCAGAGGCAGGGCTAGAACCTCCAATCCAGCCAGTGGATGCTGTGTACTGCCACATGCCAGGATCTGGTCCTTTTCTGTGGGTGGGGTCTGACAATAGCTGGATTCTTAGGGGAGCAGCTGGAAAGAAACAGAGAACACAGGCCTGTTCCTCCCCCGTTCCTCCCCATGCTCCCTGCACCTTTCCTGGTGCCAGCTATGCTCCAGGCTCTGAGGTGAGCCTGGGGACCCTCGGATGACTCAGACCTGGCCTTTGTCCAGAATGAAGTCACAGTCTGATGAAGAGACAGGTGTGGACACAGACAATGACAATGACAAACCAGTGTGTTCATCTGAGACACAGAGAAACCTGAGGACAGCCCCCAAAACAGCCTGGAATTGGGAGGGTCAGGGATTCCCCTGCGGGGAGGGGAGAGAACTTGACCTGAATGTTGACGATGAATTAGTCAGCTAGCTAAACTCTGCAGGGATTCCCAGGCAGAGGAGCAGCACCTGTGGAATGACAGTACTCTGGAGGGACTCCCACAGCTGGCCGCGGGCTGATACAGAATACGCACTCGGTAAATAACTTCTGAATGGGTGGAGAGATGGGTAAATCTGTACTGCAGCTTGGATGTGGGAGGTGGAGGTGTGGAAGAATCTGGAAGAGGCTAGAAGCTGAGAAAACCATTCTTAAGAACTGCGTGGTTCCCATGGCTTGGGGACCCGGGACAAGGTTTAAGCAGGAAAGGGGAGGGCTCCCAGGGACCTGGGGTTAGTGGTATTGGCTCAAATACACACATGGAGTTAAATCTGTAATTCAGGAAACAGTCTATACCCTCATTCTGACAGCTCCAATTTGGAGCAAGTATGTAGGTAAAAAGCAGAATTGTGGTCCAGGGGACTTCATGATGGCCTGAATGGGCAGGGGCTAGGGGAAGATGGGACAACTGACAGGGTAGATTATGGTTGTTGTTTTAACGGAACCTTGTTTTTGAGGAGCTGGGGATGTGGGATGATTAATACAGTGCTCAGCTAGCAAGCACAAACCCCAGGAAACTAGGCTTGATGGCGCATACCTATAATCCTAGCACTTGGGGCAGGAGGATCAGAAGTTCAAGGCTATCCTTAGCCATATAGCAAATTTTAGGCCAGTCTACATTATAGGAGAATGTCCCGGAAGGAAAAACAAACAAACGCAAAATGAGAGAAAGGAAAGAAGAAAGGAAGGAAAGAAGGAAGGAAAAATTGGAAGAGAAACTTTTCTGAAGTCTAATACAAAGAGGAAATCACACAAGTCATAAATATGCCCATCTGAGCGTGTTACCAGGTGAAGCAGCGGATAACCGCTGGGAAGTCAGCGTGAGCAGGGCCCTGGCCTTTTCATGCACTCTGACACCGGGAAAGCAGGTCTGGGGGAGGGTGGGTGGGTTGAGTCTACAGGCCTGGGGATATCCAGGGGTCCAGAAGACTCAGGCTGTCTGGGGGTGGATGTACATGAACAAATCTATTCACGTGGACCCCCTCCACCTACAGCCCAGACCTCACCCCCTGCCTCCCTTGACCTCGTCCTCCACATCTCCTCCCTTACCTACCCTCTAACGCTGTGGGACTGTGGGAAGAAGGTAGGGTCATATGCCCACAACTGCAAGTTATACAGACCTCCCTGAACAAATGGAAGACAGTTGAGCACAATGAAAACATAAACCTAACTCCCCTGGAGGCGGAGTGCCTGTGTGCACTCTAAGGAGGAGGCATCACACGCTGCGTACCGGCTAATGCATCTGCCTCTCGTGCCTGCGATTGTGACAGCGGATGCGGATGGCACATACACAGTAAACATAACTTTATATAGCTTAGAGATATCAGTCACCAGCGTCGGTCAAAACTGCACCCCTTTGGCGGGCCACTCGTGGCTTCTGTAATTAATTACAGCCTTAAGGCTCCAGATCCAGAAAGAGGAGCCCTGGAGCCGCAGGCTTGCTGGTGTCTGCCCCCACCCTGCGGAGGATACCTCTTGTTTTTATTAAACCTTTCACTACTGCTTTATCTGTTTCTTGTTCAGTTCTCTGTTTGAGATGCAAAGACCCTGGACATGGATCCGTGGGAGGCTTCTGAGACCTCCGCTTCGGTAACGCGGTGCCTACACTGAACCTGGCTTCCAGCCTCTCCCGTTCCAGTCACTGCCACAGCCCCGTCCCCAGTCAGAGATAATCCTGGTCCTCTAGGAATCTCAGTGTTCTCTTCTCTACAGCAGGAAGCAGGCTCTTCGAGTAGAGAGAGTCCAATCTCCAGACTCCAGACCGTGGGGCTCTCAGCGGCTCTTCTCAATGCACCCCGTTTGCAAAGGCCTGTGTCTCTTCGGCAGGAACCTCTCGCATAGCTTGAGTGTGTCTGTCCAGGCTGCCTGCTTCGTATCAGTGAGCACCTCTCTCCTGAGCCTCTCATAGCCCAGTCCTGTCCTGCACATAGTGCCAATGTCTGGGGATCCTTACTGGGCCACAGCCTTGAGCTGGCCCAGTCAGGGTTTGACCCCAATCTGGAATGACAGCCCCAGCGTCTTCTTCTCCGGGCTTTGAAGTAAAGATGGGGTGTGCTCCTTGTCACCAGTGCTGGCAGCCCAGACCCTGGCACAGGAGAGGAGCAGGTGAAGTCGACTAAATGCCATGCTGTGTGCTTCTCCTCAGGACCCTGATGGAGGCTTGCTGGAGGATAGTATGTGCTAGGGAGGGGCCATCTTGGCACAGTTGGGCCTGGGGTGCACAGACTTCTCTTGGACCATGGCCCATTTCATCCGGTGGTTCTTTGCAAAGCCAGGAAGTCTTGGTGTTTTCAGAAGGAAATGAGCGGGTCGTGCTCACGGGGAGCAGACAGAGCTAGGAAAGGACTCCAAGGGAAACACACCATGGAGGGAGACCAGAGCCAGGCTTTGCCTGTGAAGCAAGGAAGGCAGGTGTTGAGCCGGGCTGACAAATGAGCTGCCTATGCCCCTCTCCTGGTGCTGTAGAGAGATGCCTTCTCTAGGACAGCGCTCCTCAACCTAAGGGTCAAGACCCCTTTGGGTTACATATCAGATCTTTACGTTGTGATTCGTAACAGCGGCAAGATTGTAATTATGAAGCAGCAACAAAAATAAATCTATAATTAGGGGTCACCACGACATGAGGAACTGTATTAACGTGTCACAGCACTAGGAAGGCTGAGAACACACTGCCCTAGGCGGGCTTTCTGATAGAGCTGGGGACAAGCTGAGGGAAAGAGAGACCCAGACTGCTTTTACCACCTCAGAGACCCCACAGATTAGAGGTGGCAGGGGAGGGAAGGTCATTGCGTCCTCCCTGAGAGGCCGGAGAAGGCTGTACCAGGCCCGGAATAGCTGCCTCGGGGAAGCCTGACAAGCCACCATTTTTCTTCCATCACCCACTCCTCTGCTGAACGGTAAAGCCAGATGCCTGTGTCAGGGGAAAAGAAACTGAAGACAGAACAGGCTCAGGTCCTGCCTCTGAGGGGCTCCAGACCTGGTGTGTGGGGGTGACAGCTAGTGACACGGGTGACTTGAGGTTCTGACCTCTTTGTAGGTCTGAGTTTGTACCACTCTAACATGTTTCCATGATGGGGGGGGGGCGCGTTAACCAGTGTCTTTGTTGTTATTTGGTGGGGTTTTGCTGTCATTGGTTTGGGAGCTTGTGTTTTGTCTTGGTGTTTTGAGACAGCTTCTCACTATGGATCCCCCGCTGACCTATACCTCACTGTGTAGACCAGGCTGACCTCAACGTCTCAGCAATCCTCCTGCCTCTGCCTCTGGAGTAGAGATTACAGGTACATACCACAACACTTAATACTGACGGACCTCCCACCATCCCATTCTGGCTAGAAGTCCCAGGTCAAGGCACAAACAAATGCATGGCCACTGAGGGCCCTCCCCCCACCGGCTTGTAGATGGCTGTCTGTCTGCTTTCGGTGCCATCACACGATGGAAAACAGAAGGGGCGCAGGCTTTCCGTTTCTTCTCACCTTTTAGTTTTTACACCTATTATTTATTTTTCTGTACGTGTGTGTGTGTGTGTGTGTGTGTGTGTGTGTGTGTGTGTGTGTGTGTATAGGGGAGGTGGGTCAGCATGCATGGCACACATGTGGAGGTCAGAGGTCAGCTTGCAGGACTCCTTTCTCTCCTTCACCATGTGAGTCCAGGGAAGGAACTCAGGTTGGCGGCTTCCCAGCAAGCACTCTTACCCAATGAGCACTCTCACAGGCCTAATGTCTCTTCCTAAAATGGCGCTAATCCCATCATGAAGGCTCTGCATGACATCGACAATCACTTCCAAAAGCTCCACCGTTGATCACACAGGAACGATGGGGATCAACGCATAGATTCTGGGAGATAGGGCTGCAGACTAGAATAGCGGAGTGCTTTTCCAGCTTGCCTAACCACACACCACCTGAGAGGCGAGTGCTGGCACCATCCTCTGTGGCAGCGGGAACTTCAATAGGCCCAGGGGCCCACATGGGCCAAGGCCAGGAGCAGCCCTCCGGCGCTCACTCTGCAAAGCTTATGGTTTGTCCATGACCACTGCTGTCTCTACCATCCTTCCCAGAGAGGGAACTGAAGTCCCAAGAAGGCAGTGGCTGTGTGGAACTGCCCAGCCTGTCTGAGGAAGTGCCTGGCCCAAGTCCAGGTGAGTGGAGCCCAGTCCCCCTTCTGAGGCCTGGCCTGGCCACAGCATTCAGCCAAGACCCCTCTTTAGGGCCAACTGGAAGGACTTCAGAGGCCCTAGGCTGGGAGAGGTGGGAGAGGCATGCAGCCTGGCACCTCTTCAGGGACAGACAGCCCCACCACCTCTCTGAAGGAGACTGGGCAGAGGTGGGGGCTATGGAATCCCTGGAATGGAATGCGCATTGTCCCCACAACTTGGATCAGGAGGGTGATCTGGGGAAGGGCAGAGAACAATGGGGACCCGGGGGACTGCTTCTCAAGCAGACAAGGCAGGGCAGGGAGGGGCAGTATGGATGAGGCCCTGAGGTGCAGGTCATGCATGGAGACCCCAGAGCAGATGAGAGGCCCCCTTTCTCCCTCTCTGTTCTCCACAAAACCCAGGAGCCAAGCCCAGGCAGCCCCTACTTTCAGGAGGATGCTGAGACATCGGAGGATACCCAGAGCTCTCCCTTCCTGGTCAGGACTGGTCCAGCAACCTCTTGGGATAGGCTTGGGAACAACCGTGACACTGTTTCACAGACTTGAGACACCGGGGCCCAGAAGCATAATATACCACAGTCAGTCCACGTGCTGGGGATGCACACCCCTGTTTTTGTTAGAGTTAAAAACTCCTTCTGGTCGAGAGACTAGAATGTCTGGCTTAGGTGGAGACCTAACATTCCAGTTGGGCCAAGTCATTCAGCTTAGCCAAGGGACCACCCCTAGGAAGGTGAGCTCACCTTAAGCTGTGCTAAAGAGATGGGTGAAATAACTAGCCCTTTAATGAGATACTGTACGTTTCCTCCCAGAATCCCAGACCCTGGTATAGTGGCTTAGGGGCCATAGCCATGTAGTATCTAAATCTGCCCATTTTCTGAATTATTCAGAAAAGTGTAACTTCTCCTTTTGACCTCTTTTCTGTTCTGTTTTTTTTTTTTGTATTTTTTAAAAATTTATTTAATTCTATTTTATGTGCATTAGAATGAAGGTGTTAGATCCCTTGGAACTGGAGTTACAGACAGTTGTGAGCTGCCAGTGGGTGCTGGGAATTGAACTTGGGTCCATTTGGAAGAGCAGCCAGTGCTCTTAACCACTGAGCCAGCTCTCCAAGCCCTTTGCCTCTTTTCTAAGCATTATTTCTTTAGGCTTTCCCTCCAACATTTTGAGCTTCCTTACTCCTCTAAAGCCTCACCACTGTGGGGCTGCTTGTCTGCCATGTAGCTGACTGCCTGCCTCGAGGGTTTTTGTTGTTGTTGTTGTTTTTTACAAATTCTAATAAAATTGACCTTGAGCAATTTTGAGTCCTTTCTTGAATTATTTTATTAATGAAACTAAGGAACCTCAAAGGGGCATCGTGGTTTCCCCTATATCATTTTGTCATTGTCACATACATCCTCCCTTTGGACAACCAGCTGGCACACTCTCCTTATCCTCACTCCACAGAACCTAGAAGGCCAGGCACTTCAGGATCAACGACTTTTCCACCCTGGAAGTGTGCCACCATTTCCTGTTTCCTGTCCCAATGCAGGGTGCCCTGGGGCCTTCCTTAGCCTCTGCTAACTCTGCTTTCTTCCCAGCCACTCTCTCTTTCAATGGTTCCTTGGCTTGCCTCGACCTGCTTCTTTCTCCGGAGTTCATTCTCAGTGGGTTTAATTTTCATTTCACTCTTTTGGGGGCACCAGCGCTTACACAAAGAAAGGCTCTGGGCTCTGCCATTGCTAACTCTGTAACTCTTCCATTGCTATAGTGTGGCCTTGGCTGAGTAACCTCCCCTGCCTGTTTAACAGGTTGGAAAGAGAGAATATCTGAAATCCCCAAGCCACTGGAGGCCCTGAATGGGACAGCCCTCCCATCTTCATGCCAGACGCTGTTCCTGGATCCCCAATGCCATTTCTCCATGTCCTATCCCCAGGGCAAGTTCCCAGGCTAGCAGGGCCCTGGCTCAAACCTGACCTGTGCTGGGAAAGATAAACACACACCCCAATACAGCTTCGGGCCTCTGACCCAGTGGGGGCTCTTGCTGGGGACTATGGTGGATGTCCTTAGGGGATTTTCTGTCTCATGGAGAGCCCAGGGACTATCTTAGGACAGATCTAACCAGCTTGCCTGGTGAGAATTTGATACACTTAAGGCTCAATACACACACATACACACACACACACACCCATTATCACATTTTACCTCTCATTTTCTCACATTATGTGTTAGTATAATGTTCTGTTCTCTCCAACACAGGCATGTACACACACACACACACACACACACACACACACACACACACACACACACATGGGCCCTTATCATTGCCTCACCTATCTTCTCCATTTATAGATGATAGATACATTATCTACCTATTTACCTGTCTACCCATTCATCACAACCATCCACCACCATCATCTACCCATCCACCCATTGACCTACCTATCATCTAACTATCTGCCTAACCACCCACCCACCCATCATGCATTCATCTTTCTTTCTTTTTCTTTCTCTCTCTTTTTCTCTTCCTTCCTTCAATCCCACATTTGTGAAGAGGCACATTTAGGAGTCCCAGACCTCAGTTTCCTCAGCTCACAAGGCCAACGGCACAGACAAGGCATCACCAGTGTGTTGTGATCAGAGTGAGAAGCCCTGAACCATAGGAACCCGGTGTGAAATGCTCAGAGAAGGCTTCTGAGAAGAGAGACCTTGATCTTATTTTTGAAGCTTGAAGATGAGTCTCAGAGACACAGTTCTGGGCAAGGGAATCCTGGGGAGAGGGGCTGAAAGGGAGACTGGACAGGGCCTGTGTGCCAGCGTTAGGCAGTAGGCAGGGGTGTTAGTGAGAGGGAGAGCTTCCTGTCCATGTCTGGATAAGCTCATCTTGGATGCTCAAGACTGCTAGCGCCTGTGATGCCACCCAGGTGGACTGTGTTTGCCTGCAGGTCCAGATCCTCTTAGGAAAGTCCTGTCTATTCCCCAAGCCTCAGCTGAGCACCACTGCTCCTCCTTTCCCTCAGGGCAGGGAAATCAGGGCTAACAAATCCCCCCTGAAGAGAGTGTGTTCCCACTCCTCAGACCATCACCCTGACACTTCTCTCAAGGCTCTGGGATCCTCCCCTCCTCACCAGCCAGACCTTCCAGGTACTTCCAGTGTCTGTGTTGGTCTCTGCCACCCTATGTCCTCCATTCCAGAACAGGGAAGCCTTCTCCAAGCTCATAGCTTCACCTGGCATTCAGGTGCCAGCCCAGCTCTGATTGTCAGCCCTGTCTACATCATCGAGACCCTTGATCCATATACTCTGGCACGGTAGTGGCCAGGTTCTTTAGGCCCCAGGGCATGTCTTTCTGCTCTCTCTGCCTGGAGCCTTCCCCAAAGGGCTGCTGAAGGATCCCCCTGCTTGTATGAGGGTGAACCCTTTGGGAGAAGTTGGAAAGATGCAGGAAGAGGGGAGCCTGGGAGGTTGAGGCATAGTTCAGATGGGGACAGGACAGTGAGGGCATGGAGCAGAGCTGGGCTGAGCAGGCTGAGCGAGCACTACCTCTTCCTAGGTGCCACCAGAATCAGAGACTCCTGATGTCCAGAGATTTCTAAGGTCAGAAGGGAGCCAGTAAGACCCTCCCAGTCCTGCCCAACAAAGCCCCTAAAACTCACAGGGGCTTCTATTGCTATCCTAGAGTCTCAGCCTAGGTGAAATTCGAACACAATTAGCTGAGACCAACCCTGGCCAGATTTTCTCAGTAATTATGCTGAGACCCAGAGCAGTGTGCTGAACCGTTGCATCCTCCACCCCCGACTTTCCCATTTCCATCTCTGGCTGTGCAGGCAGGCATGACAAGATGTCAGAGACCCTTGACTGTCCAGCACCCCCTCACCCTGGCCCATGTCTCTCCCAGCCCTGAGCGGAAAACCAGAGGGCAGGGTACATACAGTCTCAGTTCCCAGGACCCAAAGGCGTCCCTCCAGCTGGAGGCTCCAAGAGCCACAAGGGCAGAAGGCAGAAGCAGTCTGGATGCCAAGCTGCAGGAAGGAAAATGCCACTGACCAACAGGGCCCTGAAGCTGGGCTGGCTGGCCACAGCATCCAGTGGCACATCTGGCCTTGCCGCAGATGGTCTCCTGAGGAGCATTGTGGAAGGAGCACTATGGGGGCATTGTGAGAGGACCACATCCATGTCTATATCAGAGAGTGTCATAGGGACCTCTCATCAACATATCTTGGGGAGCACCGCATCTGCATCTCTTGGACAGTGTCATGGGAGCACCACCTCCCCAGTTCTTGGAGAGCATCATATCTACATCTCCGTGGAGCACTATGGGGGCACCATGAGGACATGGTTTCATGTGGGGTTGTTATTATAAAATGAATGAAAATCCCAACCATTCTATTTTACCAATAAAGACTCAGGGGCCAGCTGCTGGGGTAAAAACCTGCTAGCTCAGAGAGGCAGAGAAAGCACCCAGCTGACCTTCCTTCTCAGCTCAAGTCCTGATGGAAAAAGCCCAAAAGGCTCACTAGCTCAGCTGACAGCCCAGGAGAAAAAGGCAAAAAATCCCAAGCCAAAGGCTTGCTAGCTCAAAGCCCAAGAAGTCAGAGAGCTAGAGAGCTAAAGCTGAAGCCTTCTACTGTCTTAAATACTCCTCAACAAAAAGTCTCTCCTATTATATAATCCCTGTCAGCTGGCTTCTTGCTTCTTCTCTTGACCTAGGGTTAACTTTATTAAATCTTGTATACAGAAAACTCTTGGATTAAAAGCATGTGCTAGGGCTGGCTGAACTACACCATAATCACCTGTTAAAAAACAGAAAGTTCTTGGATTAAAGGTATGTGTTAGGAATCAACCACAACAAACAAGAAATAGGCTTTTATAGTTCACAATCTTGTGGATCACAATGAGACCAAATATCCTGCAACATAGGATGCTTTGGGAATGACTTCCTTCACGAAGCAGGACTTGGCGTGGCTCTCGAAAGTGCTTAATTAGCTGTCCTGAGGTCATGAGGTCACCTTTCTTTTTATTTCTATTTTTCCTCCCCAGAGAGGGTGTCTGTACATAGGCTGGCCTGGAAATCCCAGTCTCCTTACTTCAGCCTTCTGAGAGCTGGGATTATAGGCACGGGCCGGCTTAGCTGGGAGCATGTGTGCCCCTGTGGTGAGTGGGGCCAGTCTCACTCAGGAGCATCCAGGAGCCCTAGGCTTGCCTTAGATTCTTAGAGATGGTGAGTGTCCCCCAGTGCCTCCCCCAGGGAAGCCAGAGGGGAGGTGTTGTGGCGCTGTGGCTCTAGGGGGTACTCTGCCCAGCACACTGCACAGCTGCCCTTTCCTCCCTTCTGTCTTCGTGAGCCACACTCTGCTGTGCAGCCTCTGATGATGCGTGCTCAGCTTGCCCTTGGCCTCTAGGTCTTTCCTGGAAGCATGCCCCCACCCCGCTAGGCAGGCCTGGCCTGCCTCATTATACCTGTCTCCCCCCATAGCTATAGAGCTGTCATCTAGTCTCTGATGACCTCTTCATGTCTCATGCCTGTTGTTCAAGTGTCCAACTGTCCCTGGCCTTCTTCAGCCTTTGAACATGACTCCAGTTGGAGCTGGGGACCCCCCCCCTGCTGCCTAGGTTCCCCCACAGGTACAGGGCTTCAGGTTGTTCCTTCTCTGGACCTGCCCCCCGTTTCACCTCTTGAGAGTATATGCACAAACTCCTGCCAAGTGTCTTCTGTGACAATACATTCCCGAGGTCAGCAAATATTTGCTGCCTGTGGTTCAGCCCACCTGCAGGCCACCCAGGATAGGAACAGAAGGGAGAGTGGCAGGGAGCCAGCAAGGGGAGGCTGCAGAAGAGGGTCTTATCATCTTGGGGTTGCATCACTAGAACCATGGGGGGCAGAAGCATGGAAGGAGTGTGCCTGGAAGTGCTGCCAGCTCTCGGTGCCTTGGAACAACTGGAGCTTGTCTGCAGTGGGCAAAGTCAGATGAGCTGAAGGGCTCCGGTGAAGTCCGGCTGACGGCAGCAGGCTGCTGGTTGTATTTGAGATGGCTTGCGATTCATGAAGAAAGCACTTCAAATCTTCAAATGTGGAACATGTAGAGCACATGCAAACCTGCGTGGAAAAGCACTGGAGTCCCCTACATATTCTTCTCCAGTGTCACCGTCCAAGAAAGAGGTCACCGCTTCCTTTGCCAGCACGAAGCCTTCACCAATGGCAACAATTTTAGCCTTAGCATTAGTTTCTCGGGGACTCATGGAAAGCAAGATTGAGGTTCATCTCTGGGGGATCCCTGGCAACACCAGGGCCCATTCCATTGGGCTGGCATTGTGGTGGTTCACTGAGTCACCAAAAATCAGAGGAGCTCCAACTTCTGAGTTCCAACTCCAATGAGGCAGTCTTCCCATGTATGTCTTCCCATGAGGGAGGACAGTGAGCTCCATTTTACATATAATGAAATGGAACTGTAGGGACAGCGTTTGGTGGCACAGAGGTTTGGGAAAGTGTATCTGGTCCTAAGGCCCACCTCCATCTTTACCAATGCATACCAAAGAGGAAAAACAATGTCATTTGTTTTGATTGTCAAAGAGGTGTTAGGAAGCTAGGTATCTAACCATTGTCCTCTCACTGTCTGAGGGGCCTGTACCAGGGCATGGCGTGACACTCCTCAGGGACTTGGAGACACTGAGTACTGTGCCACTACTTCTGCTGGAGACTAAGGCCAGGGGTGGGCAGGGCTGTCAGGAGCAGTTTCAGGCAGGAGTCCTTCTCACTTAGCACTAAGCTCTAGAAAGATAGAAAGCTCTAGAAAGATAATTAGTCACACCCTAGCCTGGCTCTAACATGCTGGAGATGGCTCACATTGGAACATCAGAACCATCCTCCACAGTGATCATTCTGTTCCAGTCTGCAAGATGGGCTTGCCTCCATGGCCATAGAGATTTGAACCCAGGGAGGTGACTCTAAAGTTACCGGGCTTACCTCCAATCCTGACTATTGCCTGACTTGCAAGGGGCCTGGGAAAGGCTGTCCTTGACCTGGAATGTCCCAGTCCTCTCCAGCCACAAAGAAGGTTTAGACAGACTATGTGACCCCTGTTTGAATAATTCCTTCCTTAAGGAGATGTTAACTATGTCTGCTTCTTCCTTATAAGGTCCCAACAACCTTAACTGAGGGAACCAAATCATTCATTCAGCTTACTTGTAAAGCATTGGAGACCCCAAAACAGTCACCCCGGAAAGTCCACACCCAGCACGGATGACAGGTCCTCCAAGGCCCCTTAGATGGAGCCCTTTCCATCAGACACCCCAGTCTGTGCACTCTTGCCCTTCTCAAGACCCTGAGGCCATCTGCAATTAGAGCAGAAGGGCATATAAGTGGCTGAGAGGAGAAGCTGGATTTTTAGGCCAAGGCCCAGTGACTCTCTACCTCCCTTTTGAGGGAATGTCAACAGTCAGCAAGCTGGCTCCTCATGGTCTCTTGCGAGCAGGCACAGCTGATCTGAGGAAGATGGAAGCTGTTTTGCTTGCAGGACCACATTTGACAACACTCCCATTTCAGCAGGAGTGGGAGGCAGGAGGGTCCGGTCTGTTGCTGTCTCTCTGGCTCTGCTGAGACGCCCCCACCCCCCATCCAGGGCATGGGCTCCAGCCCAGGCCCGTCACTTCATCCTGTTCAGAGCCAACGGACTATAGCGTCTACAGACCATGACCCCTCCCCGCAGAAGGCATCTCAGTCATCCCTGCCAACACCCCAACGCCTCAGTGCACTTGGCAGGTAGACTGCCTGCCTCCCAGAGCCCCCCCCCCCCCCTATGAGCCAGAAAAGGGCTGGGCAGGATGGCGAAGGAGGCCTCAGATGGAGCCACAGGCTGGCACTTATGCTCAGAAGGCCTTCAGGGTGGCTGGGTGCCCCGGACAAGTAACTGGGCCCCTCTGAGCTTCCCTGGCTTCACCTGATCTTCAGCAGGTTCAGGCGCCACGCTGTGCAGAGAGGCCTTACCAGACGAGGTGCTGGGCAGTGGGAGGAGCTTCCGTTAGACTTTGCTCTCTCCCATGACCCGTTCCTCCCTCCCACCCTTTCCCACTGATCCTTGCCGTCACGTCACATTGACAAGGAATGCTTTTGGCTTTTTCAAGGACCATTGCCCCCACTGGAGGGCTGGCTCTGTGCACATCCCACACAGGGAGCTCAGACAGCCCCAGGCAGGCGGCCCCTGGGGACCTGACTGTCTAGTCTATAAGGCAGAAGCAAGGAGGCCAGGCAGGGAGACGCAGGGTAGAGAGGCTGTGGGCTGCAGAGAGGATGGAGAAGGCACACAGAGCTCTGAAAACGGAGATTGGGTTTGATTTGCCCTAGAGCCCTGGGATGTGGAAATGCCTATAGGGCTTCAGGGTGTGAACTAGCAAAAGCCAACTGGGAGGCTGCCTTGAGACCCCCTTAGCTTTCCTCTGGAGCCTCCGAGACCTCCCAGCCACTCACTCCCTTGGGACTGGGTCCAGCAAATTGGAACAGTATATGGGGTAGAGTCGCTGATGTGTTGACGTCGGACAGCCTTGTGTGGAGGGGCGTGGCCAGGGACTTTGCAGCCAGATTGTTAAAGCTGAGCTTAGCCGTTCCCCAGCTGTGTGGTCTTGAGATAGTTCATTAACTTCTCTGAGCTTCTGTCTCCCAGCATTTAAACAAAATAAGGTATAAAATTGGCAGGGTAAAGTTCAGCAATTTTACACGCACAACTCAAGTACTTTTTCCGTATGTACACAGCCACCTCCTCTAAAGTTTCCTTGTGGAGCTCTGGTTTCTCCATCCAAAACAATGGGAGAAAAACTATAGCTGCACAGAACACTGTAAAGGTGAAAAAAGATGAGGCCTGTCACACACTGGTCTGGTGTCCTGTACACACTGTGTTGCCTGATCCGTGGATTGCTGTTCTTTCCCGCTCAGGTTTGCTCAAGTTCTGCCTCCTTCTAGTTTCTCTACAAGCCCGTATTTTACTCCCTCAGAAAACTAAGGTGTAATCAAGCAGTAGTCCTGGTTTTACTGTGTGGCCCAAGAAAAACTAACTCCCTTCTCTGTGCCAGTGAAGAGCAGACTGGCTGCTTCCTGGGGCCATCCTAGGTTCTGTGTTTAAATGCTGTGATCTGGGAACCTTGGTTGTTCCCCCCAAGCCAGGGGTGTGGCCCGAGGGTCTGTGTGGGTTGTGTACGTTGGAAAAGAGGGAGGCATCTGTTCTTGCCTGTCAACTGGCTGGGACAGCCCCTGGGGTGCACACTCAGACCCCTACATCTCTGTGAAGTCACTCCACCCCAAAATGCACACAAGCATTTTTAGGGGTCCCTTTACCTCCCCAATGGTCCCTGACTCGTTTTACATTTGTCAGGAAGAAACTGGAAGCACTGGCATTTTCTCCCCTGGAATGCTCCAGGGACACTCCGAGATCAGACGAGAATAGAGGTGACCACAGAAGGAAGACTAAATCCTGAGACAAAGCCCCTCGGTTCCCCCGAGAGCACAGACTGACGAAGCTGAGAGCGATACTGCCTTGAGTTGGCTAGAGATGGGAGGAGCACTGGAGTCTAGGCCTGGGTTGGAAGAGGTCCCAGGAAAGCAGGAGGCCCAGAACAACCAGGATCTGGCCAGTCATGGTCCCACATTCCAGCCACCATCCTCCAGGGGCCGGTCCACGAGGAGGCCTGCAGCCTTGCTGGTGTGTGGACATGAGTGCCCCCTGCTGGGCAAGGAGATGCCCTGAGGACAGAGCATGGCCGGAAGACAGGCAGGTGAAGGTTGGCATCTTGGCCTCTTCCTCTAGCTGGTTGACTTCGGGCAGGTGGCACCTGCTCACTTCTTTGTATGTGAGTTTATGGGTGTGGAGGTCAGAGGCTGACACCAAATGCCTTCTCTTATCATTCTTATTTTTTTGAGAGAAACAAGGACTTTCACTGAACATGGAGCTTGCTGGTTAGGCTACCGGGCGTTGGCCAGTGAGTTCCAAGAATCCAGCTGTCTCTGTCTGCTCTGAGGGTACAGATGTGAATCACAGTGCTTTGCTTTGATATGGGTGCTGGGATCCAAACTCGGTTCCTTGGCTTGGGTGGCAGACTCTTTACCAGGGGAGCCATTTTCTTAGCACCTTCTAGATTTGAGTGAATCCGCCGTAGGTTCATATGTCAGAAGCTGGTACCAGACTTCACCATGATAAAAGAGTCTGAGGGCTGTTGAGCTGGCTCAGTGCGTCCCACATTGCAGAGAGAGAAAGCCGACTGCTGCAAGCTGTCCTCTGACTTCCATGCATTCGCTGCGACATGTGCATTTGTGCACACACGTGGGTGTGCGCGCATGCCAATAACTCACACATGTAGCAGAGAGCCGTGAGTGACTGTGCTCAGCTCATTTTATCCGTCTGATTCAGTCCGGCTCTCCAGCCCATGGGATGGGACTGCCCCCCCCCTCTCGGGTGGCTTTTCCATCCTCAGTTAAACCTTTCTGGAAACATATACTAGATGTACCCAGAATTGTGTTTTCCCGAAGGCTTTCTAGTCAGTAAAGTCGGCAGGCAGTGAAGATTAGCCATCATAGGGTCCTGACTGGCTCTCCTCTCTCTGGCTTCCTGTCTGGCTGTATGATCACCCCTGTTCACAAGTGCCCCACAGCGTGGTGTCAGCTACGATAAAGAAGATGATGCATCCAGAGGGCCGTTGGGACTTCTGCACTACAAAACTGCGAGCTAAAGAAATCTCTTTTCTTGGATGGTTAACCAGGTGTTTCATGACAGTCATGGAAAGTGGAGTGATGATGAAGCTTCACTCCATCTGTGACCTCAATTCCTCTTTGTCTTTTAATCCAGGGTAGTCACAGTTAGCATGTGGCTATCCTTGGAGGCCTGTCACTCCATCCAAATAACTCCTACCTTGACCAGGCCTGGGAGGCTCTAACCCCTGTCCATCCGAAGAGCTGGTGAGCATTATGTACAGGTGGCTCTGGGTATTGTCTTCCTTTCCTTGATGTTAGTGTCAAGCTTGAATTGTCAGTGTCCCAATTCTCTGTCTGTCTGCAGTGTGGAATCATGGCTTTCTGCAGACAGTGGGACTTACAGACTAACTAACTTTGGAAGAAGAGAATACAAATCTCCCAGAGATTCATATCTGGGTAATCACAAGTCTTTGATTGTTTCTGTTTGGGGGAAGAGATGGGAAGGCATTGTTTTGCATGTAAATAAAAGCATGCGTGACTGTTGGCCCACCAAAGGGCCCCAGTGCGATCTTACTCTGCTCATCTCCACACATTGGTTCATTTGTTTCAGGTAGTGTGGTCTCCAAACCTCAGTACCATAGCCTGCACTGAGACCTGAGCCCGGCTAGTCAGCACCATGCCTTTGTGGTCACAGGGACTTGTTTAGGAAAGGACATGATTCCCACCAGAAGCAATGAGATTAAATGTTTGAATATTCATAAAGATGATTGAGAAAGACTCTATCATGATGGGCTCTTGAAACTCTTATCTCCATCTCCAAAGTGCTGGGATTACAGGTTTGCCCCGCCACACTCAGACATGCAAGCTAATTTTTGTCTCTCTATGGCAATGGGATAGTTGGTCGTGAATAATGTCCTGAAAGCAGTCTGAAGTTTGCAGAGACCTTTTATATTCATTTAATCATCACCAAAGTGCAGGAAATAAGGCATCTTGCCACTGTCTTATAGGTAAGAAATACTGAGCCTGGAACAGGAGATGTGATTGGTTTTTGGTCACATGTTCCAGCTAGAACTTTTCTCTTCCCTTTTGAGCTGCCTTCTGGGGAGATGAGGAATCAGAACAAGCTCTGGGAAGAAATGGAATTCGGGCATGAAGAGTGCCCTAATGGAAGAAGGTGGAAGGACACATTAGCAGAAGGAACAGTGTGAGCAAAAGCCAAGCAGTGTGAAGGGAGGTTTGGCCTGCTGAGCAACACCATATGTGAACATATTTATGGAACATATATATGTGCCATGGTGAATAATTTGTACTAAAATAATAATAATAATAATAATAATAATAATAATAATAATAATAATAATAATAATAAAAAGGAGTCCCCTGGATGCCAAGGATGAATGGCATAAAGGTTTCTAGACAGGACTATGCTAAACCCTTAGGTAGTCATGAGTACTCAAGGCCTCAAACTCTGAGAAGATAAGATCTTTGAATGAGGCTCTATGTTCTGTCCTATGTACTCCAGCTACTCTGAGGAATGGCACACACTATGCTTGGGTTCCTGGGATGATGTTCTCTGTCTCAGACCCATAGAAGAGGTCTGTTAGAATCTTATCTTGAAGTTAGTTACATATGCCTAGATGGGCTAAGGTCCTGGGCTTCCATGTGGCTTTTCAGTTCCCATGACGTGAGACATGGGGCAATGTCCTGGACCTGTCTTCCAGTCCTATCTGGATGTTGGAGCTGAGGTTGAGTTGCAGTTATGAGAGCAAAGCTTCCTTCTCTCTCCTCCCTCCTCCCATCCATCATTTCTTTCTCTGGAGCCGACATACCAGAAGGCTGGTTCTCACTGAGGCCTTTTGAACCTACATTTCTGTTTCCTGGCAGCTTCAAGACTACAGCCTGTGCCCTGTCTCTGAAGAAAGTAGTCCTGTCTCTGAAGAAAGTAGTCCGTCTTTTGACTTCTGGGATACTGTGACACTTTTTTTTTTCTTTTCTTTTTTGAGACAGGGTTTCTCCGTGTAGCCTTGGTTGTCCTGGACACACTTTGTAGACCAGGCTGGCCTCAAACTCACAGAGATCCACCTGCCTCTGTCTCCCTGAATTGCAGACCAGTGCCACCACGCCTGGTTGGTGACTCTTAATGAATGTTTAAGTCATTCCTTGTCCATATGCGACTGTCCCCTTTCTCTGCTCCCTTCTCATGGAGCAAGCCTGTGTCTGTTGTGGTCAGCATGCTGCTTGGCACCCAATGCATAGAACGTGCTCTTTAACATTGCTAAAAGACAGACTGAGTGGCCCGAGTCACTGGTGTAGACAGATGGCAGCTCCTGCCATGATATGTGAGGGTCCAGCCTCTGAGGGCCCTTGGGAGGCCTCCCCTGAGGATGTGTAAGGGTGGTGGGAGGGGGCAAGAGGAGCCGGGTAGATCTGTGAGGCAGGCAGTCCTGTCCCCACAGCACAGCGGAGGAGCTCGGGTCTGCTCAGGACCAGTCTTCCAGTAAGCGCCAGGACAGGCGGCCAAGGACCATCTACTGCTAATTTCAAGCTCTGCGAATCCACACGTTTCTTTTCATCCAAATGCTTTATTTATTTCAACCAGGATTTCTGTTTGCACTAGAGCTTTCTGACCTTCAAAATGATACTGGCCTAGAGAAAAATAAAAAAGGAGAAGTCATTCTTGAAGTGTTTCCCAAAGTCATTTACCAACTGTCCTGGGGTGCCAGCTCAGTCCATTGTTCTCAGACATCTGTATAAAAGACATTACCCCCAACAAGCTATGAACCTCCAAGCAAACGTGTCAACTTCTCAACAATCCGGTCATTCCCCGATCCTGGCTGGCTATTAGCCAAGGGCTGGATACCAGCCAGCCCGGCAAGTTGCTCAACACTCTCCCCGGAGGGGCTTGCTGGATGGGAGGGATTTTCCAGCGTGACTTGGATGAACCTAGAGCTATTTCCCCACCGAGCAGCCCCAGCCTGAGAGGCACCAGCAGCCTCAGCTGAGGAGTAGTGGGGACAGAACAGGGATGTGGGTCGTTCAGTCTATTGATGACTGGCCTGGTGCTGTGGCCCTCAGAGGTCTCTGTAGAACTTAAGCCCGTGTAGAACCAGGCGAACCCTCTGAAAATCCAGCAGCTGGGTTATAAGGGTTTGGACAGGTTTCCAAGGAAACAGAAGGCCCCCTCTGCTCAGCAGGCCTAAGGTATAGTGGGAGACCCTGGCCCTTGGAACTGAAGGGTTCAGGGTTGGGGAGGAAGAGGCCGCATGGGAAGAGGGCAGGAAGGGGGATTTGGCATCGGCCTCTGCTGCCTGGTCTCAATTTACTTGTGAGAAGCCCCCTAATAGCCGGGTGAGAGCTGTGCGCGCTTTCCTGAGAGCCTGCTAAGTGTTTATGGAATGATTTGTGAGGAGAAGTTTCTTTGGAAGCAGCTTGGGGAAGGTATGTTATTAAGAGCTCTTTCTCCAAGTTCCCCTTGGCTCGCTTCCCTCTGGCCCCTGGGGTCTGGGCAGCCCATGGTCACAGCAGCTGTTTGCTATTTTGTAGGCCATGGGGCCCTGATCATATTGAAGCTGAAGGAAGACAGGGAAAGAGGGTGATTTCCTCTTCCCCAAGGGGGGCATAATGCATTCAAGAGACCTGAAGCCTGTGTCAAGAGGGAGCAAGGGGGTCCGCCATGGGCCTAGAAGGAAGGTGTCAGAGGGCATTCGAGTATGCTGGGGACCATTAGCCAGTCACATGGAAGCCAATGACCAGTGACACAGATAAGCCATGGATGGTGAGGGCCAGTCGCAGGCTTACTTTCTCTATCAACCCACAGCTCCCCAAGTCAGGACTGTGCTTACCTTAGTTGTCCCAGCTTCACCTGACATGGAGGGCTGGCCCAGCACATGCTTGCTGGCCCACTTTACTAAGCCATCTAGCCTGCCCAGGTCAGGTCACTCCGGCCATCAGGGGCGCAGTGAGAGCTCTGGGTCAGCTTGGAGAGTTCAATTAACTATGAGTCCTGTTCTGGGAAGCCCAGGGCCATCTATGAATCATTCTATCCAGAGAAACCTTCCCACCAAAGGTGAGACAGAAGCTTCTCCACACTCAGGGTCAGAAGCTGGCTGCAGAAACCACTAGGAGCCAGGGACTGGCTTCCCAGACTCTTAGACCTCTGCCTGGGAAGGTGAGGCCATCAAGATCTTTATTCCAATGTCTGAGTACAACAGCTCTGTGAGGTCAGGCTTTTACATGTCCTAGTATTACAACTGAGAAAAATAAAGCTTAGAGAATGACACACACTCCTGAGGTTATACAGCAAATGCCCATTTAGGTAGTAATCAAATCCAGTGGCCAAGGCCAACACTGGGTCTCTTAATCTTTACACTGGCCAGAGACACCTGCTTCGCTATCACGCTTGGCACTCCACACTGACCTGCTCTGTCATGTACACTGAGATATATGAGTTCCATTTACCTGAGAGCTTCTGAAGGACCAGAATCAGATGGACAGCATCATGAGTCCTGAGGTGCCAGTCGCTGGCCTGGAAGAGAAGATGGATGGACAGCTAGACACATAGATGGATAAATGGATGGATGTATGGATGAGCAGATGGATGGATGGATGGATGGATGGATGGATGGATGGATAGATGGATGGAGGAATGGTGAATGGTTGAATATATAGGGAGTAGGTATATGGTAGATGGGAAAACTGATGAGTGAGTAGATAGATGGTTGATTGATAATGAGTGGATCTTGAGTGGACTGATGGCTAAACTTACGTCAGACTTTGGAGGAAGTCATGAGTGAGTTAACAAAGCCCCCAACGGTAGGGTCTTAGAGAGTGGCTGCTGGGGCGAAGGGATGAACATTTAGGTCTTAGCAGGTGCCAAGAACTAAACTGAGGGACTGTCATGGAGATCTTTATGTTTTTATTAGAAAATTGTGGGAGCGAGTTTTGGGGATCACAGTCAGTGGGAGTCATCACTGGCATTTTGTGAAAAGGGATATTTGACAGTCTTTTAGGACACATTGATTGAAGAGATATTATCTATGACTTGAACCTAACTCTTTTACATATAAACACATTAACTGCCCACCCCACCCCAAGGATTTTCATACACCCTAGGGTTTCCTGGAATACAGTCACCTTTTAACCTGGGGAAGATTTTCCTTGTGTTCAGTTTGGAGACCGCTTTGCCATTTCACAGTAGTCATGGCATGGACAGAAGTGCTTCTGGCGGAAAGTCTGGCCCCCAGCCTGCGTGTTAGAGATTGCCAACGCAGTGAGTCTACGTGCACATCCGTCTGGTCCGTCCTCTCGGCTGCCAGCCCCAGCGTGAAGATGGTGAACCGCGTGTTCATGTTAGCAGTCCTTTCCAGTGATTTGGCCTCAGTTCCACTCTGTGAATGCTGTATTGCAGCATCATTTGTGTGAACGAACGTAGAGTGTGTGAGTGTCCGAGTGTCTTCCTAACTCTGCTCCTGGTTGTTAGATCAGGAGGTTGAAATCAGTCAGGAAGGAAGTATTTACACCACGGAAATTGGCAAATGATATAAATCAAATTTCCCTTTTCCTTCAGGGAGGCGACTGTTAAATATTTACTAGCTCACTGGCTGCCCTGGCTTTTGTCACTGTGAGTGGAAGCAGGCAATGTTATCACCTGCGATCATCTCTATGTAATGGTAGGGAATGGGGCACGCAGGCTCGTGCAGAAGGAAATGAGTCTGTGGCTGGTGAGGGGACTGGGACACACTGTTTATTGCAGGTGACAGGAAGGCTCCAAGACGATCCAGGAAACTTTGAATCCACAAGACCTGGGAAAAGAGTCAAACAGCTATGGAAGGTAGTCCCTGCTCTAAAAGAATTTAGTAACTAGCAATTTTGCACAACACACAGATGCTGGGGTCTCCTAGGGCTGCTGTGTTTCTGGGCTCTTTTGTTCTTTGGGGCTTTGACCAAGAAACAGAGAGGCCACACAGCTCTGACAGTGACCATCTTTGGCTTGTTTCCCCTTGTGTCAAGTCCATTTTGATGTCCGCCCTGAGCTTCTGCACCCTGCTGAGCCCCAGTTGTGGCACAGCTGCAGCTTCCGAGTGCCTGCTGTGCTGGGCCTCCTGTGTGCTAAATGCTTCTCAGGCACATTCCCTCGGCGCTGGCCTCAAAACGCAACAGTCTTCCTTTCGCAGTTTAACTGTGGCTGGGATTACGGGCACGGACCACGCTGCTCAGCCTGAGGCCATCTTATTTCTGTCTCTTTTCAGACAGGACAAGCTCCCGGAGAAGATATGACTTGCCCAAGGTCACCAGCAGGTAGTGGAGCCAGGACCCAAGCCAGGCTGTCTGACTCTTAATCCTACACTCTCTACCTTTCAAGTCAAGATGGTATCTATTCACCCTTCCCTCTGAGGAGTCTTAGTGTGTAGGTCAGAGCTGGAAAGGACTGAAGAAATGATTTAATCCTTGATTCTCTGCACTTCATCAGACCAGCCCTCCCCCAACACCAACTTCAGGACACTGGCCACTTGGCCAGAGAAAAGACGCAGATACCCCCCTTTTCTAAGGCTGGCCTGCTTTGGCTGGCCTGTTTATCATCGTCGGTAGGGTCAGGCTAAATAATGGTGATGGTGATTTCAGTGCCGTTACTGAGAGCCAATGCTATTGCTATGGCTTTGAAACACAAACAGAGGAAGAATCTATTAGTCACCAAGAAGTGTAATAAGGTTGTTGAGTAATCAGCCTGCCGGCCTTGGTACCTATGAACCACAGGATGATAAATGAAATACCACAGACTCCTGGGCTCTTGCAGGTGGGTGCGGGGCTGTGGGGTAGGGAGGTTACCAGCCTCACTCTGGAAGCCACGCTTTCCTGCTCTACCCCGAGGACTCTCATCTACCTCCTCTGGGAAACTGAGGCCAGAGAGGAGAAACGGCTTGTCCACGGTCACGCAGGAGGTGTGCGGAGTGGGTAGGACTCAGATTGGAAGTCAGTGTTGGAGGACAGCAGTACTTACAAGCTCATTGCTGGGGTCTTAGACAGCATCTCCGTTTCTCTCTCACTTGCTTTCTTCTTCCCTCTGACCTTCCCCAGCCAGTCCCAGCTCCTCCCCTCCCCGTGCAGATAAGACTGCCAAGGTTTCTAGAGAGGCTTGGGGACAGGGTGTGGCTTCCGGCATATCCGGCACTGGGGACCAGGATTTGTGTCCTGTCTTCCTTAACTTGCAGCCTTGTGGGTGGACCCAGACATCATTTGCCAAAAGGGCAGAGGCCCCCAAAAGTTTCTCTAAAACCAATCAGGAAGGGCCTCCTCGGCAGGGCTTTGAGTTCTGAGCACTCAAAATCTTATAGTGTGTGTGTAGCACTTCTCTCCCTAGGGCTGTGGCCTCAGTCCTCAGTTTTCTCTCTCTATGAAATGGGCACAGGAATGTTCATCAGGTAAAACTCTGCCGAGTGCACATCGAAGCCAACACTTCTGTGCATGTGACACAGGGTGCTGAGCTGAGCCACTCTGCATGCATGCTCTCCTTTGACTATCACAAGAGCTTACAGCTAGATTTCATAGTCCCAGGCATAGTGCGAAGGCAACCGAGGCCCAGAATATCATAAGGACGTGTCCAAGACTTTCACAACGGACCCAGTGTCCTTTCACAGGAGGCGAAGGGGCCCATTCTGTGGACAATTTAGGCAGGAGAGTAACATGCCCTGAGACAATTTTTTTTATGTTTACTTTATTTATTTATTGAGACAAAGTTTCACTCTGCAGCCCTGGCTGTCCTGGAACTAGCTCTGTAGACCAGGTTGTAGACCTTGCCTCTGCCTCTGTCTCCTTAGTGCTGGGATTAAAGGTGTGCACCACCACCACCCAGCTGGGACAAGAATCTGAAATCCAGCTGTGATGGTTAATGTCACTTGTCAAGTCAACAGGATATAGTCAACTAGAGCAGTGGTGTCCAACCTTCCTAATGCTTCGATCCTTTAACACAGTGTCTGGTGTCCTGGGGACCCCCCCCAACCATAAAATCATTTTTGTTGCTAATTCATAACTCCAATTTTGCTACTGCTATGCATTGTAATGTAAATACCTGTGTTTTCCAATGGTTTTAGGTGACCCTTGTGAGAAGGTCATTCAACCCCCAAAGGGGTCACGAGGCAAAGGCTGAGAACTGCTGAGCTAGGGGAACTGGCGTGATGGCTCAGCAGGCAAAAGTGCTTTCTGTGCAAACCCAAGCACCCGAGTTCCGTCTGTGGACCCGCATGAGAGAGCTGGATGCAGGGGCATGCTTCCGTGATCGCAGTACTACTCCTTTAAGATGGGAGGTGGAAACAGGAGAATTGCCCAGATGAATGCATGCAACGGACGGAACCAGGATGGAGCCTGCCACAGGATGGAAGGGGAGAACTGACTCCTGAGAGCTGTCCTTTGACACATACATGATGGAGCCCACGTGTCAGCGTTCACTTACATTTATCATCACAATAATAATAATAATAGCAGCTGTTATTTTTCTAATTATTATTTTTTATTATTACAAATTTAGGCTCACCCAGGTGACAGATTTCTAGGCATGTCTGTGAGGGAGTTTCTGAACTGGGTTAACTGAAGTTAGGGGGCCCAACCTGAACATAAGTGGTACCATTCCATGGCCTAGGGCTCTGGACTGAGTAAAAAGAAAGAGAGGTGAGCACAGGTGTCCATCTCTCTCTGCTTCCTGACTGTAGCTATAATGTCAACAGCTGACTCATGCTCGCTGGGCCTGGGTCTCTATGGAGTGAAGAAAGGCCCTCCTGCCCTTGTGAAGTTATTAGAAGAGCTCAGTGAGATCATGGGTGTAGATAAAGTTCTGCCTGTGATTGACACTTAGCTACTGTGGGATTTTGGGAGGTCCAGATGATTCTTTAGCCTGTAAATATTACTTCCTCTGGATAGTACCTGAAATTCATCAGAGCTGCTTCTCTGGGGTCACTCTTCATCCCCAATAGGTTTCCAAAAATAGCATCCTGCTTAGGGCAGGACTGACCATTCTCCTCAGATACAAGCACATCCAATTCATGACCCACCTGCCACATGTGTCCCAGGATATCTATGGATGTGGCCCACTTGTAGATGGGTCATTTTGGGATATGGAGATCTCTCCTAGACCTCCTCCATTGCTATGGGTCAAGTTCATTTGGTTGTTTCCAGCAAGACAGATGGTCTGGGACAGCTGGACACTCCCTTCTTGCCAAAGTCCTTGCCGTTATGCTCAGCCTCATCTTACAGGTAGATACACCATATCCTTCAGGGGCACAAGCGAGGCTGCAAATGTTCCGTGGCTGTGACTGCCTGTGCCTGGCAGGTATGGTGATCCAGGTCTGGAAAGCAAAGAGGTAGCCTCTGGGAGGCTGTGCATTGTAGAATCTGGGGACGGGAGGCAGTTGAGGAAGCTGGCCAGGGTGGGTACAGAGCTCAAAAGGCACTGTGGGACAGTCCCGAATAGACGGAGAAGAATCTGAAGAAAAACATGAGTAGCATTGTCGACACAGAAACAGTTCTTTCCAAAATGGGATAATGGTTTATTCTGGAGCCAAATATGTGTGACTGTGGCCAGTGAACAAAGGTTCACGTTTCTCCAAATACATTGTGGAAGGGGTTACATAAGATATTAGTTACAGAAGGAAGAAAACGATAAATCACAGTATTTAGCAAATACATTGGTGGAGGCCACAGGTAGGCCAGCTGCAGCCCGGCAGGAAATCTTGCTCTAGGCTTCAGATGGTATTTGATGACACTTTGAGCTCTTGGACTGGCAAGATCTGGTGGTCATAAGGATGCTGGGGTGAGCAATGGATGGCTTTCAAGGGGACTAAAAATAGTCCAAGATAACTTGGATCCTCTCCACAATCTCAAAAGTTGAGTCATTCAGCCTTGTAGAATCTTAACATGGGTGCATTCCCCTCCCCTTTTCTTCTGGGAACTTCAGGTTCACAGCAGGATGATTGGCGTATTACTCTTAGATTTTAACTTGTGAGAATGACTGAATGTTTGGAATGCGATTGTCTCTGGTGCTAAGGGTGAGGTCATCTCCAACAGTGAGGCCTTGAGTTGGGGTGATGCTGCTGGAGACGATGTCATCTCGGGGTGAGCCCTGGGTCAAGGTAGAGCTCCCCTTGGAGTGTGCTGAAGGTGCCCTTCCATGCGGATGCTCTCGCAGATCAACGTGGCTTCCCTGTGTTTAGATGAACGTCCGTTACATGGAGGATCCGGACCTATGGACTCAAAGACAACACCTAGTCCCGCTGTCACAAGACTGAGGTCACCAGAGAGCTACAGCTCTATCTGGCAGGGTTTGAGTCTAAAGAGGCTCCTTAGCAAATGAGTATCTGTCTGACTCATGGGACAGTCTATGGTTAATGGGTCCCGGGGTGGGGGTCCTCTCTCTGGCCTCTAGCTTTTATTAAATGGATGCGAGATGGGAAATGTGTAAGGTCTAAGTGCTTGGGGCAAGAGCACTATTAATTTTAGAGCTTTATTTCTTGGTCAGTTGCTTCTCTCATCTCTGTGAACACATACCTGGCAGGAGAAGCTTAAGGGAGGAAGGCTTTACCTCGGCTCTCAGTTTGAGAGGGGATAATCCATCATGGCATGGTGGAGTTCATTGCAGCTGGAGCATGTAGCTGGGCCTCTTTGTTACCTCTCAGAGGATGAGGAGGCAGAGAGTCCTGGCTGGAAGCAGAGGCAGTCTTATAGCCTGTAATCTCTCCCCAATGGTCTGAAGGCTGCCAGCTAGGCCTCATGTCTACTCTTCCCAAATAGCATCACTAGCGAGGGATCGGGTGTTCAAACCATGAGCCCATGGGGGCACTTCGTCTCTAAACTAAAGCAGATGGAAAGAGTAAAAGGAATTCAGGGGGTGGCTGGAGTGCTAGCTTAGCAGTTAACGACAGTATGCTCTGGTCTCGCAGAGCACCCATGCTCAGTTTCTAGCACCCATGTCAGGAGCCTGTGCCTCCCGCTCCAGGGAATCCAAAGCCTATGGCTTCCTTGGGTACCTGCATTCACATGCATCCCAGATGCATTAAGCAGACACATAATCAAAAACAACTAAATTAAATCTTGTTTGTCTTGTGTTTTTGTTTTTTTTTTCAAGACAGGGTTTCTCTGTGTAGCCCTGGCTGTGCTGGAACTCACTGCATGGACCAGGCTGGCCTTAAACTCAGAGATCTGCCACCATCACCTTAAGTTGCCACCTCACAGCTCAAAAAAAAAAAAAAAAAAAAAAAAAACTCTTTTGCTGGGAGGTGGTGGTCCATGCCTTTAATCCCAGCACTCGGGAGGCAGAGACAGGTGGATCACTGTAAATTCAAGGCCAGACCAGTCAATGGTGTGAGTTCCAGATCTACACAGAGAAACCCTGCCTCAAAAAAAGAATGAATTAATAAACATCTTTAGACAACAAATAGAAGGCGTTTGAGTTGGGGAAATGGCTCATTTGGCAAAGTGCTTACATGGTGGCCTTGAGGACCTGAGTCCGATCCCCAGAACCTACTAGGCATGGTAGCTTGTGTTTGCAGTACCAGAGCTGGGAAAGCAGAGACAGGTAGACCCCGAGGCTTGCCGGCCAGCTAGTCTAGCTTACTCACTGAGTCCCGGGCCAGTGAAAAGTCCTGAGGAAGAAGAGCCAAGAAAGTTCTATCAGTCCCTTCTACCAGAGCCAGCATTATGGATTTTGAGAAGTGTGAGTGTATATATTATTTGCCATCCATGTCTGATTCAGAAAGGAGTAGGGCGCACTTGAGCTAGCCTTGTCTTGTGACCTTGAATAGATATGTGTATGTATATCTATCTGTCTGTCTGTCTGTCTGGCATCGATGTTGCAGAAAGGTCCCAGTGTTCTTGGTCTTGAAGGGAACTTACCTAGGCAGTGGCTCAGCTGTTTGTTGCAGAGGTAAAGATGGCATCATTTGGTAGCTAGGACATCCTAGGCTGAAATGACTGGTTAACTGCTTGGCCAGTATCACCGCTCCACTAGAGACATCCTAGCTGAGAGAGAGAACACAGCAGTGGCCACCATACTCCATCACACGCAGCAGTGAGCAGACATTTGCAGCCTGTGAACCCCCAGTGTGACCCACCCATGCAATCCAAGGACTCCCAGGAGCTGGAGAGGATGGTGTCCTCCAGTACCGAGCAGTTGGCTGGAGACTGAGGGCTGGAGAAGCCACTACTTGCATAGAAGCTACTACTTGCTAGAGAACTCGGCTTTGCTTCTGTCCTGACTTACAGAGGCTTCAGTGGCCACTTCTGTGGGTTAAAGGACATCTGGCAGCTGGTTAAGAGGGTCTCAAGCCCAGGTTCATGGAGCCACTATTTTCATGAGTCCAGTAGGTAGCCAGGCTGATGACAGGAACCGGAGACCGTGAGGGGGAACAGGTGTCTAGAAATGGGGGGGGGGGAGTCACAGAAGTGAGGAGCTAGAGCAGAAGGAAGTCCAAGCTGCAGCCTGGCTCTCTGTTACTTCTGGGAACTGGTTCTGTCCAGCCCCTGGAAGGCTAGGGCTGGCCTCTGGGAAGGGTTCTGCAGGGTATCTCGGTTGTGTGTGGTGGCATTCCCGGCCCCGCTTTCTTCAACATCCAGGTGACCTCTGCACTAGGGAAGGGCACCTCCATTTTACCCCAAGAGATGGTTGAGGAAGACACACAGTCTCCTCCTCCTCTCCTGCCTCCTCTACCCCAGAGGCTGTTCTGCCCCGGGCAGATGAACTCACATTGTGATGTGGCTTGGCTACCCTTAACTGAGCATTTTCCTTTGAACACAATGAAGAGCAGACAATGTGCTGTCTTTCACTGTTAGAAAAGTCTACTATGGAAAAGCTGCCTTCACCATCCTGGCCCCATCCTAGCTGGATTTTCCTATTCCTCAGAGCCCAAACTCTTGGGAGATTTAGAATTCTAAGACTTCAGAACCATAGGATAATGGAAGTTTAGGCTGATGTAACCCCAAAATCCTCCAATCGTGGAATCAGAGGAAGCCACAATGATAATCTGACTTTATTATGTTAAAACCAGAGATTCAATACACAGACTCCTCCCATTTGGAATCCGAGCATCCCCAGCCAGCTTGTCTGTGTCAAGCATGTCAGATTGCACTCAGCAGCCCCACCTCCCATGGCATGAGTGAAGAGCCTGGTCTGGGGTCACAGAGCAAGTGCGGAGGGGAGGCTGCGGCCACGCCAGCTAAGGAAGAACCTGACATTCTCAGTGATGGAGGAAGAACGGCAGGATGCACAGGCTGAGTCTGATCCCGGCCCCGCAGCACCCAGCATCCCTCCTGGATAACACCACCTCAGGCCTTCTCTCCACAGCGAGGACACCAGGGCGCCCCTGCTCCGTCAGCTCACCTCCAGCCATTGTCTAAGTTCTCTGGAACATCGCCTTGCTCTCAGGAAGGCTCTGGGGACCTGATGAGACTCAGAGGTGGACAGCAGGAAACACAAAGGTCTGCCGTCAAAGTGGGAGCTGAGGATACCAACTCGCACCCAGCAGGGATGGACAGAGTTGAGTTAAGCCTTTCTTGGGAACCTCCATCCTGCATCCCTCCATGCTGTTCCATTTCTTCATGTCTAGGCAGAAAATTGCATCTAATCGGCCTCCTCCCCCGAGTGGCTATTTCTCTGAGGCTGGAGTAACTTAGTATCTAGTTGTTTAACTAGTCCTCGTTTATACAAGTTCTCGAAGCTGGGGGAGGAGCTAAATGCTACTGACTTCGCAATCTGCGGCAAGCCGTTCATTTCCGCAACCGCCCATGTGTTGGGGCTGCCATCTTAGCCACCTCTCCACAGAGTTGGTGTCACAAGGTAAGGAACTGACCAGGATGTGTCCGCACCCTAGCTCCTCCTTGCCATGCTCATTTCTCCCTGCAGGATGGCATTTGGTCTTCTCAAGCTGAGTTGTTTAAGGATTGAGGGAAAAGGGGGTTGAGGCTGGAGGCCTCCTTTCGGGGACATCAAAGGCCACCAAGCCTCCCTTGCCCTCTGTGGGAGGTCTGAGGCCCTGCCCTGTCAGCATGTGGCAAAGTCAAGTTCCCTGCACTGCCCCCACATCCCACACGCTGGGGGCAGAGGGGGAGTGGAGGCTGGGATGGGATCAGGTTGCCTTGAATGGAAACAAACTCCAACCCCAAGCCAAACCCAAACAGAGATTCCAGGAGGAATTGGGTGTCCCAAGCAGCCTCAGGCTAGGTTGGGACAGGGCGGGCAAACAATGAACTCAAGGCCCTGGGCTCCCGGAGGTCTCTGTGGTTCCCAGGCCTAGGAAAACTAGCAAGCCTGCTCCTCTCTGGGAGACCCAGGCAGAAGGAATTCTATCTTGTGAGCCAGCAGCCTGCCTTAGGGGGTGGGGAGCTCAGCCTCTGTTTACATCGGTCTGACAAACATCCACAGAGTCAGGGCTCAGGAGACTAAGCCAACACCATAGTGCCTTAACTAGCAACATGAAAGGTAGGTGTGGGTACATTAAAGGCCGGGAGCCGGCCCTGAGCACCACCTAGGACACTGGTGTGGACCAGAGGCATGCTCAGTTGGGAAGCCTTTTCATGTGAAACAGCAGCACAAGGCAAATGGGCCCCCAGCTTCCCAGGAGCGCACCTGAGCTTCATTTTTGACTGGGAGACCTGTGTGGTAGAAGAAAGAAAACGAAGAGAGCCGCCAAACGTGATCTTTCTGTCAGTTAAATCTTGGGATAGTATAGTCCCGCTCTTTGTTCTTATTGCCCCAGCCGTGGGGTGGACTGGGTCTCCTCCTAGTATATGACCAGGGAGGTGCAGACAGGTGCTCAGAGCAATGAGCCAGGTGGGAACAGGGAGGCAACAGAGGGTTCACCCTGCTTTTCCAGGCAGCCTAGGCATCTGTCTGCTCCCTGGTTCTTTCCATTTCACTACAGAGCCAGAAAGCCAGCTCTGGGGAGACCTTAGGCCTTCGTGTCCTGTTGTGGTGTTTTTTTTTTTTTTTTTGTTTTGTTTTGTTTTTTTGTTGTTGTTTTGTTTGTTTTGTTTTGTTTTTAACATCCTGGTATTCCCTCTTTGTAGGGTTTCCCATTTGTCTTTTATGCTGCCTTTGTCTCTTGTGAAAGTGTTTTCTATTAATATGATTCATCTTTGGTGTACACTGGTAGGTAGCTACCTCCTGGGTTATCTCAACCCATCCCTGCAGGTCAGGCCTGAAAGCTAGACTGCTCCCCACCGTGCTTACCTAGCTTGACCCCTGACTGGGGCAGAGTGGACATGTAACGGGGCTGGACCGATCAAGTGCTCTTCTGCTGAATTTGTGGTCTGGGCTCCAGAGTCTGTTTGCGATTTGGCTGTCCTTGAGGAGCTGGGTGGAATCCCATGGAACTTCTGTCCACTGCCACCGGTTCAAGAAAAGCCAATTCTGAGAAAAGCAAGGCCCATCGGAGACCGACCACCTCCTTTCCTGGATGCATTTCTAGCAAGGCTGGCCCTTGCCATTTCACATCTTCACAAACTGACTTTGAAAGAAAGAACTCTTTTGGCCTAGCTTGCTTTCCGAGTGTTAACAGTTGATTTGTTTCAAGTTAAAAGTGAGAGTATTCGTGTCTCCTGTGTGTTCATTCGGCAGCCAAGCCATCTCCTTCTCCACGGAGCCCTCTTCCTCTTCTTGGTGGCCTTGTCCCTCTAGGTGTACACACACCACTATCTCCAGTGTGTGCTCTTTGTTCAACCAGCTCAGCCTACTTTTTTTCTTGATAAAGACCAAAAGAAAGCTCAAAGACTACCCAGAAAAATCCCTTTACGGGCTTAAATGTTGCAATAATGGGAAGAAACGGTCCTGAAACAGTGGAACTGCCCTTCTTATGCAGCCAAAAAGATGGCGGAGCCTTCTTGTGCATAGACTCTAATTCCTCCAGTCACAGCCCTCATACAGGCACAGCTCCACCAATCACAAGCTTTGCACTGCACCAATCACAGGCGTTTTACTGAGACACTGAGGAGGCTGTTGTCTCCATTCTCTGGTGGGTGTGGCCGGAGACTATGCTGAATTCTCTAGAGCGAACCAAGACTTGTCTTGACGCTGTTGCAACTGCAGCGCGCTATCTGAAGCAGGAGTTGGGTTTCAGGAACAGCTGTGGTTGCAGTGGTCCTTCCATCTTGAGTGGACCTCCTTGAAGTGATCATGTAATGTTCAAAGCAGCCAGGCCACCATGATGACAGTTCAGATGGGTTGTCAAAGGTGGGGGTGCTTGCTTGATGGCTCCCTGGCAGACAGACATGGGGACAGGTGTGTCAGGGTCATTGAAGGGACTGAAAACCTTGCTCTCCACAGTTTTGCTCATCACAGGAACACACGCATATACTCATGCATGGTTATCTGTGTGTGTGTTGTTTTTACAATAGAGACTTCCCATGGAATTAACATTCTCAACAGTTCTTGACCCCTAACCAAATATCCTTAGAGAGCACTGGGTCCCTCTGATCTGTCTCATTGTCACTCCTGGAGCTTCTGCTGCTCGCTTAAGCTCTCTGGCAGGCAGCCTTCACTCCCCTGCCTCTCACTGAGTTGCATCCAGAGGGATGAGTATGACATCATTCCTTGCTAAGACTTTTGAAAGCACCCCTCCCTTCCAGGCCTGCCCCCAGCTCTGGCCTCATCTCTTTGCCTGGGCTGTGGCTTCGCCGTTCCTCTCCTTTTCTGGTTACAGCTTTATGCCGCCTGTATTCTTAGGGGCTTATTTTGTTCCCCCCAATTCTGTGATTCCTCATGCTGCTCCAAGTTCAAAGCAGGAACATTCCTCTGGGTCTTGAGACCCAGGATCTTTAGGCTTCTCAGTGGCTGAGGGACTGAGAGAAAAGGAGTTATAGGAGATGTTGTAGGTTGAATTGCATTCCACTCCCCAACACGTGTTGGTTTTCTGAACCTGGGTACCTGTAAACATGCCAAAACGGCTTGCAGATAGATGCAGGTTGCACTGGGTCCCAGTGGGCCTTTACTCCAGTGTGACTGATACCCTTTTGAGATAGAGAAGACACAAAAACGCAAGAAGTCACATTGAGTGACAACAGTGGAGACTGGAGTAGTGAGTGATATAGCTGCAAGACAGAATGCCAAAGCTTGCTGGCCGCCACCAGAAACTGGAAAGAAGCAGAGAAATCCCTGGGGACGTGACTCAATCTGTAGAATGTTTGCCTTGTAAGCATGAGGACCTGGGACTGATCTCCAGAGTCCAAGTGAGAAAACACTGGGTGCTGTGGTGCCCAGTGCCAGCACGGGGGAGGTCTAGGCTAATGAGAGAGAGCATCTCAAAAGCGGGGTGCACCTGAGAAGTGACAGCGCTTACTGCCTGCGCTCATCCGTGGGAGCATGGCTGGGACAGCCCTGGGACTGTGGACTTTTAGCTTCAAGAACTGGAAGAGGGCCTGCAAGACGACACAGTGAGTAAAGGCACCTGCACCAAACCCGAATCAACCAACATGGTGGACACAGAGAGCCAGTGACCATGGATAGTGCTCTGACCTCCACACATACACTGTGGAATGTCCCACCCAACACACACACACAGAGAACAAAAAGAGACAAAAGAACAAATTTCCATTGTTTTAAGTCCCCAGTCTGTTCTTATAAACACCCTAGGGAAGTAGTTCAGGCCCTACAGCTTCGCAGTGACCAGACCCCATTTTCCCCCAGCCCTGAGTGCCCTCTGTAGTGGGTTCATGGCCCTCTTCAGCCCACATGTCTCCTGTGGCGCTCTCTGTCATCCATGGCCCATCACAACTGACCCTACAAATTCCTCTGGCTTCCTCTCCGTATTAGTGTCTTTTTGTGTCGCTGCGACCAATACCTGATAGAAAACTTAAATCTAGGAAAGATTTAGTTTGATTCAGTTTTGGGGGGTCAGACAACTGTAGTCAGGAAAGGCATGGCAGATCAGCTCAGTTCATAGCATGGTGGCCAAGGACTAGAGAAAGGGATAATGCTAGTGAGCCACCCAATTTCTAGTTATTATTATCATCATCATCATCTATTTATAATTATTTTTACTTTTTGAGACAGGGTTTCTATGTGTAGCCTTGGCTGTCCTGGAACTCACTCTATAGATCAGGCTGGCTTCTAACTCGGAGATCCGTTTGGCTCTGCTTCCTGAGTGCTGGGATTAAAGGCATGCACCATCACCTGGCCAGATTTCTAGTTAAAAAAAAAAATCAATTATACTTTATGCGTGTGTGTGCGCACTGTGATATATGGAGCCAGAGGACAACCTTCAGGGGTTTGTTTTCTCCTTTCACCACGTGGGTCTCAGGACTCAGGCTTGGTAGCAAGTGGCTTTATCCTCCCACATTATTTTCTACATTTCCACCCTTTGTTCTTTCTGAGTCCTCTGATCGTGGGATGGCCACTTTCAGGGAGTGTCTCCCCATTCAGTTCCTCTTCTCTGGAAATGCTTCTCAGGCACACCGAGTCTCGCCTCACCAATCCCAGGTGATTCTTTTTATTCTTATTATTGAAAGAAAGTTCATTTGATGTGTATTTTGCCCGCTTGTATGTCTGTATATCGCTTGCACGCCAGAGGAGAGCATCAGATCCCCTGGAACTGGCGATACGGATGGTTGTGAGCCACTGTGTGGGTGCTAGGAATCAAGTCTGGAAAAGCAGCCAGTGCTTTCACTGCTGAGCTGTCTCCCTAGCTCCTCCCAGGCGACTTTTACCCCAACTGTCAATCACACTGGCCCACTGCCTCCCTTCAGTCTGGATCACAGGCAGGGACAGTTCAACACTCCTGTCCACCTCTCCTGATGCTGCTGTGCTAGAAGGCATCTCTACCTGGGCTGCTTCCATTTATGCCCCAAAGCCTGTCTGGGGGGATAATTTCTTCTAGAAATCGTAGCAAGCCCTTTTTTTTTTTTTTTTTTTTTTTTTACTTCTGTAGTCCAGGCACTGAGCTCTCTACACATCATTCATTTCTCACCTCTAGGAGGCAGGTAGCTGTTGCGACTTGGACATGAACTATCTCCTCAAAGAGCTCACAGATTAAACTTTATAAAGCTTAAAGGCTTGTCCCCCCTCCCCCCAGCTGCTGGTGCTATTTCTAGGTTCCACATATATTAGGAGGTGAATCCTGGTTGAAAGAGATGGGTCTCGGGTGGGGTGGGCTCATCTTTTGTGACAGTATCTTGCCCAGGATATGTATTTCTCCTCCTCCAACCTTTTTCTCCTCCATGAAGTGAGAAGCCTCAGCCACACACTCTGGCTGCCATGATGTTCTGTCTTACCACAGGCCCAGAGACAAACAAACACACAAACAAACAAACAAACAAACAAAAAAAGCCAAAGACGGTGAGCTGAGACCTCTGAAACCGGGAGCTAAAATCATTCTCCCCTGTCTTCAGTTGCTTCTACCAAAGAGGTGAAAGCCATGAGACACAGCAGCCTCATCCCACTTTATGAAAAGGGAAACTGAGGCGGACAGGGTTCCAAGCGCTTTTCCCAGCTCTAGGTATCCTGGGGCAGGAACCAGAGGCCTATGCTCCACTGCTGTCCCATGAGGTCACCCACTTTGTCTGCAGAGCCCCTACCTCTCCTAAAACATCTGTTTCTACGGTCCCTCAGCTGCCACAAGTTCCAGGAGAACAAATTACGCTGTAACAGGAGGTGAAATCAAATGCGGGCCAAATAGTTTTCCACGGCAATTTCATGCAAAATAATTCCAAGGCATCCATCTCCTCGCTGTGTGAGGTTAGAACACATGCGGACAGAAGGACCGGGTAGCCAGAACCTAATTGGCCCTCACAAATAAATAAACAAAGCGTAGACGACACGATGGTCCACAGGCAGTGAGAGCATAAATCACGGCTTTTATGAGACCGGTAGCCTGTCAGAGACCAGACCCCCCACCTGGTCCCCGAAAAGGAATGCCAGTGATATCCTTGTCATCTGATCCGGGACCCCTCACAGATGGGTAGGCCTGGGGTCCCCTGCCAGGCTTTCGCCTCACCTGGCGGCCCCTGGGCTTTACCGAGAGCACAAACCATGTTCACACTCCTCACCCACCCTTTCCCTCCCATTCTTTTGTTCCCTCTGCAAGTCACACGCGGAGTAAGCATTCAGCAAAACCTTGAATGACTAAGTTTGCTCATTTCTCCCTTCTTCCACTTCTCAGCCTCTATCTCATAAGAGTATCTCCCTGCATCTGCGGTGCTCCTGACACTCCTTCAAGATGCAAAACGGTTGGCCAGGGCATCCAATGGGCTGAGCTGCAGCCCATGGCAACCCTGAGAATACACAGCAAGATGAGGTTGAGGAGAGGGATTGGACAGCCGTACACCCTCTGTGGCAGACCTGGCTGCTGCCAAGATTCTTTCTGTGATTCACAGTGCACACGTTTGGAGGACACAGCCAAACAGCCAGTGTCCCTGTGACCCCTGAGAGCCAGGTGTTGCCTGTTCTCTAAGCAGCGTCCGTGGTCCCTTTTGTGTTCCTTCTGTGTACTTGTTCTAGGAAGTCCTCTGGGCCTGCCAACTAGGCTGGAGGTTCATTTTTCCAAGCCCACCATCACCTCTCTTCTAGGTCCTGCACTTGGCAGCAAGTTTTAGCAGATGACGGCTGTTACTGACCTCATTTTCTACTCCAGTGATCACTGTTGTGGGGTATTCACCGGCGAAGACTGCTCGGACATGCTTTTAAGCCAATAAAAGTCTTTATTAGTCAGCCAGCGACTACAATGGGTGTTAGGGATCCCAGTGTAGCATGGAGCATTTCTCAGGGTGAGCTTTTAAGCACAACAAACATGTTCTGGGCAGACATACTTCAGTTAACAAGAACAGTTAGCCAGAAGCCAGAAAACAAAGTTAGTCCTTTTAGAGACCTTCCCAGAACTCTATGGACTCTGACAAGGCCTTTGTTTTAGTTTTAGCAGGCGCTGCTTGCTACATGCTGAGTTTTACAGCCCGAATGGTACTGCCATCATGGAGTCAGTTGTGCTATGGTCTGAGGCCCTGTTACAACTAAGATGGCTTTTAATCCATCTATTCATTTAAAAATTGTTTTAAAATACACAAAATGTATGCATGGTGGCATTGGTAATGTCGCTCACAATGATTTGGTTCTAGAACATTCTTACCACTCCCAGAAAGAAGTTTCCTTCCTGTTAGGCATGTAGTAATCTCCATCTCCCTCTTGCTCACTTCCAGCTCACAGTCCTGCCTCTACTCCAGAGTGCTGGGATCACACACGTGTGCCACTGTGCCTGGCTTAGCTTATTAGTGAAACTTTCGTATTAGATATGCTTTCAAATTCAGAAATTTCCCCTTGATTCCATTTTCTTTTACTTGAGGATATTGAGGGCTGTGTGCGTGCACCGCGCGCGCACGCACACACACAGAGCCAGGCTCCACCCAGTGCCCATACAGCCACTTGTGCCTGGTGTCCCCTACCCCCCAGCCCGTTCCAGCATCTTTGAGGTAGATCCTGGCCTTCTCCTGCCAGCCACGCTTGCCTCTTTCCCTGGTAGGTGTGAAGGAACAGATGGTACTGCTAGTTCAGAACTCACTCTTGCTCACCCAGTAAATTCAGGCTGCTGACTGACAGGCTGAGAGGGGTCCAGGTCAAGTGGAAGGTGGCAGGGAGGGTGCTGGAGGGAGTGTTGGTTTTGGCCCCTGGGCAGATGTTGACGTTGTTTTCGGGACTGGCACAGGGTTTGATGGCACACCCTCAGCCCCCAGCTCACACCTCTAGGCCTCTGCATGCACCATTTCCTCTAGCTGGACTCTTCCCTTAAAATTCCTCCAGGCTGTAGCTCCTATTTATCCTTCAAAACCCAAACAATGTCACCTCTGCTGTGGGGCTGGCAGGGAGCCCCAGTGTTGGCGGCAGTGGGCTCCCCACTTGGGAGTACAAAGTGAGTCTGGCCTATGGCCCTGTGGCAGCCCCTGGCTGAGGGCTCCTTCCCTGGCCCCCTGCAGCCCCATCAGAGTCCCTCCCTCCTCGTGTGGGGCGTGTCTGATCCCACTACTGTCCTATTAACGCGTGAGATGAGAGTCTGCAGAGTCTAGGTCAAGAAGTCAAGAGAGTTCTAAAAGCAGCTTTTTAAAGAGATCATTTACATTCTGTGCCATTTTCCCATTTAGAGTTATAGTCATTAGCTCTTGGTATATTGTGGTTTTTATTGGTTTTTAACTATGGTAAATTATCTACCACAGAAAATTCAGCATTATAATTATGTTTTATGTTTATTAGTGCAGGTAAATTATATGGAATGAAAGATTTTATCATATCATTTTAAACCATGTGTTAGAGTTACTCCTCATTTGTGTGTGTGTGTGCATATACATGTGCCATGGTGTGGGTTCTCCCTTCTACCACGTGGGTTCCAGGCATGGAACTCGGATTGTCAGGCTTGGTGGCAAGTGCCTCTGTCCACTGAGCCCCCATCTTAAGTGCAGAATTCAACACCAATAACTGCATTCATGATTCTGTGTGGTAACAGCCTGTCTTAGCCTCCGTTCTATTGCTGTGAAGAGACACCAAGGCAACTCTTTATGAGGAAAGCACTTAATGAGGGGCTGGCTTACAGTTTAGAGGTTAGACCATCATCATCATGGTGGGGAGTGAAGTAGCAGGCAGATGTGGTGCTGGAGCAGCAGCTGAGCCCATGGAAGACAGTGACGCAGAGATGGTCTCAATCATAACATCCCAGTTCAAGAGGTTTCAGAGAGGATGAATATAGTAAGTGGCCTGGAGACCATTCTTGTGATATTTTGGCAAAGAATGTTGTTGGGTTTTGCCCTTGTCCTAAAAGATTGCCTGGGGTGAAATTGAACAATTTTGGCTTTCTGGGTGTTTCTTTCCAACAACAGAACAATGACTAAGACAGTCAAAGACCCCAGGTTCACATAGACATTTGAGTCCTGCTCTTCTACTCAACAGCAGTGTGCTCCTCTCTCAGAAGTCCCACTTGTCTGTCTGGAAATCGGGGATGCTTCAGAAAGCCACTGTGAAGACTCAGTGAGACAGTGGGGGTAGGCAGGCCTGTGGCCTCCATATGTGCCACCTACTGTGTGCCTTGATCACCCTATCCTGCGCTGTCTTTGCTAAGTCCGTGGCCCTCTACAACCTCACTCCCCAGCTTTGACAGGACAGTTTGGAGGAAATCATCCCAGGGGCCTGGGAGCTTTGCCATCTGGCATTCACCTGTCCGCCTCATCATAAACGTTTCACTACAGCCTCAGCAGGGAGCTTATGTTTCTACTGCCGAGAGCTTATCTCCTAACGGAGCAGCCATAGCAACCACAGGTAACTGTGTCATGGCTACTAGTGTCTGACTAGCACTGAGAGCTGAGGTGTTCTCGGGCGCTAAGCTTGGCCGGTCTTAGGTAGGTGGTGAATGGTCACAGGGACTGAGTTAGGACAGGTTGTGGGTACTAACAAACTGGACCAAGGATCTGGGACTTCATAGGGCAAAACAGGAGCCCATCATTGTCAGGGACTAAAACGAGATGGGCACCTTTGTGGAGGGCCAGAGGGTTATGCTAAGAGAGAATGCTGGGGAGGGGCTTGGTGACGAGGAAATGGAGGCCTCCATCCACCGGCCTGAAGAGTCCCTCATGAGCTCCAGCCTGTCTTGAAAAGAAAGGGGGGAGGTCGGGGGCTGTAAATAAAACTCATCAGGTAAAGGCACTTGTTGCCAAGCCCGATGACCACGAGAGACTCACGTGAGGCAAGAGGCAGAAGGAGAGAATGGATTTCCAAAGGTTGTCCTCTCACGGCCAGAAGCCCGACACACACACGAAGTAAAAATAAAGAAAAGCTACAGGAAATTGACTATGACAATCTGAAATATTATATCCTGTGCAATTTCAGTTGTCTCATCACAATGAATGATCATGTCACCGAGATGGGAAACTGGATTGGTTAGATGAAGTAGTAGAGATGGGCCTAGCCTCTCAGTCAAGAGTACGGACCCTATCCCTGCCACAAGCTCCTTCTCTGTGCCTGGTGTGAACCCAGCACCCTGCATCTGTGTGTGACGTGTGATATGGTTTGGGTCTGGCATTTGACTACTTGGTCCCCAGTTAGTGACACTGTATGGGGAGGCTTAGGTGGGGCCTTGTCAGTACATCACTCGAGGTGATGGCCAAGGGCTGAGACCCCTTGGCTCTTGACCGGTTCCTGCCTCCTCCATTAAAGCACTAGGATGGGTAGCACTGTGTGCCGCTCAGAGCTTAACCCCACAGACCCCGCTGGCTCTTCCCTTCAGTGCTCTCAGGCCCTCATCATCTCCACCATAGGGCAGGACTCCCTGTTCCCATCTGCCCTTCAGCTCTTCCCATACTTGTCCCAGGAAGACTTCCTGCTGGGTAGTTGGCCCAGCAGCTCCTCCCTCTCTTTCTGCCCTCCTCACCCAAGTCCTGAGGACTTTTGGCTCACCTCCTTTTCCGCAGGAGACAAATCCAAATGGCTTCGTCTCCCTACTCTGAATGCTGCTGCCCCTGCTCATACCAAAATTCAAAACACAGAATCCCATCTTCCATCTTGCTTCTCCTGGTAGCCCCAGCAGCTAGGCCAGCTCTCTTGTGCTCTACCCACCCAGTTTGGCTAGTGGGTATGGCTCGAAACCTGGGGCACTCGGACCCACGCTAAAGTTTCTCTTGGCCTTTATGGGATGTGCCACCTCATCCTGCATCCCTCAGAGGACGGGGCACACCCTCCATGCAGAGAGAAGCCCTTCCTTCTGAAGGGCTTGTTTCTCTCCGTCATCCCTCACACTAGGAGGTGGAACCACAGCATGGGATGGAGAGCGTGGCCTCCTCAGGGTAGGGGGGCTGGAACACTTCCTTCTGCTTTTTGAGCCCCATGAACCCTTCAGAATTGAAGACGGGGTACAGGAGATTCATGTTCCAGCCATCATCTGCCACATGGAGGCTCTTGGCCTTGGTTTCTGAACAGTGAGGGGCTGGTTTTCTAGGGTTACGGAAGGGTTTCCATGGGCTTTGTTCTTTGTTTAGAATATCACCTGCATTGGGAATACTAGCCTCTCCCACTGAGGCCAGACATGGGCTCCTATCCGGGAGCTGGGACAAGCTGGGAAAGACAGGGCGGAGACTGCTGTTCCCTCCTACACACACTGTAGTGTGCCCTAGCCTACTGCCAACGGCACCCGTGACCTGTGCCATTCCACTGCCTGGCTGGCAGGGCTCTGTTTTACCAACAGGAAGACCAGGCCCCAAGGCAGGAAGAAAACTGAAGGTTCATACACACAACTGAAGCTAAGGCAGAACTCAAGGCATTTATTTCACAGCGTCATGCCTGTGTCATAGCCTGGTTGTGATGGGATAGCCATGGGGTTCATGGGCTGCTCCCAAGGTAGCAGTCTGCTGGACCACTGTGTGAGCAGCCCATGACAGCCAGATATCTCCCCAACAGCCCTGCGTGATGCCTGGATTCCACCAATAGAACCCTCACATCAGGGTGCAGTGTGTGTCCCAGGCCCTAGCAAAGGCCTGTCTCCCACATCCTGTGCTCTCCCTTCTAAGTCCCTCCACTAAGCCCCTTAGGCTAGGCTTGATCCTGGAAAGAGGAAGCCAGGGGTAGCAGGCCCAGCCCCCTGGTGGGAACCTCTTCCCCCTTTTGGACCACCCTCCTATCGGATGTCTGAAGATGCAGGAGATCACTGGTGCGGAGGCTGCCCATTTCCTCTGGCCTGGAGACAGGCTGAGGTACACAGCTCCATTGTTGGCTGCCCTTATCTCGGGAAGTTCCACTTGCTGCACCAGAACAGGCAGCTATGCCCCCTCAACCTTGGCCTCCCCTTTCTTTGCCTCTTGGAAGCTGAAGAGATCAGCTGGGTTCAGATCCCACGGGTTCCTCTCCCGTAGAAGTCTGGGTGTAACCTGAAGGCCTCGGGGAACCATGACTAGAGGAGCACAACAGGACCTGAGGTCCATGTGGGCTTCCAAAGGGCCATCCTGAGGAGGACTCAAGGAGAAACTGGAGGCAGGAAGTGGAAGAAGGAGGGTTGGAGGCAGCAGATGGCAGAAGCCCAGCAGCACCTAAGAGTGGGGCTAGGGCAGGGCAAAGCAAGGCAGGGCACCATCTTCCTTTGCTTAGAATCTGTGTTCCAAGAGCACACATGGCTCCTGGCACTCATTTAGGACTTAGCATCAGCCTACATGGACCCTCCAGGAAGCCTCCCTCTCCCAAGGGTTAGCTCCTACCATGCTTTGTCTCACACTTCACCAGACCCATGAGCATTCTGTATGACAGTAGGTCTGTCTACCCCACTGGACTGGCTGCCTTGGTGGCAGACATCCCCGGACATGCAGGCCTCACCCCCCTGTACTCGCCACATGCTGAGAAGTGTGACCCACTGAAGCTGGCTGTAAGGGTACAGCCATGTTCCCACGCCCAACCATTCCTCTGCACTGCCCCTCCCCGAGCCAGAACGCAGAGAAATGGAGCAGGGGCTTCTGTGGAGATGACACAACCCCCTCCACCCCTAGGTGCTGGGCCCTGAGCATCGTCCTGGGGCTGGTGGGACAGCTTCTTTCTTGATATGACCCAGCTTGCTCCCTGCTCTGGCCACCTCAAGTCAGGCCACATTCATTTCATCCTTAGCCACATTGACTCAAAGCATCTTGGCAAGTCAGGGGTCCAGTAAGAGGTGTGGCCTGAGTTGGGCAAGGGCAGGATTTGAGTGCCTGTCCTCATCTCCCAATGGCAAGGAGCCTGCAGAGAAAGGAAGGCCCAGCAGCCTCAGGAGGAATAGTGGGGTTTGCCCACAGCCCCAGGGAGGGGGTACATGGCTGTACCTAACACCCTTTAGTTTTGCCTGCCTTGTTTTCAGGTATCAATTGCTCCCTACGTTTGCATGGACAACAGCTTGGACCTCTGTGGGGGCTCCAGGCTGAACCCAGCCCCAGCCGCTCCCTTCCTGGCTCCAGGAAGTCTGGAGCCTTGACTCCCAGGTCCCAGCCTGGGCCTGCCAAGGCCTCTGTCAGAGTAGACAGGGTTCCTCCATATACCAGGCTTCCATGTGCTGGAGCCAAGGCACTCTAGAAGAGAGGCAGGGCCAGGAGGAAACCCAGGCCCATCTGGTTATTCAGGAGAAGAAACATCCCAGAGAGGGCCATGAGAAGGAATGAGGACACAGTGGCTCCTAAGGTGCTTGCTGACACCAATGCAAAGGGTATCAAATCTACTTCTCACAGGCCTATGGAGGAGGCAGAGATCACAGAGAGGGAGGAAACATGATACAGGCAGGAGCAGCGATCTACCCGTTACCCAGACACAGAGCTGGGCACAAACTTAGGTCTTTTTCAGTTCCTCGAAAGCTTTTCATACACTTAGCTTGGCACAGAAGACCCAGAGAGGAACTGGCTAGAATCTGCCCTGAGAGAGAGATCCTGGAATGTGTGAAGTGTGTCTCCCATCTGGATCCACTATGTGTATCAGAGACAAGAGGCCAGAGGGCCAGGGCTTGGGACAAGCAGTCAAGGAGGACTTCCTGCAGGAGGCATAACTCCCAGAACTCTTTAATAACTGGAACCCAGAAAGAAGAGAGAAAGTGCTGGTGAGGAGGAGGTATAGAGACTGGGAATGAACAGGGGTTGGGGTGGGTGGCTTGTCAGCCCCAAGAATAGAAGGCAGTACTCAAAATCCATGTGGTGTGAGACAGAATGAACTCCTGATGTAGGGATTAGGCAAATCTAGGTATTAGGATAATTTCAGAGGGCAGAGACTGGGTGCCCCTCTCCCTGCCTCTTTAACGCCAAGCCTGGAGTCTGCTGAGCCATCTCCCTTTGATGGCTGCCTTGTGTCCTTGGAGCAGGGTGTCACTCCACTTAAGCAGACTGTGAGGGGTCGGGGGAAGGTTGGCTGTTGAGAAAACTCAGTGAGATGGCTCAGCAGGTCAAAGGGGCATGCCTACCTCCTGAGTTCAATTTCCTGGACACACTTGATGGAGGAGAGTGGCAGAGAGCACACTCCTGGGTGCTGTCCTCGGCCTCCCCTTCCCCCACGATGTAACAAAAAACAGTTTTAAAGATGTCTGCAAACCGCCTCAGACGGAGCCTGCTGCATGGTAAGGCTCTCAGTGCCTTAACACGCTGCTACCTTTGCTTTCTCCTCACGTGAAACTTAAAAGTGCTTCAAAAACCCACAAAGCTCTGGCCCACTCTGCGATCCCTTCTCAAGTGTTCAGACAAGAATGCATATAAAACGGAGGCCTTGCTGGGACGGGCTGAGTAACGTCCTCTTCAGAGGTGGCAGCACGCGGCAGAGCCAGGAGTTTATTGGGGAGTGGGGGAGTGACTCGGGGACGTATCAACGCGGAGAGCTGCTCTTTGCTTTGCAAACTGTTCCCACACAGCTTCAGCTATTTCCTGGAGAACATATGTGAGCACAAGCACGGTGTAAATACACGCACGGAAAGGCAGCCGTGGGGGAAAGTAAAAGGCAAGCAGGAACAAGGAGCGGCGCGTCCACTTCAAGCCCTGCTTTGCCACCTGCAGCTAGCTGTGCGTCCTTGAGCCTGTCATCAAGCGTCTCTGGGCGCGTTACTTGCCAGTGAAGTGGGGTGGCTATTTTTTCTTTTTAACCTTGAGAGGCTCGCCGTGAATTCCGTTCTGTTCCGTGAGAACAGAGGGGCCTTCTGGTCGGCACCTACCCACCGAGAACTTCCACTTCCAGAGACTGGAGGTGTGTCAGGAGAACAGAGGACCCCGGGGGAGATGGGTGGGCCCGGGGGAGGGACGAAAGGGAGTCTGCCAGCGAGGGGCTGCAGACTTGAAGGCGAAAGAAACGCAGGAGAACGGGCCCGGGTCTCCGGTCCCGCCCAGAAGCAGCGTGCAGGGGTGAGCGCCGGCTCTACGCCCGGCCAGGGGCGGAGCCCGGCAGGGAGCGCGGGTGAGGGCCGACCCGCCGCAGCCCCAGAGCTCCGGAGGGCAGCCGCGAAGGCGCTCCTGTGGGGCCAGCACCCTGCGCCAGGGCAGACCCGTGGCCACCGCGGATTCGAATACGCGCGTGGCTCCCCAGGGACCGGCCGCCTCGCGCGGTCCTTCCCCGTCCGCCCATCTGCGCAGGCGTACGCGCATGCTCATGTGCAGTAGCTCCCTCTAGTAAGATCTGGAACAGCTGATTTAGCAGCTGGCTCGTTGGTCTAGGGGTATGATTCTCGGTTTGGGTCCGAGAGGTCCCGGGTTCAAATCCCGGACGAGCCCCTCTTTTTCCCAATTTTAGTAATTTACCTAAATCACATCGGCAGACAACGTGTCCGGTGTAGGGCTCGAATCTCAGTCTAAAACAAACCGTCTTCTCCACCGTGGAAAAAGAAAACAGCTGCAGGGCTCGTCCGGGATTTGAACCCGGGACCTCTCGCACCCTAAGCGAGAATCATACCCCTAGACCAACGAGCCACGACTGTCGAAGTTGCTCATTTTACTTTCTAAATGATAGAGACCAAGCCCGCACCTGCGCGCTCCGCTGAGCCTATAGTTGGTGGCGGGATGTCCACGTCCAGAGTACGCGCTCCTTTCCGCCCTACACGAACCGGCTGGAGCTGCCCGGGAGAGGCCAGGGCGCCCCGAGCGCAGGGTCTCCACGCGGCGGTCTGCGGCGGGGAAGGCTGCGAGGCCAGCTTTCCTCTAGCGCCCTGCGCTAGCCCCGTCTCGCCTGGTTCCTTTCCGCCCCGCTGCGCCCTGCCACGCCCTGCCACGCCCTGCCACGCCCTGCCCTGCCCGCCCGAGTCCTGCTCGGTCCCTTCTTAGCCCTCCCTGTCCCTCTCTCTGGTGTCGTGTCCAGCCCAGTCCAGCCCTAATCTGCCCAGCCCTTCCTTGCCCCGGCTCCGCGTCCCGGGGGCTGGACGTCGGGGGTGGGAGACGGACTGGCGTCGCCGGAACCCCGCCGGAGCCAGGCCAGATGTGCAGACTCCTGGGACAGCTGCAGGCAGTTTGGTCCAGGCTCGCCGAGAAAAGCGGCCTCGATGAGCCCGTCCCCCGCGCGGCTCCCCAGGTGCCCGGGAAGTGCAGCCGGTGTGGGGACTGCCCCGGTGGCCAGAACGGCAGGCACCTGAAGGCCTGAAGGTCCCCATAGCAAGGCCAGTAGAGGAACAGGCAACTCCAGCCAATTTCAGTTGCTGTGGTTTCTTCCGTGACCTCCGCCGACACTCGCATGTATGCGCACGTACATCCTGAGGTCGAGAAGAGGAAACTGAGGCAGCAAAACCTGGTCCGGGGGAGGAGGGAGGAGAAGAATTGGCCTCAGTGACTCCCAAACTCCTTACAGCTGTGTGGGGTGTCTTTGGAGACTGGCTACAGCCTCCTACTTCTCAGGTCTGAGCTTGGAAGGCAGAAGGAAATAGCCTCAAGTCGGCTGGAAGCATCTGTAAAGCATCTTTTAGTCCACAGCGTGTTGTCACTGGCGCCCGCTTGGTCCAGCCCTGGGCTGGGCCCCGGGGACACCGATGAGTCAGGTCTGCATCCTGAACCTTGCGGCCAGTGGTGGCCACTCTGGCTGTGGCTGCTGCCTTGCCCAGAGCCGTGGGCTGTTCTGTGAGAGGGCTCAGTCGGGGCCTTGGTGAGCTGCGGTTCCTGCTAAAAGAGGCTGTGGCCTGGACACACAGCCGGAGCCTTTCATCCTGTACTCAAGGCCTCCTGTCCCCAGACAGGCCTTCCTTATGGACAGTCAATGCACCCCCACTGGCCTCCTGCAGGGGTTCCTTCTGAGGGACTAACCACCGCTGCTTGTCACAGTTGGCCACTTGAGACTTGACCCCATTTCACCCAAACCCCCTACTCCTCAGCAGGCATCCACACTCCACCTTGAACACTTGAACCATAGAGTCAGACCCGGACCCCTGTCCTCCAGGCCGCAGCTTCTTACAAATTGCCGGCCTTGTCATTTCTGCGAGGGTGCTCCGTGTGTGAGTGTGTGTGTGTGTCTCTCTCTCCCTCCTCCCCCCCCCAGGTAACTGTCCTCCAAGTGCCCAGCCTTCCTAAAGTGCCCCCTAAACTGTCTCCCTGTTGTCTGTGTGGGGGACTTCTCCCTAAGGAAGAACATTGGCTGTGTCAGCAGCGAGACAGGTGTGGATGACCTGTGAGGTGTTTGCTGGACGAGTGTTATTTCTGCCCTTCTCTAACAGCCAGAGCCAAAAGAATATGTCACAACAGCTCGGAGCCGAGGTGAGTCAGAGGTTCAAGGCTTGTTTTGCGGCCTCCACTGGCACAAAATGCCTGTCGGCCAAGAGACTTCTCAGGGAGATGGGGTGGTATTCTGGCCCCTCTGCCAGAACTGAGACCCTTGGAAATGACCTCACTAGGCAGACGGGTGTCATGGCAGGAGCAGCCAGGAGGTAGGAAGGTGGCTTTTCACCCAGAAGTGCCTTGGCTCATGGGACAGTTGCATGGAGAGACAGGCTCTAGAAAGTCTCAACTGGCCAGTACAGGGGCCAGGACGAGAGGTAGCAGAGCCGAGTGAGCCCTGCATGCTTCCCGGTGTGTGCTGGCAACAAGAATAGGGGGTGTGCCCCTTCTGGAGACAGAAAGTAGAGCGGGGAACCATTTGCCTGAAGGACACCCGTCCTGGCAAATCTGGGCTGCTGACTGGGCTCTCCGAGTGAGGTAAACATTTAGGCCCCTCAAGCCTTACCACACCACTCTGGGGAGGCCTCGAGACTTCACAGATGTAGAGCTGTGATTGATACCATGCGCTGGAGAAGTGCATGAACCGGATCAAGCAGAGGGTCGTGGAGATTCTTGGCCCAGGAGCAGAAGCGAGGGGGCAGGGAGAAGGAGAGGGGGAGGAGGAAAGGGCAGCCTGCCTCACAGGCCCCTCATTCATACTGTTTCTTCAGTACCCAACCCCACCATGGCATGTGGGGGAGATGGACTCAGAGGTAAGGCTAGCAGATTCCTAAGGGATTGAGGCTTTGGCTTTGGGGGGGTGTGTGGCTAGGGAGAGAATTGATGAGGAGTGTAGGGAGCAGTGTGCTGAGGGGAGGAGGGAGGTGTGGAGAGAAGGGAAACAGCCTAATGGTTTCTTCTTCCTTTTTTTTTTTTTTTTTTTTAAGAGCCACAAGCTGAGATCAAAGGTGATATTTTTACAGTAACTGAAATAGAAAACCACTGGACACACGGTGGGAGGTGAGTGACCAGGACACAGGACTCTTTATGTAGCCTGTGGCTGGAGCAAGCATCCTGCCGCAGGCAGTGGGGGACAGGGTGGCAGTGGCCACCCCAGTGTGGGTTCAGGGGATCGAGGCGCAAACAGGGGTGAGCCCTGGGTGCTGACTGCAGTTAGTGATGGTGGACCTATCACAGGCCAGCACTTCCACCATGCAACCACTTTTGTCATCGTGTGGCTTAGTTTGCCATTGCAGGTGTCTGTGTGCAAGGCCCTGAGTCTTCCGAACAGGGCCCTGGAGGAAGGGTGACGAGTGGCCCCTGTTTTATGGAAGAAGAAACCCATGATACAGGGAAAAAGTGTCCCGGAGTTCTGTCCTCCACGGAGTTGGGAACAAATACAGGGTGAGGTGCTGTGGAGTCACCTGGTACCCTTTCACTCACCATAATCCCCCATCCACCTAACACACCCCAAACTGTCCCTCTGTTAGCCACAGCCAGATAGGTCCCCTGAGCAGCAGGGTCTTAGACACCAGCATTGCCCAGAAATATGCTGGGATTGCATATTCTCAGGTCCCCCAGACTAATAAATCAGAAATGGTGGGAAGGGTACCCAGCTCTCCAGACTTCAGCAGCCTGGCCCAGGGATCCAGCTGGAAACTGAATCTGAGAACCCTGGGCCGCATTGCCTCAGTTTCCACAAGGTTAAGCTAACACATGGGCTGGGTGTGAGCCTGGGCCAGGTGTCCTCTTAGCCCTACACAAATATTAACTAAGTGAACGTCACAACTGACTTGTAATGTAACGCAATGCAATGCGGGGTCATGTATTGCACAGAGGCAGAGGAACCCAGCCAGGTTTGCACAGCTCAAAGGCAGATTCTAGTCAGAGTCAAGCTCTTCCCAGCTAAGTGAGACAAAGCCCCCAGCAGTGGGTCTGGCTCCTAGAGTACATCCTGGGCATGACTGAAAATGTGGTAATGCAGGCGGCATTACCTCACCTGAGAGCGAGCCGATGACCCTCGTTCTCTGAGATCTACTGCTATGTCAAGGCTGAGGAATGAGTCAGCTGCAAACGCAGCTTGCAGCTTCGGCGTCTGGAACCCCCGGGGAATGTCGGCCTCACCCTTCGCAGGGCCACAAGCTCAAAGCGCCGTCCTGGGCTTTGGGAACACGTCGGGGAGGCCTGGGGTGAACACAGGGTGGGCTTTCACAGGGACCTCTCCAAACTGATTTCTTCTGTAAACGGGAGGGTAGTAGCTGTAGATCCTCAGGGCTCCTACGAGGATGGGGATGGTGACCCCATCACACCCGAAAGTGTGCCCGGAGCAGCGGCCCATGAGCAAGCCAACTACCCATACCCCTCCCACCCACCCTCTACCCCCACTGCCTTCTGGTGGCCTGAGGCAATACCAGCTCAGGGTTCAGAAAGTCCGAAGGAAGGACCAAGTTCCTAAATGAAGCAAGCGCACTAGGCCTCCAGCCCGCCCCCCCCCCCCCTCTGCTCCTCTCCCAGTCTCCTAGGCACAGTGGCTCCAGGGAGGCTTTGGAGGTTAAACAGAGGCGCCTGCTGTGTCCCAGCAGGAATTATTTACCTGCTTTGGGGAGCACCAGGCACACCACACCACAGCTCACCACACCACAGCACACTGGCCAGGCCAGGCCAGGCTAGGCTTCTGCAATCAGTGCTGTGTTTGAGGACTGGTTGCCGCCTGGCTGAGAACATCTGAAGCTCGTTAGCTGCCTGTTCCCTGGGGGCTGACCCGCTTGGCTGGGTGAGAATTACCCCCAGACAGAGCTTGCAAAAGATGCAAAGGAAGACCAGGTGAGGGGTGGCCATGAAGGTGGGGGGGGAGCATCTCTGGAGTGGCCTCTGGGACCTGGGGAGAGCAGAGGAGTCTGGGAGGAGAGCCCCAGGCCTGGCCCAGCTCCAGCCCAGTGCAGCTCACCAGCTCTGCAACCTGGGGCAGGAGCTGGCTTTCCCCCACTAGGCCTCAGTAGCCCTGTGTATCCCTCTGTGGAAGAGGGCAGGCAAGGTGCACACACAGAAGGCCTTGACAGTCTAGACTTTGGGGCCTCTGAGATCTAGCTTGGTGCTCTTGGGTGGTAAGCAATAGGTAATCCAAAAGGAGGCAGGTGAGTGAGTGGGAGGGGACCATGACTCCATCCAGTCCTATCACCGGGGAGCCAGGAGGCAAAGGCCAGAAAGTCCCCATAGCTCACAACTGTCAGGCTCCTCAGTGCCTGAAAGTGGCACAAATGATTATACTGGCCATAGGCAAGACAGGTATAAACTGAGCCTTCCACAAGCAGGGCCTCCAGCTGGGTGCACGGCCCAGAAGCCAATGGTTTCTCAGGACTCACCTCCCTACCCTTCTCTCCCATAGACCACAACCAACACTCAGTGAGAACTTTTTTATTATCATGCCATGCGGGGTTCTAGGTGCTACATACACTTTAAAGCCAACTTTCTTCATGTGGCAGCCCCTGGTGACTGACAAGCTGGAGTACGGCCCCCACCGGCAGTCCTGACACTGATATTTCTCAAGACACCTAATGGCTCAGGCAGGCTGGTCCTAACATTGCCCCCACCTCCCTTTTGGGACCCACATCTCTGGGAAGCATGGCCTGGTGAGTCTAGACTCTGAGACTCACAGACCTTGGTGACACAGCCTCTCTTCAGGGAGGCCTGCTGTGGAAATTAGGGCGGACACATCGCCCAGACAGTACACCTGGCCTTGGGGACTAAGGGCATGCATGTGGCCAAAGAGGGCTTTCCCGAGCCTTGGTTCTGCTCTGGATGCCTCATTCCTCAGTTGTTGCCTTCTGTCTTTAGACAGGGGAGCGTTCCTCAAGCACAGGCTGCAGTGTGGCTCCCGAGCTGGGAGCCTTTGATCCATCGAGCTTCCAAGACTATTTCTAAGAAAGACCAAGTCAAAACAGGACCACTCTAGACAGACAGCCACAATTAAACACTTGAGCATTTTCAAATATGAAAAACTAACCAGAGGGCTGTAGAGAATCCAGACAGCTGTGAAAGTGTGAAAACACACCTTTGGTTAGTTTTCAGAGAAGTTTTCGCTCCTCTTCTCCATCCTTTCTTGCCTCTGCTTACCTCTTCACTGATCTGAAAATGCCTCCCCCAACCCCAGCCATATCTCACTTACCTTTGCCAATAGCTGTTCCCTAAGAAATAATCCTTGACAGCAGAACCTGGAAGACTGACTTAGACCGGATTCTGGAAAGGTCCGGTGTCTTTCGGAACAGCAAAGCTTCTGCCCAAATGGAACTGTTTAATTACAAGATATTGTAAAAAATCCTCCTGGCCAGTGATCCAGGCTCCTGTCTACTCTGGATTGGCTGTGTGACCCTGGGCCAGTCATCAGTTGTAAAGTAAAGGATTGGGCCTGATCAGGTGGTTTCTGCCCGGCCAGTCCTAGGTACTCAGCATCGGCTTCTCACATTAAGACTTACAGTCCGAGGTCAGGGTGGAGTATTACCTCAGAGTGGATTGTCATAAAGTAAGTCCACCTACCCTCAGCCCCTCTCTCACAAGGCTCCTTTTGCACATGCCCACTTTCTCTTTCCATTTCTTCAGCATGCATGGATAAAGCACAAAGCCCTCATCATTTCTTGGCCATTTAAGATCATGAGTCAGATAAACCTCTTTTTTTGTTTGTTTGTTTTTGTTTTCTAGACAAAGTTTCTCTGTGTAATGGAGCCCTGGCTGTCTCAGACTTGATCTGTAAACCAGGTTGGCCTGGAACTCATAGAGAAGAGATCCACCTGCCTCTGCCTCCTGAGTGCTGGGATTAAAGGTATGGGCCACCATGCCCTGCTTAACCTCTTTTCTTTATTAAGTATTTTATGTCTGGCATTTTGTAATGGCAATGTTGGCTACCCTGCATCTGGCTCCTTCCTGGCTCAAGGGACCAGGTCCAGGTTTGCTGATGGAGCCACCGCCGACTTCGTGCACATAGCTCTGGAGGAGATGTGTGGATTGTGGCCCAGCCCTCCATGTGAAGTGTCAGTCACGTTTCCCAGAGGGCCTGGGGCTCCTGGCATCGTGGATAGCAGTTTCCATGTGGCACTGACTGAGCTAAGTCCATTTAAAACATGAGCTATGCCCTTTTTTCTTCTTCCTTTCTCTTTCTCTTTTGGCCAAAATGTGGAATGTAAGCTGAATGACTGCAGGAATTTATATAGAAAATACACAGGCTGAATCCAAGACCATCTCTGGCTTCTGGATCCTAAACACAATGGCAAAATCCAGAAGTTTATCACCTTCTTTCTTAAAGCCACACTAACTCTGTTCAGTTTCCTCTAACAGGACCAACATCAGAGAAAATGGATGGCCTTTTGGTCCCAGAGGGGCTCTCTCAACCTCAGCTCATATCCATAAAACCAGCATAATAGTTATTCACTTGAGCACGGCTAAAATACAGCACAATGCTGGCCGTCCACTCATTCACACAACCACTCTTTACCAAGTATCTTCTCTCTGCCAGCATTGTCCCGAAACTTCTTGGAACTATAATGCAATGGAGGAGACAGGGGATACACCAATATTGAGGGTGTCTCTGTTCAATGTTGACATTACAGAACACCAGAGGTAAGGTGCTTAATAAAGAACAGAGGTTTTTCTGACTCATGACCTAAAATGGCTGAGAAATGACAGCCACATGTAATCAGCCTCTGCTGCGGGCTTTGTGCTTTGTCTAGTCATAGTGAGGAGATGGAAAGAGGAAGTGGGCATGTGCAGAAGGAGATGTGTGAGAGACAGACAGAGGGTAGGTGGACTTACTTTTTGACAACCCTCTCTGAGGGAGAGACCTAACTCCCTCTTGTGAGAAGCAGTCTAATTTACTAAGAAAAACGTAAGTTCATTCATGTTGATGATGAGTCCAGTAGGCTCGCTATCGATCCCTGAGAGTCAGGCCTCTAACACGCAGCTCTGCAGGAGGGGCAGAGCGCCAGTGTGAGACAGCCTCACCAAGAAGAGGAGGTGAGTATGAGAGACTCCCAAGATGAGGTTCCGTGGTCATGTGGAGGAAGAGTACCCCAGGAGGGACACTGGTGATTGTGAAAGCGGGAGGCAAGCTGGACATGGCACTCTAAACCTTGAATTCCGAGCTCCACGCTGGGCTTCGGCAGCTCTGGACAGTCAGAGGGTCAGTCAGTCAGGGGACAGTCAGAGGGCATCGTCACAGCCATCTGGTTGACCCACTTGGCAGCCTCCACCAGATACTTCTCATGGCCAGAGCATGGCTGAGAGTGCCCGCCGGAGAAGCTCAGTGTCAGCCCTGAGTGTGGTAGATGTACCGGCAGGCCAGGCCTAGGCTCTGCTCTAACTCCACTGCTGACTAGCCAGTCAGTTATGTAACACAGGGAAAGGCCTGTTTCTGGGCTGCAGTTTCTCTCATTAAGATGATAGAAGAGATGATGATACAATTGTGAATATACTAAAGTGAACTGTCCACTTAGACATATATATGTATATGTATGTATGTATAAATACGTATATGTATATTTTGGAGACAGAGTTTCATGTGTCTCAAGCTGTGTTCCTAGGAGACCAGCTTGAGATACGTAAAACCCTGTCCAGACTTGGGGGGCCATGCATAGCCGCTTATGCATATATGGCAAGTGAAGATGGCCCTGTGCTGGCTCCCTCTGACCCTGCTCTAGGCTTGCTGCTCTATATGCCGAGACTCAAGGGCTGCTAGAAGGAGCAGCTGCAGCCATTGCGAATCTGGATGATGGTTCTGCCTGGCAGGCCTTAGCTACCTGGCCCTCTGTCCTCTTTGCAGACAGACCCTGCTCCCCCACCCCCACCCCACCCCAGTGCCAGCTTCCCCCTCTGCAGTGTCTTGAGGTGAGAGCTTTTCCAGCATGCATAAGCCAAGCCTGGTTCTTGGCTCCAGATTTAGTGAGCCGATTTCCGCTGTCCCCGCCCTGGCCTGACGCCCCAGGACCCAGTGTAGGCCTCAGCCAGGCCAGGGCTGCACGTTCTTTCCACACTTTTTCTCCCTCTCAGGATGGCTCTATCCCTCTGCTGGAACTCTCTGCACTGCCCCCTCCTCTCTCTCTCTCTCTCTCTCTCTCTCTCTCTCTCTCTCTCTGTCTCTCTCTCTCTCCCTTTCCCTTTTTTCTCTCCTCTCCCTCTGCCTGCCTAGGTTTCCTGCCCTAGGAAATGGATGAGCCTTTCAATTCCTGCTTCAATGGAACATGCAAGCCGAGCCCTCCTGCAAAATACTAGGACCTCAACAAACAGAAGTTCTCTCTTACTCTGGCCCCATGTTGGAAGACATGCCTAGCTGTCAGGCTGGCCACTACCATGGGACTCCCAAGGGGATTTGTAAGGTGTCCTCTAAGCTGTGACTCAGGCCCCAGAGTTGTTTTCTCACCAACTAGAATACAGTAGAGACATGCTGTCAGGATCACAGTATGGCCTGCAAGGTTCCTCAGTGACCCCACATCACGCTTCCTGTTCTTGCAGCCTTCCTGCTATTGTCTATGTCCTTGCCCCCAACTAGGTGGTCTAACCTCCTCAATTCACTTCTTTGTAAAGTCTCTCGAGATGAAGTCTTCTGCCATCCAGGCGGGCCTCTAATTCTTGCTAGATAGCTGGGTATCTAACCCTGCCCCCACTTGCTGAGAATTTGCATTGTGGACATGCGCTGTCACACCTGGCTGATCACCCAAGTTTTGTAGATGGAAAATATACTTGAATAAACAGTTCTGCAAAGATGACATAGAAAAGGCGAGTTATGACATAGATCGGGGCTCATTTGCTTTAGTCACCAGAGAAGTACAAATCAGAACCGCACTGCAGAACTGGGCATGTGGCTCAGTTGTAGAGGGCTTGCCTGGCACACACAAAAACCCCGAGTTTGCTCCCCAGCACTGCATATAACCACACCTGTAATCTTAGCGCTCGGGAAGTAGAGGTAGGAGGATCAGAAATCCAACGTCATCCTTGGCTCTATATTGAGTTTGAGCTTAGCTTAGGCTACGGGCGACCCTGTCTCAAAATAAAATTTAAAAAGCAGCGATGTACCTTTTTACACTAAGACGGCTATAATAAAAACAACAGAGAACTGCAAGCTTTGTCAAGGCTATCAAGAAACTGGATCCCTCCTCTGTTGCTGGTAGAGATGTGGAAAGGTGCAGCCCTGTGGAAGGCTGCTTGGCAGCTCTCCCAGAGTCATGTGGGGTTACCATATAATCCACAATTCCATTCCTAGTCACATACATCAAAGAATTGGAAACATGCATCTCATACAAATGTTTGCACACAAATGTCCATAGCAATAGTATCTATAATGGCCCAAGGGGGATACAGTCCAGGTGCCCACTCAGCTGTTGATTGAATAAACAGAATGCAGCAGATCTGGGAGGTGGAGTGCTGTCCGTCACAAGAAGAAATGGACTGTCCATACGTGCTGCAGCATGGAGAAAT